>NW_026604456.1:0-303556 GCF_024763615.1 Phlebotomus papatasi
AATAGTACGGGATAGAGGGGTCTCAAATTATGCACCCATTTAGAGCCCCCCTGAGGCTAGATTTGTGCAAAATTTCAATTGAAAATAAACAAAATTGAATGAGAATTTCATAAGTGTTTGAAAATCTTTAAAGTTGATTATCTCGAATAGTGCGGGATAGAGGGGTCTCAAATTATGCACCCATTTAGAGCCCCCCTGAGGCTAAATTTGTGCAAAATTTCAATTGAAAATAAGCAAAATTGAATGAGAATTTCATAAGTGTTTGAAAATCTTTAAAGTTGATGATCTCGAATAGTACGGGATAGAGGGGTCTCAAATTATGCACCCATTTAGAGCCCCCCTGAGGCTAGATTTGTGCAAAATTTCAATTGAAAATAAGCAAAATTGAATGAGAATTTCATAAGTGTTTGAAAATCTTTAAAGTTGATTATCTCGAATAGTACGGGATAGAGGGGTCTCAAATTATGCACCCATTTAGAGCCCCCCTGAGGCTAGATTTGTGCAAAATTTCAATTGAAAATAAGCAAAATTGAATGAGAATTTCATAAGTGTTTGAAAATCTTTAAAGTTGATTATCTCGAATAGTACGGGATAGAGGGGTCTCAAATTATGCACCCATTTAGAGCCCCCCTGAGGCTAGATTTGTGCAAAATTTCAATTGAAAATAAGCAAAATTGAATGAGAATTTCATAAGTGTTTGAAAATCTTTAAAGTTGATTATCTCGAATAGTACGGGATAGAGGGGTCTCAAATTATGCACCCATTTAGAGCCCCCCTGAGGCTAGATTTGTGCAAAATTTCAATTGAAAATAAGCAAAGTTGAATGAGAATTTAATGTGTTTGAAAATCTTTAAAGTTGATTATCTCGAATAGTACGGGATAGAGGGGTCTCAAATTATGCACCCATTTAGAGCCCCCCTGAGGCTAGATTTGTGCAAAATTTCAATTGAAAATAAACAAAATTGAATGAGAATTTCATAAGTGTTTGAAAATCTTTAAAGTTGATTATCTCGAATAGTGCGGGATAGAGGGGTCTCAAATTATGCACCCATTTAGAGCCCCCCTGAGGCTAAATTTGTGCAAAATTTCAATTGAAAATAAGCAAAATTGAATGAGAATTTCATAAGTGTTTGAAAATCTTTAAAGTTGATGATCTCGAATAGTACGGGATAGAGGGGTCTCAAATTATGCACCCATTTAGAGCCCCCCTGAGGCTAGATTTGTGCAAAATTTCAATTGAAAATAAGCAAAATTGAATGAGAATTTCATAAGTGTTTGAAAATCTTTAAAGTTGATTATCTCGAATAGTACGGGATAGAGGGGTCTCAAATTATGCACCCATTTAGAGCCCCCCTGAGGCTAGATTTGTGCAAAATTTCAATTGAAAATAAGCAAAATTGAATGAGAATTTCATAAGTGTTTGAAAATCTTTAAAGTTGATTATCTCGAATAGTACGGGATAGAGGGGTCTCAAATTATGCACCCATTTAGAGCCCCCCTGAGGCTAGATTTGTGCAAAATTTCAATTGAAAATAAGCAAAATTGAATGAGAATTTCATAAGTGTTTGAAAATCTTTAAAGTTGATTATCTCGAATAGTACGGGATAGAGGGGTCTCAAATTATGCACCCATTTAGAGCCCCCCTGAGGCTAGATTTGTGCAAAATTTCAATTGAAAATAAGCAAAGTTGAATGAGAATTTCATAAGTGTTTGAAAATCTTTAAAGTTGATTATCTCGAATAGTACGGGATAGAGGGGTCTCAAATTATGCACCCATTTAGAGCCCCCCTGAGGCTAGATTTGTGCAAAATTTCAATTGAAAATAAACAAAATTGAATGAGAATTTCATAAGTGTTTGAAAATCTTTAAAGTTGATTATCTCGAATAGTACGGGATAGAGGGGTCTCAAATTATGCACCCATTTAGAGCCCCCCTGAGGCTAGATTTGTGCAAAATTTCAATTGAAAATAAGCAAAATTGAATGAGAATTTCATAAGTGTTTGAAAATCTTTAAAGTTGATTATCTCGAATAGTACGGGATAGAGGGGTCTCAAATTATGCACCCATTTAGAGCCCCCCTGAGGCTAGATTTGTGCAAAATTTCAATTGAAAATAAGCAAAATTGAATGAGAATTTCATAAATGTTTAAAAATCTTTAAAGTTGATTATCTCGAAAAGTACGGGATAGAGGGGTCTCAAATTATGCACCCATTTAGAGCCCCCCTGAGGCTAGATTTGTGCAAAATTTCAATTGAAAATAAGCAAAATTGAATGAGAATTTCATAAGTGTTTGAAAATCTTTAAAGTTGATTATCTCGAAAAGTACGGGATAGAGGGGTCTCAAATTATGCACCCATTTAGAGCCCCCCTGAGGCTAGATTTGTGCAAAATTTCAATTGAAAATAAGCAAAATTGAATGAGAATTTCATAAGTGTTTGAAAATCTTTAAAGTTGATTATCTCGAATAGTACGGGATAGAGGGGTCTCAAATTATGCACCCATTTAGAGCCCCCCTGAGGCTAGATTTGTGCAAAATTTCAATTGAAAATAAGCAAAATTGAATGAGAATTTCATAAGTGTTTGAAAATCTTTAAAGTTGATTATCTCGAATAGTACGGGATAGAGGGGTCTCAAATTATGCACCCATATAGAGCCCCCCTGAGGCTAGATATGTGCAAAATTTCAATTGAAAATAAGCAAAATTGAATGAGAATTTCATAAGTGTTTGAAAATCTTTAAAGTTGATTATCTCGAATAGTACGGGATAGAGGGGTCTCAAATTATGCACCCATTTAGAGCCCCCCTGAGGCTAGATTTGTGCAAAATTTCAATTGAAAATAAGCAAAATTGAATGAGAATTTCATAAGTGTTTGAAAATCTTTAAAGTTGATTATCTCGAATAGTACGGGATAGAGGGGTCTCAAATTATGCACCCATTTAGAGCCCCCCTGAGGCTAGATTTGTGCAAAATTTCAATTGAAAATAAGCAAAATTGAATGAGAATTTCATAAGTGTTTGAAAATCTTTAAAGTTGATTATCTCGAACAGTACGGGATAGAGGGGTCTCAAACTATGCACCCATTTAGAGCCCCCCTGAGGCTAGATTTGTGCAAAATTTCAATTGAAAATAAGCAAAATTAAATGAGAATTTCATAAGTGTTTGAAAATTTTTAAAGTTGATTATCTCGAATAGTGCGGGATAGAGGGGTCTGAAATTATGCACCCATTTAGAGCCCCCCTGAGGCTAGATTTGTGCAAAATTTCAATTGAAAATAAGCAAAATTGAATGAGAATTTCATAAGTGTTTGAAAATCTTTAAAGTTGATTATCTCGAATAGTACGGGATAGAGGGGTCTCAAATTATGCACCCATTTAGAGCCCCCCTGAGGCTAGATTTGTGCAAAATTTCAATTGAAAATAAGCAAAATTGAATGAGAATTTCATAAGTGTTTGAAAATCTTTAAAGTTGATTATCTCGAAAAGTACGGGATAGAGGGGTCTCAAATTATGCACCCATTTAGAGCCCCCCTGAGGCTAGATTTGTGCACAATTTCAATTGAAAATAAGCAAAATTGAATGAGAATTTCATAAGTGTTTGAAAATCTTTAAAGTTGATTATCTCGAATAGTACGGGATAGAGGGGTCTCAAATTATGCACCCATTTAGAGCCCCCCTGAGGCTAGATATGTGCAAAATTTCAATTGAAAATAAGCAAAATTGAATGAGAATTTCATAAGTGTTTGAAAATCTTTAAAGTTGATTATCTCGAACAGTACGGGATAGAGGGGTCTCAAATTATGCACCCATTTAGAGCCCCCCTGAGGCTAGATTTGTGCAAATTTTCAATTGAAAATAAGCAAAATTGAATGAGAATTTCATAAGTGTTTGAAAATCTTTAAAGTTGATTATCTCGAACAGTACGGGATAGAGGGGTCTCAAACTATGCACCCATTTAGAGCCCCCCTGAGGCTAGATTTGTGCAAAATTTCAATTGAAAATAAGCAAAATTAAATGAGAATTTCATAAGTGTTTGAAAATTTTTAAAGTTGATTATCTCGAATAGTACGGGATAGAGGGGTCTCAAATTATGCACCCATTTAGAGCCCCCCTGAGGCTAGATTTGTGCAAAATTTCAATTGAAAATAAGCAAAATTGAATGAGAATTTCATAAGTGTTTGAAAATCTTTAAAGTTGATTATCTCGAACAGTACGGGATAGAGGGGTCTCAAACTATGCACCCATTTAGAGCCCCCCTGAGGCTAGATATGTGCAAAATTTCAATTGAAAATAAGCAAAATTAAATGAGAATTTCATAAGTGTTTGAAAATTTTTAAAGTTGATTATCTCGAATAGTACAGGATAGAGGGGTCTGAAATTATGCACCCATTTAGAGCCCCCCTGAGGCTAGATTTGTGCAAAATTTCAATTGAAAATAAGCAAAATTGAATGAGAATTTCATAAGTGTTTGAAAATCTTTAAAGTTGATTATCTCGAAAAGTACGGGATAGAGGGGTCTCAAATTATGCACCCATTTAGAGCCCCCCTGAGGCTAGATTTGTGCAAAATTTCAATTGAAAATAAGCAAAATTGAATGAGAATTTCATAAGTGTTTGAAAATCTTTAAAGTTGATTATCTCGAATAGTACGGGATAGAGGGGTCTCAAATTATGCACCCATTTAGAGCCCCCCTGAGGCTAGATTTGTGCAAAATTTCAATTGAAAATAAGCAAAATTGAATGAGAATTTCATAAGTGTTTGAAAATCTTTAAAGTTGATTATCTCGAATAGTACGGGATAGAGGGGTCTCAAATTATGCACCCATATAGAGCCCCCCTGAGGCTAGATATGTGCAAAATTTCAATTGAAAATAAGCAAAATTGAATGAGAATTTCATAAGTGTTTGAAAATCTTTAAAGTTGATTATCTCGAATAGTACGGGATAGAGGGGTCTCAAATTATGCACCCATTTAGAGCCCCCCTGAGGCTAGATTTGTGCAAAATTTCAATTGAAAATAAGCAAAATTGAATGAGAATTTCATAAGTGTTTGAAAATCTTTAAAGTTGATTATCTCGAATAGTACGGGATAGAGGGGTCTCAAATTATGCACCCATTTAGAGCCCCCCTGAGGCTAGATTTGTGCAAAATTTCAATTGAAAATAAGCAAAATTAAATGAGAATTTCATAAGTGTTTGAAAATTCTTAAAGTTGATTATCTCGAATAGTACGGGATAGAGGGGTCTCAAATTATGCACCCATTTAGAGCCCCCCTGAGGCTAGATTTGTGCAAAATTTCAATTCAAAATAAGCAAAATTGAATGAGAATTTCATAAGTGTTTGAAAATCTTTAAAGTTGATTATCTCGAATAGTACGGGATAGAGGGGTCTCAAATTATGCACCCATTTAGAGCCCCCCTGAGGCTAGATTTGTGCAAAATTTCAATTGAAAATAAGCAAAATTGAATGAGAATTTAATAAGTGTTTGAAAATTTTTAAAGTTGATTATCTCGAATAGTACGGGATAGAGGGGTCTCAAATTATGCACCCATTTAGAGCCCCCCTGAGGCTAGATTTGTGCAAAATTTCAATTGAAAATAAGCAAAATTGAATGAGAATTTAATAAGTGTTTGAAAATCTTTAAAGTTGATTATCTCGAATAGTACGGGATAGAGGGGTCTCAAATTATGCACCCATTTAGAGCCCCCCTGAGGCTAGATTTGTGCAAAATTTCAATTGAAAATAAGCAAAATTGAATGAGAATTTAATAAGTGTTTGAAAATTTTTAAAGTTGATTATCTCGAATAGTACGGGATAGAGGGGTCTCAAATTATGCACCCATTTAGAGCCCCCCTTGAGGCTAGATTTGTGCAAAATTTCAATTGAAAATAAGCAAAATTGAATGAGAATTTCATAAGTGTTTGAAAATCTTTAAAGTTGATTATCTCGAATAGTACGGGATAGAGGGGTCTCAAATTATGCACCCATTTAGAGCCCCCTGAGGCTAGATTTGTGCAAAATTTCAATTGAAAATAAGCAAAATTGAATGAGAATTTCATAAGTGTTTGAAAATCTTTAAAGTTGATTATCTCGAATAGTACGGGATAGAGGGGTCTCAAATTATGCACCCATTTAGAGCCCCCCTGAGGCTAGATTTGTGCAAAATTTCAATTGAAAATAAGCAAAATTGAATGAGAATTTCATAAGTGTTTGAAAATCTTTAAAGTTGATTATCTCGAAAAGTACGGGATAGAGGGGTCTCAAATTATGCACCCATATAGAGCCCCCCTGAAGCTAGATATGTGCAAAATTTCAATTGAAAATAAGCAAAATTGAATGAGAATTTCATAAGTGTTTGAAAATCTTTAAAGTTGATTATCTCGAAAAGTACGGGATAGAGGGGTCTCAAATTATGCACCCATTTAGAGCCCCCCTGAGGCTAGATTTGTGCAAAATTTCAATTGAAAATAAGCAAAATTGAATGAGAATTTCATAAGTGTTTGAATTTAAAGTTGATTATCTCGAATAGTACGGGATAGAGGGGTCTCAAATTATGCACCCATTTAGAGCCCCCCTGAGGCTAGATTTGTGCAAAATTTCAATTGAAAATAAGCAAAATTGAATGAGAATTTCATAAGTGTTTGAAAATCTTTAAAGTTGATTATCTCGAATAGTACGGGATAGAGGGGTCTCAAATTATGCACCCATATAGAGCCCCCCTGAAGCTAGATATGTGCAAAATTTCAATTGAAAATAAGCAAAATTGAATGAGAATTTCATAAGTGTTTGAAAATCTTTAAAGTTGATTATCTCGAAAAGTACGGGATAGAGGGGTCTCAAATTATGCACCCATTTAGAGCCCCCCTGAGGCTAGATTTGTGCAAAATTTCAATTGAAAATAAGCAAAATTGAATGAGAATTTCATAAGTGTTTGAAAATCTTTAAAGTTGATTATCTCGAATAGTACGGGATAGAGGGGTCTCAAATTATGCACCCATTTAGAGCCCCCCTGAGGCTAGATTTGTGCAAAATTTCAATTGAAAATAAGCAAAATTGAATGAGAATTTAATAAGTGTTTGAAAATTTTTAAAGTTGATTATCTCGAATAGTACGGGATAGAGGGGTCTCAAATTATGCACCCATTTAGAGCCCCCCTTGAGGCTAGATTTGTGCAAAATTTCAATTGAAAATAAGCAAAATTGAATGAGAATTTCATAAGTGTTTGAAAATCTTTAAAGTTGATTATCTCGAATAGTACGGGATAGAGGGGTCTCAAATTATGCACCCATTTAGAGCCCCCTGAGGCTAGATTTGTGCAAAATTTCAATTGAAAATAAGCAAAATTGAATGAGAATTTCATAAGTGTTTGAAAATCTTTAAAGTTGATTATCTCGAAAAGTACGGGATAGAGGGGTCTCAAATTATGCACCCATATAGAGCCCCCCTGAAGCTAGATATGTGCAAAATTTCAATTGAAAATAAGCAAAATTGAATGAGAATTTCATAAGTGTTTGAAAATCTTTAAAGTTGATTATCTCGAAAAGTACGGGATAGAGGGGTCTCAAATTATGCACCCATTTAGAGCCCCCCTGAGGCTAGATTTGTGCAAAATTTCAATTGAAAATAAGCAAAATTGAATGAGAATTTCATAAGTGTTTGAAAATCTTTAAAGTTGATTATCTCGAATAGTACGGGATAGAGGGGTCTCAAATTATGCACCCATTTAGAGCCCCCCTGAGGCTAGATTTGTGCAAAATTTCAATTGAAAATAAGCAAAATTGAATGAGAATTTCATAAGTGTTTGAAAATCTTTAAAGTTGATTATCTCGAAAAGTACGGGATAGAGGGGTCTCAAATTATGCACCCATATAGAGCCCCCCTGAAGCTAGATATGTGCAAAATTTCAATTGAAAATAAGCAAAATTGAATGAGAATTTCATAAGTGTTTGAAAATCTTTAAAGTTGATTATCTCGAAAAGTACGGGATAGAGGGGTCTCAAATTATGCACCCATTTAGAGCCCCCCTGAGGCTAGATTTGTGCAAAATTTCAATTGAAAATAAGCAAAATTGAATGAGAATTTCATAAGTGTTTGAAAATCTTTAAAGTTGATTATCTCGAATAGTACGGGATAGAGGGGTCTCAAATTATGCACCCATTTAGAGCCCCCCTGAGGCTAGATTTGTGCAAAATTTCAATTGAAAATAAGCAAAATTGAATGAGAATTTCATAAGTGTTTGAAAATCTTTAAAGTTGATTATCTCGAATAGTACGGGATAGAGGGGTCTCAAATTATGCACCCATATAGAGCCCCCCTGAGGCTAGATATGTGCAAAATTTCAATTGAAAATAAGCAAAATTGAATGAGAATTTCATAAGTGTTTGAAAATCTTTAAAGTTGATTATCTCGAATAGTACGGGATAGAGGGGTCTCAAATTATGCACCCATTTAGAGCCCCCCTGAGGCTAGATTTGTGCAAAATTTCAATTGAAAATAAGCAAAATTGAATGAGAATTTCATAAGTGTTTGAAAATCTTTAAAGTTGATTATCTCGAATAGTACGGGATAGAGGGGTCTCAAATTATGCACCCATTTAGAGCCCCCCTGAGGCTAGATTTGTGCAAAATTTCAATTGAAAATAAGCAAAATTAAATGAGAATTTCATAAGTGTTTGAAA
The DNA here is from genome assembly GCF_024763615.1 of Phlebotomus papatasi. Lineage (NCBI taxonomy): Eukaryota > Metazoa > Arthropoda > Insecta > Diptera > Psychodidae > Phlebotomus > Phlebotomus papatasi. The sequence goes on from NW_026604456.1 coordinate 8,673, forward strand.
ATTCTTAAAGTTGATTATCTCGAATAGTACGGGATAGAGGGGTCTCAAATTATGCACCCATTTAGAGCCCCCCTGAGGCTAGATTTGTGCAAAATTTCAATTCAAAATAAGCAAAATTGAATGAGAATTTCATAAGTGTTTGAAAATCTTTAAAGTTGATTATCTCGAATAGTACGGGATAGAGGGGTCTCAAATTATGCACCCATTTAGAGCCCCCCTGAGGCTAGATTTGTGCAAAATTTCAATTGAAAATAAGCAAAATTGAATGAGAATTTAATAAGTGTTTGAAAATTTTTAAAGTTGATTATCTCGAATAGTACGGGATAGAGGGGTCTCAAATTATGCACCCATTTAGAGCCCCCCTGAGGCTAGATTTGTGCAAAATTTCAATTGAAAATAAGCAAAATTGAATGAGAATTTAATAAGTGTTTGAAAATCTTTAAAGTTGATTATCTCGAATAGTACGGGATAGAGGGGTCTCAAATTATGCACCCATTTAGAGCCCCCCTGAGGCTAGATTTGTGCAAAATTTCAATTGAAAATAAGCAAAATTGAATGAGAATTTAATAAGTGTTTGAAAATTTTTAAAGTTGATTATCTCGAATAGTACGGGATAGAGGGGTCTCAAATTATGCACCCATTTAGAGCCCCCCTTGAGGCTAGATTTGTGCAAAATTTCAATTGAAAATAAGCAAAATTGAATGAGAATTTCATAAGTGTTTGAAAATCTTTAAAGTTGATTATCTCGAATAGTACGGGATAGAGGGGTCTCAAATTATGCACCCATTTAGAGCCCCCTGAGGCTAGATTTGTGCAAAATTTCAATTGAAAATAAGCAAAATTGAATGAGAATTTCATAAGTGTTTGAAAATCTTTAAAGTTGATTATCTCGAATAGTACGGGATAGAGGGGTCTCAAATTATGCACCCATTTAGAGCCCCCCTGAGGCTAGATTTGTGCAAAATTTCAATTGAAAATAAGCAAAATTGAATGAGAATTTCATAAGTGTTTGAAAATCTTTAAAGTTGATTATCTCGAAAAGTACGGGATAGAGGGGTCTCAAATTATGCACCCATATAGAGCCCCCCTGAAGCTAGATATGTGCAAAATTTCAATTGAAAATAAGCAAAATTGAATGAGAATTTCATAAGTGTTTGAAAATCTTTAAAGTTGATTATCTCGAATAGTACGGGATAGAGGGGTCTCAAATTATGCACCCATTTAGAGCCCCCCTGAGGCTAGATTTGTGCAAAATTTTAATTGAAAATAAGCAAAATTAAATGAGAATTTCATAAGTGTTTGAAAATCTTTAAAGTTGATTATCCGGGATAGAAGGGTCTCAAATTATTCACCCATTTAGAGCCCCCCTGAGGCTAGATTTGTGCAAAATTTCAATTGAAAATAAGCAAAATTGAATGAGAATTTCATAAGTGTTTGAAAATCTTTAAAGTTGATTATCTCGAATAGTACGGGATAGAGGGGTCTGAAATTATGCACCCATTTAGAGCCCCCCTGAGGCTAGATTTGTGCAAATTTTCAATTGAAAATAAGCAAAATTGAATGAGAATTTCATAAGTGTTTGAAAATCTTTAAAGTTGATTATCTCGAACAGTACGGGATAGAGGGGTCTCAAACTATGCACCCATTTAGAGCCCCCCTGAGGCTAGATTTGTGCAAAATTTCAATTGAAAATAAGCAAAATTAAATGAGAATTTCATAAGTGTTTGAAAATTTTTAAAGTTGATTATCTCGAATAGTACGGGATAGAGGGGTCTCAAATTATGCACCCATTTAGAGCCCCCCTGAGGCTAGATTTGTGCAAAATTTCAATTGAAAATAAGCAAAATTAAATGAGAATTTCATAAGTGTTTGAAAATTTTTAAAGTTGATTATCTCGAATAGTACGGGATAGAGGGGTCTCAAATTATGCACCCATTTAGAGCCCCCCTGAGGCTAGATTTGTGCAAAATTTCAATTGAAAATAAGCAAAATTGAATGAGAATTTCATAAGTGTTTGAAAATCTTTAAAGTTGATTATCTCGAACAGTACGGGATAGAGGGGTCTCAAATTATGCACCCATTTAGAGCCCCCCTGAGGCTAGATTTGTGCAAAATTTCAATTGAAAATAAGCAAAATTGAATGAGAATTTCATAAGTGTTTGAAAATCTTTAAAGTTGATTATCTCGAAAAGTACGTTATAGAGGGGTCTCAAATTATGCACCCATTTAGAGCCCCCCTGAGGCTAGATTTGTGCAAAATTTCAATTGAAAATAAGCAAAATTGAATGAGAATTTCATAAGTGTTTGAAAATCTTTAAAGTTGATTATCTCGAATAGTACGGGATAGAGGGGTCTCAAATTATGCACCCATTTAGAGCCCCCCTGAGGCTAGATTGGTGCAAAATTTCAATTGAAAATAAGCAAAATTGAATGAGAATTTCATAAGTGTTTGAAAATCTTTAAAGTTGATTATCTCGAATAGTACGGGATAGAGGGGTCTCAAATTATGCACCTCGAATTTAGAGCCCCCCTGAGGCTAGATTTGTGCAAAATTTCAATTGAAAATAAGCAAAATTGAATGAGAATTTCATAAGTGTTTGAAAATCTTTAAAGTTGATTATCTCGAATAGTACGGGATAGAGGGGTCTCAAATTATGCACCCATTTAGAGCCCCCCTTGAGGCTAGATTTGTGCAAAATTTCAATTGAAAATAAGCAAAATTTAATGAGAATTTCATAAGTGTTTGAAAATCTTTAAAGTTGATTATCTCGAATAGTACGGGATAGAGGGGTCTCAAATTATGCACCCATTTAGAGCCCCCCTGAGGCTAGATTTGTGCAAAATTTCAATTGAAAATAAGCAAAATTGAATGAGCATTTCATAAGTGTTTGAAAATCTTTAAAGTTGATTATCTCGAATAGTACGGGATAGAGGGGTCTCAAATTATGCACCCATTTAGAGCCCCCCTGAGGCTAGATTTGTGCAAAATTTCAATTGAAAATAAGCAAAATTGAATGAGAATTTCATAAGTGTTTGAAAATCTTTAAAGTTGATTATCTCGAAAAGTACGGGATAGAGGGGTCTCAAATTATGCACCCATTTAGAGCCCCCCTGAGGCTAGATATGTGCAAAATTTCAATTGAAAATAAGCAAAATTGAATGAGAATTTCATAAGTGTTTGAAAATCTTTAAAGTTGATTATCTCGAAAAGTACGGGATAGAGGGGTCTCAAATTATGCACCCATTTAGAGCCCCCCTGAGGCTAGATTTGTGCAAAATTTCAATTGAAAATAAGCAAAATTGAATGAGAATTTCATAAGTGTTTGAAAATCTTTAAAGTTGATTATCTCGAATAGTACGGGATAGAGGGGTCTCAAATTATGCACCCATTTAGAGCCCCCCTGAGGCTAGATTTGTGCAAAATTTCAATTGAAAATAAGCAAAATTGAATGAGAATTTAATAAGTGTTTGAAAATCTTTAAAGTTGATTATCTCGAATAGTACGGGATAGAGGGGTCTCAAATTATGCACCCATTTAGAGCCCCCCTGAGGCTAGATTTGTGCAAAATTTCAATTGAAAATAAGCAAAATTGAATGAGAATTTCATAAGTGTTTGAAAATCTTTAAAGTTGATTATCTCGAATAGTACGGGATAGAGGGGTCTCAAATTATGCACCCATTTAGAGCCCCCCTGAGGCTAGATTTGTGCAAAATTTCAATTGAAAATAAGCAAAATTGAATGAGAATTTCATAAGTGTTTGAAAATCTTTAAAATTGATTATCTCGAATAGTACGGGATAGAGGGGTCTCAAATTATGCACCCATTTAGAGCCCCCCTGAGGCTAGATTTGTGCAAAATTTCAATTGAAAATAAGCAAAATTGAATGAGAATTTCATAAGTGTTTGAAAATCTTTAAAGTTGATTATCTCGAATAGTACGGGATAGAGGGGTCTCAAATTATGCACCCATTTAGAGCCCCCCTGAGGCTAGATTTGTGCAAAATTTCAATTGAAAATAAGCAAAATTGAATGAGAATTTCATAAGTGTTTGAAAATCTTTAAAGTTGATTATCTCGAATAGTACGGGATAGAGGGGTCTCAAATTATGCACCCATTTAGAGCCCCCCTGAGGCTAGATTTGTGCAAAATTTCAATTGAAAATAAGCAAAATTGAATGAGAATTTCATAAGTGTTTGAAAATCTTTAAAGTTGATTATCTCGAATAGTACGGGATAGAGGGGTCTCAAATTATGCACCCATTTAGAGCCCCCCCGAGGCTAGATTTGTGCAAAATTTCAATTGAAAATAAGCAAAATTGAATGAGAATTTCATAAGTGTTTGAAAATCTTTAAAGTTGATTATCTTGAATAGTACGGGATAGAGGGGTCTCAAATTATGCACCCATTTAGAGCCCCCCTGAGGCTAGATTTGTGCAAAATTTCAATTGAAAATAAGCAAAATTGAATGAGAATTTCATAAGTGTTTGAAAATCTTTAAAGTTGATTATCTCGAATAGTACGGGATAGAGGGGTCTCAAATTATGCACCCATTTAGAGCCCCCCTGAGGCTAGATTTGTGCAAAATTTCAATTGAAAATAAGCAAAATTGAATGAGAATTTCATAAGTGTTTGAAAATCTTTAAAGTTGATTATCTCGAATAGTACGGGATAGAGGGGTCTCAAATTATGCACCCATTTAGAGCCCCCCTGAGGCTAGATTTGTGCAAAATTTCAATTGAAAATAAGCAAAATTGAATGAGAATTTCATAAGTGTTTGAAAATCTTTAAAGTTGATTATCTCGAATAGTACGGGATAGAGGGGTCTCAAATTATGCACCCATTTAGAGCCCCCCTGAGGCTAGATTTGTGCAAAATTTCAATTGAAAATAAGCAAAATTGAATGAGAATTTCATAAGTGTTTGAAAATCTTTAAAGTTGATTATCTCGAATAGTACGGGATAGAGGGAATAGTACGGGATAGAGGGGTCTCAAATTATGCACCCATTTAGAGCCCCCCCCCAATTGAAAATAAGCAAAATTGATGAGCATAGATTTGTGCGAATAAATTTCAATTGAAAGATAAGATTTGTGCAAAAAATTTAAGCAAAATTAAATGAGAATTTCATAAGTGTTTGAAAATCTTTAAAGTTGATTATCTCGAATAGTACGGGATAGAGGGGTCTCAAATTATGCACCCATATAGAGCCCCCCTGAGGCTAGATTTGTGCAAAATTTCAATTGAAAATAAGCAAAATTGAATGAGAATTTCATAAGTGTTTGAAAATCTTTAAAGTTGATTATCTCGAATAGTACGGGATAGAGGGGTCTCAAATTATGCACCCATTTAGAGCCCCCCTTGAGGCTAGATTTGTGCAAAATTTCAATTGAAAATAAGCAAAATTGAATGAGAATTTCATAAGTGTTTGAAAATCTTTAAAGTTGATTATCTCGAATAGTACGGGATAGAGGGGTCTCAAATTATGCACCCATTTAGAGCCCCCCTGAGGCTAGATTTGTGCAAAATTTCAATTGAAAATAAGCAAAATTGAATGAGAATTTCATAAGTGTTTAAAAATCTTTAAAGTTGATTATCTCGAATAGTACGGGATAGAGGGGTCTCAAATTATGCACCCATATAGAGCCCCCCTGAGGCTAGATTTGTGCAAATTTTCAATTGAAAATAAGCAAAATTGAATGAGAATTTCATAAGTGTTTGAAAATCTTTAAAGTTGATTATCTCGAATAGTACGGGATAGAGGGGTCTCAAATTATGCACCCATTTAGAGCCCCCCTGAGGCTAGATTTGTGCAAAATTTCAATTGAAAATAAGCAAAATTTCAATTGAAAATAAGCAAAATTTCAATTGAAAATAAGCAAAATTGAATGAGAATTTCATAAGTGTTTGAAAATCTTTAAAGTTGATTATCGCGAATAGTACGGGATAGAGGGGTCTCAAATTATGCACCCATTTAGAGCCCCCCTGAGGCTAGATTTGTGCAAAATTTCAATTGAAAATAAGCAAAATTGAATGAGAATTTCATAAGTGTTTGAAAATTTTTAAAGTTGATTATCTCGAATAGTACGGGATAGAGGGGTCTCAAATTATGCACCCATTTAGGGCCCCCCTGAGGCTAGATTTGTGCAAAATTTCAATTGAAAATAAGCAAAATTGAATGAGAATTTCATAAGTGTTTGAAAATCTTTAAAGTTGATTATCTTGAATAGTACGGGATAGAGGGGTCTCAAATTATGCACCCATTTAGAGCCCCCCTGAGGCTAGATTTGTGCAAAATTTCAATTGAAAATAAGCAAAATTAAATGAGAATTTCGTAAGTGTTTGAAAATCTTTAAAGTTGATTATCTCGAACAGTACGGGATAGAGGGGTCTCAAATTATGCACCCATTTAGAGCCCCCTGAGGCTAGATTTGTGCAAAATTTCAATTGAAAATAAGCAAAATTGAATGAGAATTTCATAAGTGTTTGAAAATTTTTAAAGTTGATTATCTCGAATAGTACGGGATAGAGGGGTCTCAAATTATGCACCCATTTAGAGCCCCCCTGAGGCTAGATATGTGCAAAATTTCAATTGAAAATAAGCAAAATTGAATGAGAATTTCATAAGTGTTTGAAAATCTTTAAAGTTGATTATCTTGAATAGTACGGGATAGAGGGGTCTCAAATTATGCACCCATTTAGAGCCCCCCTGAGGCTAGATTTGTGCAAAATTTCAATTGAAAATAAGCAAAATTAAATGAGAATTTCGTAAGTGTTTGAAAATCTTTAAAGTTGATTATCTCGAACAGTACGGGATAGAGGGGTCTCAAATTATGCACCCATTTAGAGCCCCCTGAGGCTAGATTTGTGCAAAATTTCAATTGAAAATAAGCAAAATTGAATGAGAATTTCATAAGTGTTTGAAAATTTTTAAAGTTGATTATCTCGAATAGTACGGGATAGAGGGGTCTCAAATTATGCACCCATTTAGAGCCCCCCTGAGGCTAGATTTGTGCAAAATTTCAATTGAAAATAAGCAAAATTAAATGAGAATTTCGTAAGTGTTTGAAAATCTTTAAAGTTGATTATCTCGAACAGTACGGGATAGAGGGGTCTCAAATTATGCACCCATTTAGAGCCCCCTGAGGCTAGATTTGTGCAAAATTTCAATTGAAAATAAGCAAAATTGAATGAGAATTTCATAAGTGTTTGAAAATTTTTAAAGTTGATTATCTCGAATAGTACGGGATAGAGGGGTCTCAAATTATGCACCCATTTAGAGCCCCCCTGAGGCTAGATTTGTGCAAAATTTCAATTGAAAATAAGCAAAATTGAATGAGAATTTCATAAGTGTTTGAAAATCTTTAAAGTTGATTATCTCGAATAGTACGGGATAGAGGGGTCTCAAATTATGCACCCATTTAGAGCCCCCCTGAGGCTAGATTTGTGCAAATTTTCAATTGAAAATAAGCAAAATTGAATGAGAATTTCATAAGTGTTTGAAAATCTTTAAAGTTGATTATCTCGAACAGTACGGGATAGAGGGGTCTCAAACTATGCACCCATTTAGAGCCCCCCTGAGGCTAGATTTGTGCAAAATTTCAATTGAAAATAAGCAAAATTAAATGAGAATTTCATAAGTGTTTGAAAATTTTTAAAGTTGATTATCTCGAATAGTACGGGATAGAGGGGTCTCAAATTATGCACCCATTTAGAGCCCCCCTGAGGCTAGATTTGTGCAAAATTTCAATTGAAAATAAGCAAAATTGAATGAGAATTTCATAAGTGTTTGAAAATCTTTAAAGTTGATTATCTCGAACAGTACGGGATAGAGGGGTCTCAAATTATGCACCCATTTAGAGCCCCCCTGAGGCTAGATTTGTGCAAAATTTCAATTGAAAATAAGCAAAATTAAATGAGAATTTCATAAGTGTTTGAAAATTTTTAAAGTTGATTATCTCGAATAGTACGGGATAGAGGTGCCTCAAATTATGCACCCATTTAGAGCCCCCCTGAGGCTAGATTTGTGCAAAATTTCAATTGAAAATAAGCAAAATTTCAATTGAAAATAAGCAAAATTGAATGAGAATTTCATAAGTGTTTGAAAATCTTTAAAGTTGATTATCTCGAATAGTACGGGATAGAGGGGTCTCAAATTATGCACCCATTTAGAGCCCCCCCTGAGGCTGGATTTGTGCAAAATTTCAATTGAAAATAAGCGAAATTAAATGAGAATTTCATAAGTGTTTGAAAATTTTTAAAGTTGATTATCTCGAATAGTACGGGATAGAGGGGTCTCAAATTATGCACCCATTTAGAGCCCCCCTGAGGCTAGATTTGTGCAAAATTTCAATTGAAAATAAGCAAAATTGAATGAGAATTTCATAAGTGTTTGAAAATCTTTAAAGTTGATTATCTCGAATAGTACGGGATAGAGGGGTCTCAAATTATGCACCCATTTAGAGCCCCCCTGAGGCTAGATTTGTGCAAAATTTCAATTGAAAATAAGCAAAATTGAATGAGAATTTCATAAGTGTTTGAAAATTTTTAAAGTTGATTATCTCGAATAGTACGGGATAGAGGGGTCTCAAATTATGCACCCATATAGAGCCCCCCTGAAGCTAGATATGTGCAAAATTTCAATTGAAAATAAGCAAAATTGAATGAGAATTTCATAAGTGTTTGAAAATCTTTAAAGTTGATTATCTCGAATAATACGTGATAGAGGGGTCTGAAATTATGCACCCATTTAGAGCCCCCTGAGGCTAGATTTGTGCAAAATTTCAATTGAAAATAAGCAAAATTAAATGAGAATTTCATAAGTGTTTGAAAATTTTTAAAGTTGATTATCTCGAATAGTACGGGATAGAGGGGTCTCAAATTATGCACCCATTTAGAGCCCCCCTGAGGCTAGATTTGTGCAAAATTTCAATTGAAAATAAGCAAAATTTCAATTGAAAATAAGCAAAATTTAATGAGAGTTTCATAAGTGTTTGAAAATCTTTAAAGTTGATTATCTCGAATAGTACGGGATAGAGGGGTCTCAAATTATGCACCCATTTAGAGCCCCCCTGAGGCTAGATTTGTGCAAAATTTCAATTGAAAATAAGCAAAATTGAATGAGAATTTCATAAGTGTTTGAAAATCTTTAAAGTTGATTATCTCGAATAGTACGGGATAGAGGGGTCTCAAATTATGCACCCATTTAGAGCCCCCCTGAGGCTAGATTTGTGCAAATTTTCAATTAAAAATAAGCAAAATTTAATGAGAATTTCATAAGTGTTTGAAAATCTTTAAAGTTGATTATCTCGAACAGTACGGGATAGAGGGGTCTCAAACTATGCACCCATTTAGAGCCCCCCTGAGGCTAGATTTGTGCAAAATTTCAATTGAAAATAAGCAAAATTTCAATTGAAAATAAGCAAAATTGAATGAGAATTTCATAAGTGTTTGAAAATCTTTAAAGTTGATTATCTCGAATAGTACGGGATAGAGGGGTCTCAAATTATGCACCCATTTAGAGCCCCCCTGAGGCTAGATTTGTGCAAAATTTCAATTGAAAATAAGCAAAATTGAATGAGAATTTCATAAGTGTTTGAAAATCTTTAAAGTTGATTATCTCGAATAGTACGGGATAGAGGGGTCTCAAATTATGCACCCATATAGAGCCACCCTGAGGCTAGATTTGTGCAAAATTTCAATTGAAAATAAGCAAAATTTAATGAGAATTTCATAAGTGTTTGAAAATCTTTAAAGTTGATTATCTCGAATAGTACGGGATAGAGGGGTCTCAAATTATGCAACCATATAGAGCCCCCCTGAGGCTAGATTTGTGCAAAATTTCAATTGAAAATAAGCAAAATTGAATGAGAATTTCATAAGTGTTTGAAAATCTTTAAAGTTGATTATCTCGAATAGTACGGGATAGAGGGGTCTCAAATTATGCACCCATTTAGAGCCCCCCTGAGGCTAGATTTGTGCAAAATTTCAATTGAAAATAAGCAAAATTGAATGAGAATTTCATAAGTGTTTGAAAATCTTTAAAGTTGATTATCTCGAATAGTACGGGATAGAGGGGTCTCAAATTATGCACCCATTTAGAGCCCCCCTTGAGGCTAGATTTGTGCAAAATTTCAATTGAAAATAAGCAAAATTTAATGAGAATTTCATAAGTGTTTGAAAATCTTTAAAGTTGATTATCTCGAATAGTACGGGATAGAGGGGTCTCAAATTATGCACCCATTTAGAGCCCCCCTGAGGCTAGATTTGTGCAAATTTTCAATTGAAAATAAGCAAAATTGAATGAGAATTTCATAAGTGTTTGAAAATCTTTAAAGTTGATTATCTCGAACAGTACGGGATAAAGGGGTCTCAAACTATGCACCCATTTAGAGCCCCCCTGAGGCTAGATTTGTGCAAAATTTCAATTGAAAATAAGCAAAATTAAATGAGAATTTCATAAGTGTTTGAAAATTTTTAAAGTTGATTATCTCGAATAGTACGGGATAGAGGGGTCTCAAATTATGCACCCATTTAGAGCCCCCCTGAGGCTAGATTTGTGCAAAATTTCAATTGAAAATAAGCAAAATTGAATGAGAATTTCATAAGTGTTTGAAAATCTTTAAAGTTGATTATCTCGAATAGTACGGGATAGAGGGGTCTCAAATTATGCACCCATATAGAGCCCCCCTGAGGCTAGATTTGTGCAAAATTTCAATTGAAAACAAACAAAATTGAATGAGAATTTCATAAGTGTTTGAAAATCTTTAAAGTTGATTATCTCGAATAGTACGGGATAGAGGGGTCTCAAATTATGCACCCATATAGAGCCCCCCTTGAGGCTAGATTTGTGCAAAATTTCAATTGAAAATAAGCAAAATTGAATGAGAATTTCATAAGTGTTTGAAAATCTTTAAAGTTGATTATCTCGAATAGTACGGGATAGAGGGGTCTCAAATTATGCACCCATTTAGAGCCCCCCTGAGGCTAGATTTGTGCAAATTTTCAATTGAAAATAAGCAAAATTGAATGATAGTTTCATAAGTGTTTGAAAATCTTTAAAGTTGATTATCTCGAATAGTACGGGATAGAGGGGTCTCAAATTATGCACCCATTTAGAGCCCCCCTGAGGCTAGATTTGTGCAAAATTTCAATTGAAAACAAACAAAATTGAATGAGAATTTAATAAGTGTTTGAAAATCTTTAAAGTTGATTATCTCGAATAGTACGGGATAGAGGGGTCTCAAATTATGCACCCATTTAGAGCCCCCCTGAGGCTAGATTTGTGCAAAATTTCAATTGAAAATAAGCAAAATTTCAATTGAAAATAAACAAAATTGAATGAGAATTTCATAAGTGTTTGAAAATCTTTAAAGTTGATTATCTCGACTAGTACGGGATAGAGGGGTCTCAAATTATGCACCCATTTAGAGCCCCCCTGAGGCTAGATTTGTGCAAAATTTCAATTGAAAATAAGCAAAATTGAATGAGAATTTCATAAGTGTTTGAAAATCTTTAAAGTTGATTATCTCGAATAGTACGGGATAGAGGGGTCTCAAATTATGCACCCATTTAGAGCCCCCCTGAGGCTAGATTTGTGCAAATTTTCAATTGAAAATAAGCAAAATTGAATGAGAATTTCATAAGTGTTTGAAAATCTTTAAAGTTGATTATTTGTGCAAAATTTCAATTGAAAATAAGCAAAATTGAATGAGAATTTCATAAGTGTTTGAAAATCTTTAAAGTTGTAGGGGTCTCAAATTATGCACCCATTTAGAGGGATAAAGGGGTCTCAAACTATGCACCCATTTAGAGCCCCCCTGAGGCTAGATTTGTGCAAAATTTCAATTGAAAATAAGCAAAATTAAATGAGAATTTCATAAGTGTTTGAAAATTTTTAAAGTTGATTATCTCGAATAGTACGGGATAGAGGGGTCTCAAATTATGCACCCATTTAGAGCCCCCCTGAGGCTAGATTTGTGCAAAATTTCAATTGAAAATAAGCAAAATTGAATGAGAATTTCATAAGTGTTTGAAAATTTTTAAAGTTGATTATCTCGAATAGTACGGGATAGAGGGGTCTCAAATTATGCACCCATATAGAGCCCCCCTGAGGCTAGATTTGTGCAAAATTTCAATTGAAAACAAACAAAATTGAATGAGAATTTCATAAGTGTTTGAAAATCTTTAAAGTTGATTATCTCGAATAGTACGGGATAGAGGGGTCTCAAATTATGCACCCATATAGAGCCCCCCTGAAGCTAGACTTGTGCAAAATTTCAATTGAAAATAAGCAAAATTGAATGAGAATTTCATAAGTGTTTGAAAATCTTTAAAGTTGATTATCTCGAATAGTACGGGATAGAGGGGTCTCAAATTATGCACCCATTTAGAGCCCCCCTGAGGCTAGATTTGTGCAAAATTTCAATTGAAAATAAGCAAAATTGAATGAGAATTTCATAAGTGTTTGAAAATCTTTAAAGTTGATTATCTCGAATAGTACGGGATAGAGGGGTCTCAAATTATGCACCCATTTAGAGCCCCCCTGAGGCTAGATTTGTGCAAAATTTCAATTGAAAATAAGCAAAATTGAATGAGAATTTCATAAGTGTTTGAAAATCTTTAAAGTTGATTATCTCGAATAGTACGGGATAGAGGGGTCTCAAATTATGCACCCATTTAGAGCCCCCCTTGAGGCTAGATTTGTGCAAAATTTCAATTGAAAATAAGCAAAATTGAATGAGAATTTCATAAGTGTTTGAAAATCTTTAAAGTTGATTATCTCGAATAGTACGGGATAGAGGGGTCTCAAATTATGCACCCATATAGAGCCCCCCTGAGGCTAGATTTGTGCAAAATTTCAATTGAAAATAAGCAAAATTGAATGAGAATTTAATAAGTGTTTGAAAATCTTTAAAGTTGATTATCTCGAATAGTACGGGATAGAGGGGTCTCAAATTATGCACCCATTTAGAGCCCCCCTGAGGCTAGATTTGTGCAAAATTTCAATTGAAAATAAGCAAAATTGAATGAGAATTTCATAAGTGTTTGAAAATCTTTAAAGTTGATTATCTCGAATAGTACGGGATAGAGGGGTCTCAAATTATGCACCCATTTAGAGCCCCCCTTGAGGCTAGATTTGTGCAAAATTTCAATTGAAAATAAGCAAAATTGAATGAGAATTTCATAAGTGTTTGAAAATCTTTAAAGTTGATTATCTCGAATAGTACGGGATAGAGGGGTCTCAAACTATGCACCCATTTAGAGCCCCCCTGAGGCTAGATTTGTGCAAAATTTCAATTGAAAATAAGCAAAATTAAATGAGAATTTCATAAGTGTTTGAAAATTTTTAAAGTTGATTATCTCGAATAGTACGGGATAGAGGGGTCTCAAATTATGCACCCATTTAGAGCCCCCTGAGGCTAGATTTGTGCAAAATTTCAATTGAAAATAAGCAAAATTTCAATTGAAAATAAGCAAAATTTCAATTGAAAATAAGCAAAATTGAATGAGAATTTCATAAGTGTTTGAAAATTTTTAAAGTTGATTATCTCGAATAGTACGGGATAGAGGGGTCTCAAATTATGCACCCATTTAGAGTCCCCCTGAGGCTAGATTTGTGCAAAATTTCAATTGAAAATAAGCAAAATTGAATGAGAATTTCATAAGTGTTTGAAAATCTTTAAAGTTGATTATCTCGAATAGTACGGGATAGAGGGGTCTCAAATTATGCACCCATTTAGAGCCCCCCTGAGGCTAGATTTGTGCAAATTTTCAATTGAAAATAAGCAAAATTGAATGAGAATTTCATAAGTGTTTGAAAATCTTTAAAGTTGATTATCTCGAACAGTACGGGATAGAGGGGTCTCAAACTATGCACCCATTTAGAGCCCCCCTGAGGCTAGATTTGTGCAAAATTTCAATTGAAAATAAGCAAAATTAAATGAGAATTTCATAAGTGTTTGAAAATTTTTAAAGTTGATTATCTCGAATAGTACGGGATAGAGGGGTCTCAAATTATGCACCCATTTAGAGCCCCCCTGAGGCTAGATTTGTGCAAAATTTCAATTGAAAATAAGCAAAATTGAATGAGAATTTCATAAGTGTTTGAAAATTTTTAAAGTTGATTATCTCGAATAGTACGGGATAGAGGGGTCTCAAATTATGCACCCATATAGAGCCCCCCTGAGGCTAGATTTGTGCAAAATTTCAATTGAAAACAAACAAAATTGAATGAGAATTTCATAAGTGTTTGAAAATCTTTAAAGTTGATTATCTCGAATAGTACGGGATAGAGGGGTCTCAAATTATGCACCCATATAGAGCCCCCCTGAAGCTAGATTTGTGCAAAATTTCAATTGAAAATAAGCAAAATTGAATGAGAATTTCATAAGTGTTTGAAAATCTTTAAAGTTGATTATCTCGAATAGTACGGGATAGAGGGGTCTCAAATTATGCACCCATTTAGAGCCCCCCTGAGGCTAGATTTGTGCAAAATTTCAATTGAAAATAAGCAAAATTGAATGAGAATTTAATAAGTGTTTGAAAATCTTTAAAGTTGATTATCTCGAATAGTACGGGATAGAGGGGTCTCAAATTATGCACCCATTTAGAGCCCCCCTGAGGCTAGATTTGTGCAAAATTTCAATTGAAAATAAGCAAAATTGAATGAGAATTTCATAAGTGTTTGAAAATCTTTAAAGTTGATTATCTCGAATAGTACGGGATAGAGGGGTCTCAAATTATGCACCCATTTAGAGCCCCCCTGAGGCTAGATTTGTGCAAAATTTCAATTGAAAATAAGCAAAATTGAATGAGAATTTCATAAGTGTTTAAAAATCTTTAAAGTTGATTATCTCGAATAGTACGGGATAGAGGGGTCTCAAATTATGCACCCATATAGAGCCCCCCTGAGGCTAGATTTGTGCAAATTTTCAATTGAAAATAAGCAAAATTGAATGAGAATCTCATAAGTGTTTGAAAATCTTTAAAGTTGATTATCTCGAATAGTACGGGATAGAGGGGTCTCAAATTATGCACCCATTTAGAGCCCCCCTGAGGCTAGATTTGTGCAAAATTTCAATTGAAAATAAGCAAAATTGAATGAGAATTTCATAAGTGTTTGAAAATTTTTAAAGTTGATTATCTCGAATAGTACGGGATAGAGGGGTCTCAAATTATGCACCCATTTAGAGCCCCCCTGAGGCTAGATTTGTGCAAAATTTCAATTGAAAATAAACAAAATTTCAATTGAAAATAAGCAAAATTTCAATTGAAAATAAGCAAAATTGAATGAGAATTTTATAAGTGTTTGAAAATTTTTAAAGTTGATTATCTCGAATACTACGGGATAGAGGGGTCTCAAATTATGCACCCATTTAGAGCCCCCCTGAGGCTAGATTTGTGCAAAATTTCAATTGAAAATAAGCAAAATTGAATGAGAATTTCATAAGTGTTTGAAAATCTTTAAAGTTGATTATCTCGAATAGTACGGGATAGAGGGGTCTCAAATTATGCACCCATATAGAGCCCCCCTTGAGGCTAGATTTGTGCAAAATTTCAATTGAAAATAAGCAAAATTTAATGAGAATTTCATAAGTGTTTGAAAATCTTTAAAGTTGATTATCTCGAATAGTACGGGATAGAGGGGTCTCAAATTATGCACCCATTTAGAGCCCCCCTGAGGCTAGATTTGTGCAAATTTTCAATTGAAAATAAGCAAAATTGAATGAGAGTTTCATAAGTGTTTGAAAATCTTTAAAGTTGATTATCTCGAATAGTACGGGATAGAGGGATCTCAAATTATGCACCCATTTAGAGCCCCCCTGAGGCTAGATTTGTGCAAAATTTCAATTGAAAACAAACAAAATTGAATGAGAATTTAATAAGTGTTTGAAAATCTTTAAAGTTGATTATCTCGAATAGTACGGGATAGAGGGGTCTCAAATTATGCACCCATTTAGAGCCCCCCTGAGGCTAGATTTGTGCAAATTTTCAATTGAAAATAAGCAAAATTGAATGAGAATTTCATAAGTGTTTGAAAATCTTTAAAGTTGATTATCTCGAATAGTACGGGATAGAGGGGTCTCAAATTATGCACCCATTTAGAGCCCCCCTGAGGCTAGATTTGTGCAAATTTTCAATTGAAAATAAGCAAAATTGAATGAGAATTTCATAAGTGTTTGAAAATCTTTAAAGTTGATTATCTCGAACAGTACGGGATAAAGGGGTCTCAAACTATGCACCCATTTAGAGCCCCCCTGAGGCTAGATTTGTGCAAAATTTCAATTGAAAATAAGCAAAATTAAATGAGAATTTCATAAGTGTGTGAAAATTTTTAAAGTTGATTATCTCGAATAGTACGGGATAGAGGGGTCTCAAATTATGCACCCATTTAGAGCCCCCCTGAGGCTAGATTTGTGCAAAATTTCAATTGAAAACAAACAAAATTGAATGAGAATTTCATAAGTGTTTGAAAATCTTTAAAGTTGATTATCTCGAATAGTACGGGATAGAGGAGTCTCAAATTATGCACCCATATAGAGCCCCCCTGAAGCTAGATTTGTGCAAAATTTCAATTGAAAATAAGCAAAATTGAATGAGAATTTCATAAGTGTTTGAAAATCTTTAAAGTTGATTATCTCGAATAGTACGGGATAGAGGGGTCTCAAATTATGCACCCATTTAGAGCCCCCCTGAGGCTAGATTTGTGCAAAATTTCAATTGAAAATAAGCAAAATTGAATGAGAATTTAATAAGTGTTTGAAAATCTTTAAAGTTGATTATCTCGAATAGTACGGGATAGAGGGGTCTCAAATTATGCACCCATTTAGAGCCCCCCTGAGGCTAGATTTGTGCAAAATTTCAATTGAAAATAAGCAAAATTGAATGAGAATTTCATAAGTGTTTGAAAATCTTTAAAGTTGATTATCTCGAATAGTACGGGATAGAGGGGTCTCAAATTATGCACCCATTTAGAGCCCCCCTTGAGGCTAGATTTGTGCAAAATTTCAATTGAAAATAAGCAAAATTGAATGAGAATTTCATAAGTGTTTGAAAATCTTTAAAGTTGATTATCTCGAATAGTACGGGATAGAGGGGTCTCAAATTATGCACCCATTTAGAGCCCCCCTGAGGCTAGATTTGTGCAAAATTTCAATTGAAAATAAGCAAAATTGAATGAGAATTTCATAAGTGTTTAAAAATCTTTAAAGTTGATTATCTCTAATAGTACGGGATAGAGGGGTCTCAAATTATGCACCCATTTAGAGCCCCCCTGAGGCTAGATTTGTGCAAAATTTCAATTGAAAATAAGCAAAATTGAATGAGAATTTCATAAGTGTTTAAAAATCTTTAAAGTTGATTATCTCGAATAGTACGGGATAGAGGGGTCTCAAATTATGCACCCATATAGAGCCCCCCTGAGGCTAGATTTGTGCAAAATTTCAATTGAAAATAAGCAAAATTGAATGAGAATTTCATAAGTGTTTGAAAATCTTTAAAGTTGATTATCTCGAATAGTACGGGATAGAGGGGTCTCAAATTATGCACCCATATAGAGCCCCCCTGAGGCTAGATTTGTGCAAAATTTCAATTGAAAATAAGCAAAATTGAATGAGAATTTCATAAGTGTTTGAAAATCTTTAAAGTTGATTATCTCGAATAGTACGGGATAGAGGGGTCTCAAATTATGCACCCATTTAGAGCCCCCCTTGAGGCTAGATTTGTGCAAAATTTCAATTGAAAATAAGCAAAATTGAATGAGAATTTCATAAGTGTTTGAAAATCTTTAAAGTTGATTATCTCGAATAGTACGGGATAGAGGGGTCTCAAATTATGCACCCATTTAGAGCCCCCCTTGAGGCTAGATTTGTGCAAAATTTCAATTGAAAATAAGCAAAATTGAATGAGAATTTCATAAGTGTTTGAAAATCTTTAAAGTTGATTATCTCTAATAGTACGGGATAGAGGGGTCTCAAATTATGCACCCATTTAGAGCCCCCCTGAGGCTAGATTTGTGCAAAATTTCAATTGAAAATAAGCAAAATTGAATGAGAATTTCATAAGTGTTTGAAAATCTTTAAAGTTGATTATCGCGAATAGTACGGGATAGAGGGGTCTCAAATTATGCACCCATATAGAGCCCCCCTGAGGCTAGATTTGTGCAAAATTTCAATTGAAAATAAGCAAAATTGAATGAGAATTTAATAAGTGTTTGAAAATCTTTAAAGTTGATTATCTCGAATAGTACGGGATAGAGGGGTCTCAAATTATGCACCCATTTAGAGCCCCCCTGAGGCTAGATTTGTGCAAAATTTCAATTGAAAATAAGCAAAATTGAATGAGAATTTCATAAGTGTTTGAAAGTCTTTAAAGTTGATTATCTCGAATAGTACGGGATAGAGGGGTCTCAAATTATGCACCCATTTAGAGCCCCCCTTGAGGCTAGATTTGTGCAAAATTTCAATTGAAAATAAGCAAAATTGAATGAGAATTTCATAAGTGTTTGAAAATCTTTAAAGTTGATTATCTCGAATAGTACGGGATAGAGGGGTCTCAAACTATGCACCCATTTAGAGCCCCCCTGAGGCTAGATTTGTGCAAAATTTCAATTGAAAATAAGCAAAATTAAATGAGAATTTCATAAGTGTTTGAAAATTTTTAAAGTTGATTATCTCGAATAGTACGGGATAGAGGGGTCTCAAATTATGCACCCATTTAGAGCCCCCCTGAGGCTAGATTTGTGCAAAATTTCAATTGAAAATAAGCAAAATTTCAATTGAAAATAAGCAAAATTTCAATTGAAAATAAGCAAAATTGAATGAGAATTTCATAAGTGTTTGAAAATTTTTAAAGTTGATTATCTCGAATAGTACGGGATAGAGGGGTCTCAAATTATGCACCCATTTAGAGCCCCCCTGAGGCTAGATTTGTGCAAAATTTCAATTGAAAATAAGCAAAATTGAATGAGAATTTCATAAGTGTTTGAAAATCTTTAAAGTTGATTATCTCGAATAGTACGGGATAGAGGGGTCTCAAATTATGCACCCATTTAGAGCCCCCCTGAGGCTAGATTTGTGCAAAATTTCAATTGAAAATAAGCAAAATTGAATAAGAATTTCATAAGTGTTTGAAAATTTTTAAAGTTGATTATCTCGAATAGTACGGGATAGAGGGGTCTCAAATTATGCACCCATTTAGAGCCCCCCTGAGGCTAGATTTGTGCAAAATTCAATTGAAAATAAGCAAAATTGAATGAGAATTTAATAAGTGTTTGAAAATCTTTAAAGTTGATTATCTCGAATAGTACGGGATAGAGGGGTCTCAAATTATGCACCCATTTAGAGCCCCCCTGAGGCTAGATTTGTGCAAAATTTCAATTGAAAATAAGCAAAATTGAATGAGAATTTCATAAGTGTTTGAAAATCTTTAAAGTTGATTATCTCGAATAGTACGGGATAGAGGGGTCTCAAATTATGCACCCATTTAGAGCCCCCCTGAGGCTAGATTTGTGCAAAATTTCAATTGAAAATAAGCAAAATTGAATGAGAATTTCATAAGTGTTTAAAAATCTTTAAAGTTGATTATCTCGAATAGTACGGGATAGAGGGGTCTCAAATTATGCACCCATATGGAGCCCCCCTGAGGCTAGATTTGTGCAAATTTTCAATTGAAAATAAGCAAAATTGAATGAGAATTTCATAAGTGTTTGAAAATCTTTAAAGTTGATTATCTCGAATAGTACGGGATAGAGGGGTCTCAAATTATGCACCCATTTAGAGCCCCCCTGAGGCTAGATTTGTGCAAAATTTCAATTGAAAATAAGCAAAATTGAATGAGAATTTCATAAGTGTTTGAAAATCTTTAAAGTTGATTATCTCGAATAGTACGGGATAGAGGGGTCTCAAATTATGCACCCATATAGAGCCCCCCTTGAGGCTAGATTTGTGCAAAATTTCAATTGAAAATAAGCAAAATTGAATGAGAATTTCATAAGTGTTTGAAAATCTTTAAAGTTGATTATCTCGAATAGTACGGGATAGAGGGGTCTCAAATTATGCACCCATTTAGAGCCCCCCTGAGGCTAGATTTGTGCAAATTTTCAATTGAAAATAAGCAAAATTGAATGAGAGTTTCATAAGTGTTTGAAAATCTTTAAAGTTGATTATCTCGAATAGTACGGGATAGAGGGGTCTCAAATTATGCACCCATTTAGAGCCCCCCCCCAATTGAAAATAAGCTGAGGCTTTAAAGATTCTGTAGCAAAATTATCAATTGCAAAATTTCAATTGAAAACAAACAAAATTGAATGAGAATTTAATAAGTGTTTGAAAATCTTTAAAGTTGATTATCTCGAATAGTACGGGATAGAGGGGTCTCAAATTATGCACCCATTTAGAGCCCCCCTGAGGCTAGATTTGTGCAAAATTTCAATTGAAAATAAGCAAAATTGAATGAGAATTTCATAAGTGTTTGAAAATCTTTAAAGTTGATTATCTCGAATAGTACGGGATAGAGTGGTCTCAAATTATGCACCCATTTAGAGCCCCCCTGAGGCTAGATTTGTGCAAATTTTCAATTGAAAATAAGCAAAATTGAATGAGAATTTCATAAGTGTTTGAAAATCTTTAAAGTTGATTATCTCGAACAGTACGGGATAAAGGGGTCTCAAACTATGCACCCATTTAGAGCCCCCCTGAGGCTAGATTTGTGCAAAATTTCAATTGAAAATAAGCAAAATTAAATGAGAATTTCATAAGTGTGTGAAAATTTTTAAAGTTGATTATCTCGAATAGTACGGGATAGAGGGGTCTCAAATTATGCACCCATTTAGAGCCCCCCTGAGGCTAGATTTGTGCAAAATTTCAATTGAAAACAAACAAAATTGAATGAGAATTTCATAAGTGTTTGAAAATCTTTAAAGTTGATTATCTCAAATTATGCAATAGAGTGACTAGATTTGTGGGATAGATTTGTGGCAAAATTAAATGAGAATTTCATAAGTGTGTGAAAATTTTTAAAGTTGATTATCTCGAATAGTACGGGATAGAGGGGTCTCAAATTATGCACCCATATAGAGCCCCCCTGAAGCTAGATTTGTGCAAAATTTCAATTGAAAATAAGCAAAATTGAATGAGAATTTCATAAGTGTTTGAAAATCTTTAAAGTTGATTATCTCGAATAGTACGGGATAGAGGGGTCTCAAATTATGCACCCATTTAGAGCCCCCCTGAGGCTAGATTTGTGCAAAATTTCAATTGAAAATAAGCAAAATTGAATGAGAATTTAATAAGTGTTTGAAAATCTTTAAAGTTGATTATCTCGAATAGTACGGGATAGAGGGGTCTCAAATTATGCACCCATTTAGAGCCCCCCTGAGGCTAGATTTGTGCAAAATTTCAATTGAAAATAAGCAAAATTGAATGAGAATTTCATAAGTGTTTGAAAATCTTTAAAGTTGATTATCTCGAATAGTACGGGATAGAGGGGTCTCAAATTATGCACCCATTTAGAGCCCCCCTGAGGCTAGATTTGTGCAAAATGTCAATTGAAAATAAGCAAAATTTCAATTGAAAATAAGCAAAATTGAATGAGAATTTCATAAGTGTTTGAAAATTTTTAAAGTTGATTATCTCGAATAGTACGGGATAGAGGGGTCTCAAATTATGCACCCATTTAGAGCCCCCCTGAGGCTAGATTTGTGCAAAATTTCAATTGAAAATAAGCAAAATTGAATGAGAATTTCATAAGTGTTTGAAAATCTTTAAAGTTGATTATCTCGAATAGTACGGGATAGAGGGGTCTCAAATTATGCACCCATTTAGAGCCCCCCTGAGGCTAGATTTGTGCAAATTTTCAATTGAAAATAAGCAAAATTGAATGAGAATTTCATAAGTGTTTGAAAATCTTTAAAGTTGATTATCTCGAACAGTACGGGATAGAGGGGTCTCAAACTATGCACCCATTTAGAGCCCCCCTGAGGCTAGATTTGTGCAAAATTTCAATTGAAAATAAGCAAAATTAAATGAGAATTTCATAAGTGTTTGAAAATTTTTAAAGTTGATTATCTCGAATAGTACGGGATAGAGGGGTCTCAAATTATGCACCCATTTAGAGCCCCCTGAGGCTAGATTTGTGCAAAATTTCAATTGAAAATAAGCAAAATTGAATGAGAATTTCATAAGTGTTTGAAAATTTTTAAAGTTGATTATCTCGAATAGTACGGGATAGAGGGGTCTCAAATTATGCACCCATATAGAGCCCCCCTGAGGCTAGATTTGTGCAAAATTTCAATTGAAAACAAACAAAATTGAATGAGAATTTCATAAGTGTTTGAAAATCTTTAAAGTTGATTATCTCGAATAGTACGGGATAGAGGGGTCTCAAATTATGCACCCATATAGAGCCCCCCTGAAGCTAGATTTGTGCAAAATTTCAATTGAAAATAAGCAAAATTGAATGAGAATTTCATAAGTGTTTGAAAATCTTTAAAGTTGATTATCTCGAATAGTACGGGATAGAGGGGTCTCAAATTATGCACCCATTTAGAGCCCCCCTGAGGCTAGATTTGTGCAAAATTTCAATTGAAAATAAGCAAAATTGAATGAGAATTTAATAAGTGTTTGAAAATCTTTAAAGTTGATTATCTCGAATAGTACGGGATAGAGGGGTCTCAAATTATGCACCCATTTAGAGCCCCCCTGAGGCTAGATTTGTGCAAAATTTCAATTGAAAATAAGCAAAATTGAATGAGAATTTCATAAGTGTTTGAAAATCTTTAAAGTTGATTATCTCGAATAGTACGGGATAGAGGGGTCTCAAATTATGCACCCATTTAGAGCCCCCCTGAGGCTAGATTTGTGCAAAATTTCAATTGAAAATAAGCAAAATTTCAATTGAAAATAAGCAAAATTTCAATTGAAAATAAGCAAAATTGAATGAGAATTTTATAAGTGTTTGAAAATTTTTAAAGTTGATTATCTCGAATACTACGGGATAGAGGGGTCTCAAATTATGCACCCATTTAGAGCCCCCCTGAGGCTAGATTTGTGCAAAATTTCAATTGAAAATAAGCAAAATTGAATGAGAATTTCATAAGTGTTTGAAAATCTTTAAAGTTGATTATCTCGAATAGTACGGGATAGAGGGGTCTCAAATTATGCACCCATATAGAGCCCCCCTTGAGGCTAGATTTGTGCAAAATTTCAATTGAAAATAAGCAAAATTGAATGAGAATTTCATAAGTGTTTGAAAATCTTTAAAGTTGATTATCTCGAATAGTACGGGATAGAGGGGTCTCAAATTATGCACCCATTTAGAGCCCCCCTGAGGCTAGATTTGTGCAAATTTTCAATTGAAAATAAGCAAAATTGAATGAGAATTTCATAAGTGTTTGAAAATCTTTAAAGTTGATTATCTCGAACAGTACGGGATAAAGGGGTCTCAAACTATGCACCCATTTAGAGCCCCCCTGAGGCTAGATTTGTGCAAAATTTCAATTGAAAATAAGCAAAATTAAATGAGAATTTCATAAGTGTGTGAAAATTTTTAAAGTTGATTATCTCGAATAGTACGGGATAGAGGGGTCTCAAATTATGCACCCATTTAGAGCCCCCCTGAGGCTAGATTTGTGCAAAATTTCAATTGAAAATAAGCAAAATTGAATGAGAATTTCATAAGTGTTTGAAAATCTTTAAAGTTGATTATCTCGAATAGTACGGGATAGAGGGGTCTCAAATTATGCACCCATTTAGAGCCCCCCTGAGGCTAGATTTGTGCAAAATTTCAATTGAAAATAAGCAAAATTGAATGAGAATTTCATAAGTGTTTGAAAATCTTTAAAGTTGATTATCTCGAATAGTACGGGATAGAGGGGTCTCAAATTATGCACCCATTTAGAGCCCCCCTGAGGCTAGATTTGTGCAAAATTTCAATTGAAAATAAGCAAAATTGAATGAGAATTTCATAAGTGTTTGAAAATCTTTAAAGTTGATTATCTCGAATAGTACGGGATAGAGGGGTCTCAAATTATGCACCCATTTAGAGCCCCCCTTGAGGCTAGATTTGTGCAAAATTTCAATTGAAAATAAGCAAAATTGAATGAGAATTTCATAAGTGTTTGAAAATCTTTAAAGTTGATTATCTCGAATAGTACGGGATAGAGGGGTCTCAAATTATGCACCCATTTAGAGCCCCCCTGAGGCTAGATTTGTGCAAAATTTCAATTGAAAATAAGCAAAATTGAATGAGAATTTCATAAGTGTTTAAAAATCTTTAAAGTTGATTATCTCTAATAGTACGGGATAGAGGGGTCTCAAATTATGCACCCATTTAGAGCCCCCCTGAGGCTAGATTTGTGCAAAATTTCAATTGAAAATAAGCAAAATTGAATGAGAATTTCATAAGTGTTTAAAAATCTTTAAAGTTGATTATCTCGAATAGTACGGGATAGAGGGGTCTCAAATTATGCACCCATATAGAGCCCCCCTGAGGCTAGATTTGTGCAAATTTTCAATTGAAAATAAGCAAAATTGAATGAGAATTTCATAAGTGTTTGAAAATCTTTAAAGTTGATTATCTCGAATAGTACGGGATAGAGGGGTCTCAAATTATGCACCCATTTAGAGCCCCCCTGAGGCTAGATTTGTGCAAAATTTCAATTGAAAATAAGCAAAATTGAATGAGAATTTCATAAGTGTTTGAAAATCTTTAAAGTTGATTATCTCGAATAGTACGGGATAGAGGGGTCTCAAACTATGCACCCATTTAGAGCCCCCCTGAGGCTAGATTTGTGCAAAATTTCAATTGAAAATAAGCAAAATTAAATGAGAATTTCATAAGTGTTTGAAAATTTTTAAAGTTGATTATCTCGAATAGTACGGGATAGAGGGGTCTCAAATTATGCACCCATTTAGAGCCCCCCTGAGGCTAGATTTGTGCAAAATTTCAATTGAAAATAAGCAAAATTTCAATTGAAAATAAGCAAAATTGAATGAGAATTTCATAAGTGTTTGAAAATTTTTAAAGTTGATTATCTCGAATAGTACGGGATAGAGGGGTCTCAAATTATGCACCCATTTAGAGCCCCCCTGAGGCTAGATTTGTGCAAAATTTCAATTGAAAATAAGCAAAATTGAATGAGAATTTCATAAGTGTTTGAAAATCTTTAAAGTTGATTATCTCGAATAGTACGGGATAGAGGGGTCTCAAATTATGCACCCATTTAGAGCCCCCCTGAGGCTAGATTTGTGCAAATTTTCAATTGAAAATAAGCAAAATTGAATGAGAATTTCATAAGTGTTTGAAAATCTTTAAAGTTGATTATCTCGAACAGTACGGGATAGAGGGGTCTCAAACTATGCACCCATTTAGAGCCCCCCTGAGGCTAGATTTGTGCAAAATTTCAATTGAAAATAAGCAAAATTAAATGAGAATTTCATAAGTGTTTGAAAATTTTTAAAGTTGATTATCTCGAATAGTACGGGATAGAGGGGTCTCAAATTATGCACCCATTTAGAGCCCCCCTGAGGCTAGATTTGTGCAAAATTTCAATTGAAAATAAGCAAAATTGAATGAGAATTTCATAAGTGTTTGTAAATTTTTAAAGTTGATTATCTCGAATAGTACGGGATAGAGGGGTCTCAAATTATGCACCCATATAGAGCCCCCCTGAGGCTAGATTTGTGCAAAATTTTAATTGAAAACAAACAAAATTGAATGAGAATTTCATAAGTGTTTGAAAATCTTTAAAGTTGATTATCTCGAATAGTACGGGATAGAGGGGTCTCAAATTATGCACCCATATAGAGCCCCCCTGAAGCTAGATTTGTGCAAAATTTCAATTGAAAATAAGCAAAATTGAATGAGAATTTCATAAGTGTTTGAAAATCTTTAAAGTTGATTATCTCGAATAGTACGGGATAGAGGGGTCTCAAATTATGCACCCATTTAGAGCCCCCCTGAGGCTAGATTTGTGCAAAATTTCAATTGAAAATAAGCAAAATTGAATGAGAATTTAATAAGTGTTTGAAAATCTTTAAAGTTGATTATCTCGAATAGTACGGGATAGAGGGGTCTCAAATTATGCACCCATTTAGAGCCCCCCTGAGGCTACATTTGTGCAAAATTTCAATTGAAAATAAGCAAAATTGAATGAGAATTTCATAAGTGTTTGAAAATTTTTAAAGTTGATTATCTCGAATAGTACGGGATAGAGGGGTCTCAAATTATGCACCCATTTAGAGCCCCCCTGAGGCTAGATTTGTGCAAAATTTCAATTGAAAATAAGCAAAATTGAATGAGAATTTCATAAGTGTTTGTAAATTTTTAAAGTTGATTATCTCGAATAGTACGGGATAGAGGGGTCTCAAATTATGCACCCATATAGAACCCCCCTGAGGCTAGATTTGTGCAAAATTTCAATTGAAAATAAGCAAAATTGAATGAGAATTTCATAAGTGTTTGAAAATCTTTAAAGTTGATTATCTCGAATAGTACGGGATAGAGGGGTCTCAAATTATGCACCCATTTAGAGCCCCCCTGAGGCTAGATTTGTGCAAAATTTCAATTGAAAATAAGCAAAATTGAATGAGAATTTCATAAGTGTTTGAAAATCTTTAAAGTTGATTATCTCGAATAGTACGGGATAGAGGGGTCTCAAATTATGCACCCATTTAGAGCCCCCCTGAGGCTAGATTTGTGCAAAATTTCAATTGAAAATAAGCAAAATTGAATGAGAATTTCATAAGTGTTTAAAAATCTTTAAAGTTGATTATCTCGAATAGTACGGGATAGAGGGGTCTCAAATTATGCACCCATATAGAGCCCCCCTGAGGCTAGATTTGTGCAAATTTTCAATTGAAAATAAGCAAAATTGAATGAGAATTTCATAAGTGTTTGAAAATCTTTAAAGTTGATTATCTCGAATAGTACGGGATAGAGGGGTCTCAAATTATGCACCCATTTAGAGCCCCCCTGAGGCTAGATTTGTGCAAAATTTCAATTGAAAATAAGCAAAATTGAATGAGAATTTCATAAGTGTTTGAAAATCTTTAAAGTTGATTATCTCGAATAGTACGGGATAGAGGGGTCTCAAATTATGCACCCATATAGAGCCCCCCTGAGGCTAGATTTGTGCAAAATTTCAATTGAAAATAAGCAAAATTGAATGAGAATTTCATAAGTGTTTAAAAATCTTTAAAGTTGATTATCTCGAATAGTACGGGATAGAGGGGTCTCAAATTATGCACCCATATAGAGCCCCCCTGAGGCTAGATTTGTGCAAAATTTCAATTGAAAATAAGCAAAATTGAATGAGAATTTCATAAGTGTTTGAAAATTTTTAAAGTTGATTATCTCGAATAGTACGGGATAGAGGGGTCTCAAATTATGCACCCATTTAGAGCCCCCCTGAGGCTAGATTTGTGCAAAATTTCAATTGAAAATAAGCAAAATTGAATGAGAATTTCATAAGTGTTTGAAAATCTTTAAAGTTGATTATCTTGAATAGTACGGGATAGAGGGGTCTCAAATTATGCACCCATTTAGAGCCCCCCTGAGGCTAGATTTGTGCAAAATTTCAATTGAAAATAAGCAAAATTAAATGAGAATTTCGTAAGTGTTTGAAAATCTTTAAAGTTGATTATCTCGAACAGTACGGGATAGAGGGGTCTCAAATTATGCACCATAAGTGTTTGAAAATTTTTAAAGTGTTTGAAAATCTTTAAAGTTGATTATCTCGAACAGTACGGGATAGAGGGGTCTCAAATTATGCACCCATTTAGAGCCCCCTGAGGCTAGATTTGTGCAAAATTTCAATTGAAAATAAGCAAAATTGAATGAGAATTTCATAAGTGTTTGAAAATTTTTAAAGTTGATTATCTCGAATAGTACGGGATAGAGGGGTCTCAAATTATGCACCCATTTAGAGCCCCCCTGAGGCTAGATATGTGCAAAATTTCAATTGAAAATAAGCAAAATTGAATGAGAATTTCATAAGTGTTTGAAAATCTTTAAAGTTGATTATCTTGAATAGTACGGGATAGAGGGGTCTCAAATTATGCACCCATTTAGAGCCCCCCTGAGGCTAGATTTGTGCAAAATTTCAATTGAAAATAAGCAAAATTAAATGAGAATTTCGTAAGTGTTTGAAAATCTTTAAAGTTGATTATCTCGAACAGTACGGGATAGAGGGGTCTCAAATTATGCACCCATTTAGAGCCCCCTGAGGCTAGATTTGTGCAAAATTTCAATTGAAAATAAGCAAAATTGAATGAGAATTTCATAAGTGTTTGAAAATTTTTAAAGTTGATTATCTCGAATAGTACGGGATAGAGGGGTCTCAAATTATGCACCCATTTAGAGCCCCCCTGAGGCTAGATTTGTGCAAAATTTCAATTGAAAATAAGCAAAATTAAATGAGAATTTCGTAAGTGTTTGAAAATCTTTAAAGTTGATTATCTCGAACAGTACGGGATAGAGGGGTCTCAAATTATGCACCCATTTAGAGCCAGCTGAGGCTAGATTTGTGCAAAATTTCAATTGAAAATAAGCAAAATTGAATGAGAATTTCATAAGTGTTTGAAAATTTTTAAAGTTGATTATCTCGAATAGTACGGGATAGAGGGGTCTCAAATTATGCACCCATTTAGAGCCCCCCTGAGGCTAGATTTGTGCAAAATTTCAATTGAAAATAAGCAAAATTGAATGAGAATTTCATAAGTGTTTGAAAATCTTTAAAGTTGATTATCTCGAATAGTACGGGATAGAGGGGTCTCAAATTATGCACCCATTTAGAGCCCCCCTGAGGCTAGATTTGTGCAAATTTTCAATTGAAAATAAGCAAAATTGAATAAGAGAATTTCATAAGTGTTTGAAAATCTTTAAAGTTGATTATCTCGAATAGTACGGGATAGAGGGGTCTCAAATTATGCACCCATTTAGAGCCCCCCTGAGGCTATTTGTGCAAATTTTCAATTGTGCAAAATTGAATGAGAATTTTTGAAAATCTTTAAAGTTGATTATCTCGAACAGTACGGGATAGAGGGGTCTCAAACTATGCACCCATTTAGAGCCCCCCTGAGGCTAGATTTGTGCAAAATTTCAATTGAAAATAAGCAAAATTAAATGAGAATTTCATAAGTGTTTGAAAATTTTTAAAGTTGATTATCTCGAATAGTACGGGATAGAGGTGCCTCAAATTATGCACCCATTTAGAGCCCCCCTGAGGCTAGATTTGTGCAAAATTTCAATTGAAAATAAGCAAAATTTCAATTGAAAATAAGCAAAATTGAATGAGAATTTCATAAGTGTTTGAAAATCTTTAAAGTTGATTATCTCGAATAGTACGGGATAGAGGGGTCTCAAATTATGCACCCATTTAGAGCCCCCCCTGAGGCTGGATTTGTGCAAAATTTCAATTGAAAATAAGCGAAATTAAATGAGAATTTCATAAGTGTTTGAAAATTTTTAAAGTTGATTATCTCGAATAGTACGGGATAGAGGGGTCTCAAATTATGCACCCATTTAGAGCCCCCCTGAGGCTAGATTTGTGCAAAATTTCAATTGAAAATAAGCAAAATTGAATGAGAATTTCATAAGTGTTTGAAAATCTTTAAAGTTGATTATCTCGAATAGTACGGGATAGAGGGGTCTCAAATTATGCACCCATTTAGAGCCCCCCTGAGGCTAGATTTGTGCAAAATTTCAATTGAAAATAAGCAAAATTGAATGAGAATTTCATAAGTGTTTGAAAATTTTTAAAGTTGATTATCTCGAATAGTACGGGATAGAGGGGTCTCAAATTATGCACCCATATAGAGCCCCCCTGAAGCTAGATATGTGCAAAATTTCAATTGAAAATAAGCAAAATTGAATGAGAATTTCATAAGTGTTTGAAAATCTTTAAAGTTGATTATCTCGAATAATACGTGATAGAGGGGTCTGAAATTATGCACCCATTTAGAGCCCCCTGAGGCTAGATTTGTGCAAAATTTCAATTGAAAATAAGCAAAATTAAATGAGAATTTCATAAGTGTTTGAAAATTTTTAAAGTTGATTATCTCGAATAGTACGGGATAGAGGGGTCTCAAATTATGCACCCATTTAGAGCCCCCCTGAGGCTAGATTTGTGCAAAATTTCAATTGAAAATAAGCAAAATTTCAATTGAAAATAAGCAAAATTTAATGAGAGTTTCATAAGTGTTTGAAAATCTTTAAAGTTGATTATCTCGAATAGTACGGGATAGAGGGGTCTCAAATTATGCACCCATTTAGAGCCCCCCTGAGGCTAGATTTGTGCAAAATTTCAATTGAAAATAAGCAAAATTGAATGAGAATTTCATAAGTGTTTGAAAATCTTTAAAGTTGATTATCTCGAATAGTACGGGATAGAGGGGTCTCAAATTATGCACCCATTTAGAGCCCCCCTGAGGCTAGATTTGTGCAAATTTTCAATTAAAAATAAGCAAAATTTAATGAGAATTTCATAAGTGTTTGAAAATCTTTAAAGTTGATTATCTCGAACAGTACGGGATAGAGGGGTCTCAAACTATGCACCCATTTAGAGCCCCCCTGAGGCTAGATTTGTGCAAAATTTCAATTGAAAATAAGCAAAATTTCAATTGAAAATAAGCAAAATTGAATGAGAATTTCATAAGTGTTTGAAAATCTTTAAAGTTGATTATCTCGAATAGTACGGGATAGAGGGGTCTCAAATTATGCACCCATTTAGAGCCCCCCTGAGGCTAGATTTGTGCAAAATTTCAATTGAAAATAAGCAAAATTGAATGAGAATTTCATAAGTGTTTGAAAATCTTTAAAGTTGATTATCTCGAATAGTACGGGATAGAGGGGTCTCAAATTATGCACCCATATAGAGCCACCCTGAGGCTAGATTTGTGCAAAATTTCAATTGAAAATAAGCAAAATTTAATGAGAATTTCATAAGTGTTTGAAAATCTTTAAAGTTGATTATCTCGAATAGTACGGGATAGAGGGGTCTCAAATTATGCAACCATATAGAGCCCCCCTGAGGCTAGATTTGTCCAAAATTTCAATTGAAAATAAGCAAAATTGAATGAGAATTTCATAAGTGTTTGAAAATCTTTAAAGTTGATTATCTCGAATAGTACGGGATAGAGGGGTCTCAAATTATGCACCCATTTAGAGCCCCCCTGAGGCTAGATTTGTGCAAAATTTCAATTGAAAATAAGCAAAATTGAATGAGAATTTCATAAGTGTTTGAAAATCTTTAAAGTTGATTATCTCGAATAGTACGGGATAGAGGGGTCTCAAATTATGCACCCATTTAGAGCCCCCCTTGAGGCTAGATTTGTGCAAAATTTCAATTGAAAATAAGCAAAATTTAATGAGAATTTCATAAGTGTTTGAAAATCTTTAAAGTTGATTATCTCGAATAGTACGGGATAGAGGGGTCTCAAATTATGCACCCATTTAGAGCCCCCCTGAGGCTAGATTTGTGCAAATTTTCAATTGAAAATAAGCAAAATTGAAGGAGAATTTCATAAGTGTTTGAAAATCTTTAAAGTTGATTATCTCGAACAGTACGGGATAAAGGGGTCTCAAACTATGCACCCATTTAGAGCCCCCCTGAGGCTAGATTTGTGCAAAATTTCAATTGAAAATAAGCAAAATTAAATGAGAATTTCATAAGTGTTTGAAAATTTTTAAAGTTGATTATCTCGAATAGTACGGGATAGAGGGGTCTCAAATTATGCACCCATTTAGAGCCCCCCTGAGGCTAGATTTGTGCAAAATTTCAATTGAAAATAAGCAAAATTGAATGAGAATTTCATAAGTGTTTGAAAATCTTTAAAGTTGATTATCTCGAATAGTACGGGATAGAGGGGTCTCAAATTATGCACCCATATAGAGCCCCCCTGAGGCTAGATTTGTGCAAAATTTCAATTGAAAACAAACAAAATTGAATGAGAATTTCATAAGTGTTTGAAAATCTTTAAAGTTGATTATCTCGAATAGTACGGGATAGAGGGGTCTCAAATTATGCACCCATATAGAGCCCCCCTTGAGGCTAGATTTGTGCAAAATTTCAATTGAAAATAAGCAAAATTGAATGAGAATTTCATAAGTGTTTGAAAATCTTTAAAGTTGATTATCTCGAATAGTACGGGATAGAGGGGTCTCAAATTATGCACCCATTTAGAGCCCCCCTGAGGCTAGATTTGTGCAAATTTTCAATTGAAAATAAGCAAAATTGAATGATAGTTTCATAAGTGTTTGAAAATCTTTAAAGTTGATTATCTCGAATAGTACGGGATAGAGGGGTCTCAAATTATGCACCCATTTAGAGCCCCCCTGAGGCTAGATTTGTGCAAAATTTCAATTGAAAACAAACAAAATTGAATGAGAATTTAATAAGTGTTTGAAAATCTTTAAAGTTGATTATCTCGAATAGTACGGGATAGAGGGGTCTCAAATTATGCACCCATTTAGAGCCCCCCTGAGGCTAGATTTGTGCAAAATTTCAATTGAAAATAAGCAAAATTTCAATTGAAAATAAACAAAATTGAATGAGAATTTCATAAGTGTTTGAAAATCTTTAAAGTTGATTATCTCGACTAGTACGGGATAGAGGGGTCTCAAATTATGCACCCATTTAGAGCCCCCCTGAGGCTAGATTTGTGCAAAATTTCAATTGAAAATAAGCAAAATTGAATGAGAATTTCATAAGTGTTTGTAAATTTTTAAAGTTGATTATCTCGAATAGTACGGGATAGAGGGGTCTCAAATTATGCACCCATATAGAGCCCCCCTGAGGCTAGATTTGTGCAAAATTTCAATTGAAAATAAGCAAAATTGAATGAGAATTTCATAAGTGTTTGAAAATCTTTAAAGTTGATTATCTCGAATAGTACGGGATAGAGGGGTCTCAAATTATGCACCCATTTAGAGCCCCCCTGAGGCTAGATTTGTGCAAAATTTCAATTGAAAATAAGCAAAATTGAATGAGAATTTCATAAGTGTTTGAAAATCTTTAAAGTTGATTATCTCGAATAGTACGGGATAGAGGGGTCTCAAATTATGCACCCATTTAGAGCCCCCCTGAGGCTAGATTTGTGCAAAATTTCAATTGAAAATAAGCAAAATTGAATGAGAATTTCATAAGTGTTTAAAAATCTTTAAAGTTGATTATCTCGAATAGTACGGGATAGAGGGGTCTCAAATTATGCACCCATATAGAGCCCCCCTGAGGCTAGATTTGTGCAAATTTTCAATTGAAAATAAGCAAAATTGAATGAGAATTTCATAAGTGTTTGAAAATCTTTAAAGTTGATTATCTCGAATAGTACGGGATAGAGGGGTCTCAAATTATGCACCCATTTAGAGCCCCCCTGAGGCTAGATTTGTGCAAAATTTCAATTGAAAATAGAGGGGTCTCAAATTATGCACCCATTTAGAGCCCCCCTGAGGCTAGATTTGTGCAAAATTTCAATTGAAAATAAGCAAAATTTCAATTGAAAATAAGCAAAATTTCAATTGAAAATAAGCAAAATTGAATGAGAATTTCATAAGTGTTTGAAAATCTTTAAAGTTGATTATCGCGAATAGTACGGGATAGAGGGGTCTCAAATTATGCACCCATTTAGAGCCCCCCTGAGGCTAGATTTGTGCAAAATTTCAATTGAAAATAAGCAAAATTGAATGAGAATTTCATAAGTGTTTGAAAATTTTTAAAGTTGATTATCTCGAATAGTACGGGATAGAGGGGTCTCAAATTATGCACCCATTTAGAGCCCCCCTGAGGCTAGATTTGTGCAAAATTTCAATTGAAAATAAGCAAAATTGAATGAGAATTTCATAAGTGTTTGAAAATCTTTAAAGTTGATTATCTTGAATAGTACGGGATAGAGGGGTCTCAAATTATGCACCCATTTAGAGCCCCCCTGAGGCTAGATTTGTGCAAAATTTCAATTGAAAATAAGCAAAATTAAATGAGAATTTCGTAAGTGTTTGAAAATCTTTAAAGTTGATTATCTCGAACAGTACGGGATAGAGGGGTCTCAAATTATGCACCCATTTAGAGCCCCCTGAGGCTAGATTTGTGCAAAATTTCAATTGAAAATAAGCAAAATTGAATGAGAATTTCATAAGTGTTTGAAAATTTTTAAAGTTGATTATCTCGAATAGTACGGGATAGAGGGGTCTCAAATTATGCACCCATTTAGAGCCCCCCTGAGGCTAGATATGTGCAAAATTTCAATTGAAAATAAGCAAAATTGAATGAGAATTTCATAAGTGTTTGAAAATCTTTAAAGTTGATTATCTTGAATAGTACGGGATAGAGGGGTCTCAAATTATGCACCCATTTAGAGCCCCCCTGAGGCTAGATTTGTGCAAAATTTCAATTGAAAATAAGCAAAATTAAATGAGAATTTCGTAAGTGTTTGAAAATCTTTAAAGTTGATTATCTCGAACAGTACGGGATAGAGGGGTCTCAAATTATGCACCCATTTAGAGCCCCCTGAGGCTAGATTTGTGCAAAATTTCAATTGAAAATAAGCAAAATTGAATGAGAATTTCATAAGTGTTTGA
The DNA here is from genome assembly GCF_024763615.1 of Phlebotomus papatasi. NCBI lineage: Eukaryota > Metazoa > Arthropoda > Insecta > Diptera > Psychodidae > Phlebotomus > Phlebotomus papatasi. The sequence goes on from NW_026604456.1 coordinate 43,239, forward strand.
AAATTTTTAAAGTTGATTATCTCGAATAGTACGGGATAGAGGGGTCTCAAATTATGCACCCATTTAGAGCCCCCCTGAGGCTAGATTTGTGCAAAATTTCAATTGAAAATAAGCAAAATTAAATGAGAATTTCGAATTTCATAAGTGTTTGAAAATTTTTAAAGTGAATAGTACGGGATGAAATTATGCACCCATTTTGAAAGTTGATTATCTCGAACAGTACGGGATAGAGGGGTCTCAAATTATGCACCCATTTAGAGCCCCCTGAGGCTAGATTTGTGCAAAATTTCAATTGAAAATAAGCAAAATTGAATGAGAATTTCATAAGTGTTTGAAAATTTTTAAAGTTGATTATCTCGAATAGTACGGGATAGAGGGGTCTCAAATTATGCACCCATTTAGAGCCCCCCTGAGGCTAGATTTGTGCAAAATTTCAATTGAAAATAAGCAAAATTGAATGAGAATTTCATAAGTGTTTGAAAATCTTTAAAGTTGATTATCTCGAATAGTACGGGATAGAGGGGTCTCAAATTATGCACCCATTTAGAGCCCCCCTGAGGCTAGATTTGTGCAAATTTTCAATTGAAAATAAGCAAAATTGAATGAGAATTTCATAAGTGTTTGAAAATCTTTAAAGTTGATTATCTCGAACAGTACGGGATAGAGGGGTCTCAAACTATGCACCCATTTAGAGCCCCCCTGAGGCTAGATTTGTGCAAAATTTCAATTGAAAATAAGCAAAATTAAATGAGAATTTCATAAGTGTTTGAAAATTTTTAAAGTTGATTATCTCGAATAGTACGGGATAGAGGGGTCTCAAATTATGCACCCATTTAGAGCCCCCCTGAGGCTAGATTTGTGCAAAATTTCAATTGAAAATAAGCAAAATTGAATGAGAATTTCATAAGTGTTTGAAAATCTTTAAAGTTGATTATCTCGAATAATACGTGATAGAGGGGTCTGAAATTATGCACCCATTTAGAGCCCCCTGAGGCTAGATTTGTGCAAAATTTCAATTGAAAATAAGCAAAATTGAATGAGAATTTCATAAGTGTTTGAAAATTTTTAAAGTTGATTATCTCGAATAGTACGGGATAGAGGGGTCTCAAATTATGCACCCATATAGAGCCCCCCTGAAGCTAGATATGTGCAAAATTTCAATTGAAAATAAGCAAAATTGAATGAGAATTTCATAAGTGTTTGAAAATCTTTAAAGTTGATTATCTCGAATAATACGTGATAGAGGGGTCTGAAATTATGCACCCATTTAGAGCCCCCTGAGGCTAGATTTGTGCAAAATTTCAATTGAAAATAAGCAAAATTAAATGAGAATTTCATAAGTGTTTGAAAATTTTTAAAGTTGATTATCTCGAATAGTACGGGATAGAGGGGTCTCAAATTATGCACCCATTTAGAGCCCCCCTGAGGCTAGATTTGTGCAAAATTTCAATTGAAAATAAGCAAAATTTCAATTGAAAATAAGCAAAATTTAATGAGAGTTTCATAAGTGTTTGAAAATCTTTAAAGTTGATTATCTCGAATAGTACGGGATAGAGGGGTCTCAAATTATGCACCCATTTAGAGCCCCCCTGAGGCTAGATTTGTGCAAAGGGGGATAGAGGGGTCTCAAATTATGCACCCATTTAGAGCCCCCCTGAGGCTAGATTTGTGCAAAATTTCAATTGAAAATAAGCAAAATTTCAATTGAAAATGCAAAATTTGAAAATTTCAATTGAAAATAAGCAAAATGATGATTTCATAAGTGTTTGAAAATCTTTAAAGTTGATTATCTCGAATAGTACGGGATAGAGGGGTCTCAAATTATGCACCCATTTAGAGCCCCCCTGAGGCTAGATTTGTGCAAAATTTCAATTGAAAATAAGCAAAATTGAATGAGAATTTCATAAGTGTTTGAAAATCTTTAAAGTTGATTATCTCGAATAGTACGGGATAGAGGGGTCTCAAATTATGCACCCATTTAGAGCCCCCCTGAGGCTAGATTTGTGCAAATTTTCAATTGAAAATAAGCAAAATTTAATGAGAATTTCATAAGTGTTTGAAAATCTTTAAAGTTGATTATCTCGAACAGTACGGGATAGAGGGGTCTCAAACTATGCACCCATTTAGAGCCCCCCTGAGGCTAGATTTGTGCAAAATTTCAATTGAAAATGCAAAATTTCAATTGAAAATAAGCAAAATTGAATGAGAATTTCATAAGTGTTTGAAAATCTTTAAAGTTGATTATCTCGAATAGTACGGGATAGAGGGGTCTCAAATTATGCACCCATTTAGAGCCCCCCTGAGGCTAGATTTGTGCAAAATTTCAATTGAAAATAAGCAAAATTGAATGAGAATTTCATAAGTGTTTGAAAATCTTTAAAGTTGATTATCTCGAATAGTACGGGATAGAGGGGTCTCAAATTATGCACCCATATAGAGCCACCCTGAGGCTAGATTTGTGCAAAATTTCAATTGAAAATAAGCAAAATTTAATGAGAATTTCATAAGTGTTTGAAAATCTTTAAAGTTGATTATCTCGAATAGTACGGGATAGAGGGGTCTCAAATTATGCAACCATATAGAGCCCCCCTGAGGCTAGATTTGTCCAAAATTTCAATTGAAAATAAGCAAAATTGAATGAGAATTTCATAAGTGTTTGAAAATCTTTAAAGTTGATTATCTCGAATAGTACGGGATAGAGGGGTCTCAAATTGAATGAGAATTTCATAAGTGTTTGAAAATCTTTAAAGTTGATTATCTCGAATAGTACGGGATAGAGGGGTCTCAAATTATGCACCCATTTAGAGCCCCCCTGAGGCTAGATTTGTGCAAAATTTCAATTGAAAATAAGCAAAATTGAATGAGAATTTCATAAGTGTTTGAAAATCTTTAAAGTTGATTATCTCGAATAGTACGGGATAGAGGGGTCTCAAATTATGCACCCATTTAGAGCCCCCCTTGAGGCTAGATTTGTGCAAAATTTCAATTGAAAATAAGCAAAATTTAATGAGAATTTCATAAGTGTTTGAAAATCTTTAAAGTTGATTATCTCGAATAGTACGGGATAGAGGGGTCTCAAATTATGCACCCATTTAGAGCCCCCCTGAGGCTAGATTTGTGCAAATTTTCAATTGAAAATAAGCAAAATTGAATGAGAATTTCATAAGTGTTTGAAAATCTTTAAAGTTGATTATCTCGAACAGTACGGGATAAAGGGGTCTCAAACTATGCACCCATTTAGAGCCCCCCTGAGGCTAGATTTGTGCAAAATTTCAATTGAAAATAAGCAAAATTAAATGAGAATTTCATAAGTGTTTGAAAATTTTTAAAGTTGATTATCTCGAATAGTACGGGATAGAGGGGTCTCAAATTATGCACCCATTTAGAGCCCCCCTGAGGCTAGATTTGTGCAAAATTTCAATTGAAAATAAGCAAAATTGAATGAGAATTTCATAAGTGTTTGAAAATCTTTAAAGTTGATTATCTCGAATAGTACGGGATAGAGGGGTCTCAAATTATGCACCCATATAGAGCCCCCCTGAGGCTAGATTTGTGCAAAATTTCAATTGAAAACAAACAAAATTGAATGAGAATTTCATAAGTGTTTGAAAATCTTTAAAGTTGATTATCTCGAATAGTACGGGATAGAGGGGTCTCAAATTATGCACCCATATAGAGCCCCCCTTGAGGCTAGATTTGTGCAAAATTTCAATTGAAAATAAGCAAAATTGAATGAGAATTTCATAAGTGTTTGAAAATCTTTAAAGTTGATTATCTCGAATAGTACGGGATAGAGGGGTCTCAAATTATGCACCCATTTAGAGCCCCCCTGAGGCTAGATTTGTGCAAATTTTCAATTGAAAATAAGCAAAATTGAATGATAGTTTCATAAGTGTTTGAAAATCTTTAAAGTTGATTATCTCGAATAGTACGGGATAGAGGGGTCTCAAATTATGCACCCATTTAGAGCCCCCCTGAGGCTAGATTTGTGCAAAATTTCAATTGAAAACAAACAAAATTGAATGAGAATTTAATAAGTGTTTGAAAATCTTTAAAGTTGATTATCTCGAATAGTACGGGATAGAGGGGTCTCAAATTATGCACCCATTTAGAGCCCCCCTGAGGCTAGATTTGTGCAAAATTTCAATTGAAAATAAGCAAAATTTCAATTGAAAATAAACAAAATTGAATGAGAATTTCATAAGTGTTTGAAAATCTTTAAAGTTGATTATCTCGACTAGTACGGGATAGAGGGGTCTCAAATTATGCACCCATTTAGAGCCCCCCTGAGGCTAGATTTGTGCAAAATTTCAATTGAAAATAAGCAAAATTGAATGAGAATTTCATAAGTGTTTGTAAATTTTTAAAGTTGATTATCTCGAATAGTACGGGATAGAGGGGTCTCAAATTATGCACCCATATAGAGCCCCCCTGAGGCTAGATTTGTGCAAAATTTCAATTGAAAATAAGCAAAATTGAATGAGAATTTCATAAGTGTTTGAAAATCTTTAAAGTTGATTATCTCGAATAGTACGGGATAGAGGGGTCTCAAATTATGCACCCATTTAGAGCCCCCCTGAGGCTAGATTTGTGCAAAATTTCAATTGAAAATAAGCAAAATTGAATGAGAATTTCATAAGTGTTTGAAAATCTTTAAAGTTGATTATCTCGAATAGTACGGGATAGAGGGGTCTCAAATTATGCACCCATTTAGAGCCCCCCTGAGGCTAGATTTGTGCAAAATTTCAATTGAAAATAAGCAAAATTGAATGAGAATTTCATAAGTGTTTAAAAATCTTTAAAGTTGATTATCTCGAATAGTACGGGATAGAGGGGTCTCAAATTATGCACCCATATAGAGCCCCCCTGAGGCTAGATTTGTGCAAATTTTCAATTGAAAATAAGCAAAATTGAATGAGAATTTCATAAGTGTTTGAAAATCTTTAAAGTTGATTATCTCGAATAGTACGGGATAGAGGGGTCTCAAATTATGCACCCATTTAGAGCCCCCCTGAGGCTAGATTTGTGCAAAATTTCAATTGAAAATAAGCAAAATTGAATGAGAATTTCATAAGTGTTTAAAAATCTTTAAAGTTGATTATCTCGAATAGTACGGGATAGAGGGGTCTCAAATTATGCACCCATATAGAGCCCCCCTGAGGCTAGATTTGTGCAAATTTTCAATTGAAAATAAGCAAAATTGAATGAGAATTTCATAAGTGTTTGAAAATCTTTAAAGTTGATTATCTCGAATAGTACGGGATAGAGGGGTCTCAAATTATGCACCCATTTAGAGCCCCCCTGAGGCTAGATTTGTGCAAAATTTCAATTGAAAATAAGCAAAATTTCAATTGAAAATAAGCAAAATTTCAATTGAAAATAAGCAAAATTGAATGAGAATTTCATAAGTGTTTGAAAATCTTTAAAGTTGATTATCGCGAATAGTACGGGATAGAGGGGTCTCAAATTATGCACCCATTTAGAGCCCCCCTGAGGCTAGATTTGTGCAAAATTTCAATTGAAAATAAGCAAAATTGAATGAGAATTTCATAAGTGTTTGAAAATTTTTAAAGTTGATTATCTCGAATAGTACGGGATAGAGGGGTCTCAAATTATGCACCCATTTAGAGCCCCCCTGAGGCTAGATTTGTGCAAAATTTCAATTGAAAATAAGCAAAATTGAATGAGAATTTCATAAGTGTTTGAAAATCTTTAAAGTTGATTATCTTGAATAGTACGGGATAGAGGGGTCTCAAATTATGCACCCATTTAGAGCCCCCCTGAGGCTAGATTTGTGCAAAATTTCAATTGAAAATAAGCAAAATTAAATGAGAATTTCGTAAGTGTTTGAAAATCTTTAAAGTTGATTATCTCGAACAGTACGGGATAGAGGGGTCTCAAATTATGCACCCATTTAGAGCCCCCTGAGGCTAGATTTGTGCAAAATTTCAATTGAAAATAAGCAAAATTGAATGAGAATTTCATAAGTGTTTGAAAATTTTTAAAGTTGATTATCTCGAATAGTACGGGATAGAGGGGTCTCAAATTATGCACCCATTTAGAGCCCCCCTGAGGCTAGATATGTGCAAAATTTCAATTGAAAATAAGCAAAATTGAATGAGAATTTCATAAGTGTTTGAAAATCTTTAAAGTTGATTATCTTGAATAGTACGGGATAGAGGGGTCTCAAATTATGCACCCATTTAGAGCCCCCCTGAGGCTAGATTTGTGCAAAATTTCAATTGAAAATAAGCAAAATTAAATGAGAATTTCGTAAGTGTTTGAAAATCTTTAAAGTTGATTATCTCGAACAGTACGGGATAGAGGGGTCTCAAATTATGCACCCATTTAGAGCCCCCTGAGGCTAGATTTGTGCAAAATTTCAATTGAAAATAAGCAAAATTGAATGAGAATTTCATAAGTGTTTGAAAATTTTTAAAGTTGATTATCTCGAATAGTACGGGATAGAGGGGTCTCAAATTATGCACCCATTTAGAGCCCCCCTGAGGCTAGATTTGTGCAAAATTTCAATTGAAAATAAGCAAAATTAAATGAGAATTTCGTAAGTGTTTGAAAATCTTTAAAGTTGATTATCTCGAACAGTACGGGATAGAGGGGTCTCAAATTATGCACCCATTTAGAGCCCCCTGAGGCTAGATTTGTGCAAAATTTCAATTGAAAATAAGCAAAATTGAATGAGAATTTCATAAGTGTTTGAAAATTTTTAAAGTTGATTATCTCGAATAGTACGGGATAGAGGGGTCTCAAATTATGCACCCATTTAGAGCCCCCCTGAGGCTAGATTTGTGCAAAATTTCAATTGAAAATAAGCAAAATTGAATGAGAATTTCATAAGTGTTTGAAAATCTTTAAAGTTGATTATCTCGAATAGTACGGGATAGAGGGGTCTCAAATTATGCACCCATTTAGAGCCCCCCTGAGGCTAGATTTGTGCAAATTTTCAATTGAAAATAAGCAAAATTGAATGAGAATTTCATAAGTGTTTGAAAATCTTTAAAGTTGATTATCTCGAACAGTACGGGATAGAGGGGTCTCAAACTATGCACCCATTTAGAGCCCCCCTGAGGCTAGATTTGTGCAAAATTTCAATTGAAAATAAGCAAAATTAAATGAGAATTTCATAAGTGTTTGAAAATTTTTAAAGTTGATTATCTCGAATAGTACGGGATAGAGGGGTCTCAAATTATGCACCCATTTAGAGCCCCCCTGAGGCTAGATTTGTGCAAAATTTCAATTGAAAATAAGCAAAATTGAATGAGAATTTCATAAGTGTTTGAAAATCTTTAAAGTTGATTATCTCGAACAGTACGGGATAGAGGGGTCTCAAATTATGCACCCATTTAGAGCCCCCCTGAGGCTAGATTTGTGCAAAATTTCAATTGAAAATAAGCAAAATTAAATGATAATTTCATAAGTGTTTGAAAATTTTTAAAGTTGATTATCTCGAATAGTACGGGATAGAGGTGCCTCAAATTATGCACCCATTTAGAGCCCCCCTGAGGCTAGATTTGTGCAAAATTTCAATTGAAAATAAGCAAAATTTCAATTGAAAATAAGCAAAATTGAATGAGAATTTCATAAGTGTTTGAAAATCTTTAAAGTTGATTATCTCGAATAGTACGGGATAGAGGGGTCTCAAATTATGCACCCATTTAGAGCCCCCCCTGAGGCTGGATTTGTGCAAAATTTCAATTGAAAATAAGCGAAATTAAATGAGAATTTCATAAGTGTTTGAAAATTTTTAAATTTGATTATCTCGAATAGTACGGGATAGAGGGGTCTCAAATTATGCACCCATTTAGAGCCCCCCTGAGGCTAGATTTGTGCAAAATTTCAATTGAAAATAAGCAAAATTGAATGAGAATTTCATAAGTGTTTGAAAATCTTTAAAGTTGATTATCTCGAATAGTACGGGATAGAGGGGTCTCAAATTATGCACCCATTTAGAGCCCCCCTGAGGCTAGATTTGTGCAAAATTTCAATTGAAAATAAGCAAAATTGAATGAGAATTTCATAAGTGTTTGAAAATTTTTAAAGTTGATTATCTCGAATAGTACGGGATAGAGGGGTCTCAAATTATGCACCCATATAGAGCCCCCCTGAAGCTAGATATGTGCAAAATTTCAATTGAAAATAAGCAAAATTGAATGAGAATTTCATAAGTGTTTGAAAATCTTTAAAGTTGATTATCTCGAATAATACGTGATAGAGGGGTCTGAAATTATGCACCCATTTAGAGCCCCCTGAGGCTAGATTTGTGCAAAATTTCAATTGAAAATAAGCAAAATTAAATGAGAATTTCATAAGTGTTTGAAAATTTTTAAAGTTGATTATCTCGAATAGTACGGGATAGAGGGGTCTCAAATTATGCACCCATTTAGAGCCCCCCTGAGGCTAGATTTGTGCAAAATTTCAATTGAAAATAAGCAAAATTTCAATTGAAAATAAGCAAAATTTAATGAGAGTTTCATAAGTGTTTGAAAATCTTTAAAGTTGATTATCTCGAATAGTACGGGATAGAGGGGTCTCAAATTATGCACCCATTTAGAGCCCCCCTGAGGCTAGATTTGTGCAAAATTTCAATTGAAAATAAGCAAAATTGAATGAGAATTTCATAAGTGTTTGAAAATCTTTAAAGTTGATTATCTCGAATAGTACGGGATAGAGGGGTCTCAAATTATGCACCCATTTAGAGCCCCCCTGAGGCTAGATTTGTGCAAATTTTCAATTAAAAATAAGCAAAATTTAATGAGAATTTCATAAGTGTTTGAAAATCTTTAAAGTTGATTATCTCGAACAGTACGGGATAGAGGGGTCTCAAACTATGCACCCATTTAGAGCCCCCCTGAGGCTAGATTTGTGCAAAATTTCAATTGAAAATAAGCAAAATTTCAATTGAAAATAAGCAAAATTGAATGAGAATTTCATAAGTGTTTGAAAATCTTTAAAGTTGATTATCTCGAATAGTACGGGATAGAGGGGTCTCAAATTATGCACCCATATAGAGCCACCCTGAGGCTAGATTTGTGCAAAATTTCAATTGAAAATAAGCAAAATTTAATGAGAATTTCATAAGTGTTTGAAAATCTTTAAAGTTGATTATCTCGAATAGTACGGGATAGAGGGGTCTCAAATTATGCAACCATATAGAGCCCCCCTGAGGCTAGATTTGTGCAAAATTTCAATTGAAAATAAGCAAAATTGAATGAGAATTTCATAAGTGTTTGAAAATCTTTAAAGTTGATTATCTCGAATAGTACGGGATAGAGGGGTCTCAAATTATGCACCCATTTAGAGCCCCCCTGAGGCTAGATTTGTGCAAAATTTCAATTGAAAATAAGCAAAATTGAATGAGAATTTCATAAGTGTTTGAAAATCTTTAAAGTTGATTATCTCGAATAGTACGGGATAGAGGGGTCTCAAATTATGCACCCATTTAGAGCCCCCCTTGAGGCTAGATTTGTGCAAAATTTCAATTGAAAATAAGCAAAATTTAATGAGAATTTCATAAGTGTTTGAAAATCTTTAAAGTTGATTATCTCGAATAGTACGGGATAGAGGGGTCTCAAATTATGCACCCATTTAGAGCCCCCCTGAAGCTAGATTTGTGCAAATTTTCAATTGAAAATAAGCAAAATTGAATGAGAATTTCATAAGTGTTTGAAAATCTTTAAAGTTGATTATCTCGAACAGTACGGGATAAAGGGGTCTCAAACTATGCACCCATTTAGAGCCCCCCTGAGGCTAGATTTGTGCAAAATTTCAATTGAAAATAAGCAAAATTAAATGAGAATTTCATAAGTGTGTGAAAATTTTTAAAGTTGATTATCTCGAATAGTACGGGATAGAGGGGTCTCAAATTATGCACCCATTTAGAGCCCCCCTGAGGCTAGATTTGTGCAAAATTTCAATTGAAAATAAGCAAAATTGAATGAGAATTTCATAAGTGTTTGAAAATCTTTAAAGTTGATTATCTCGAATAGTACGGGATAGAGGGGTCTCAAATTATGCACCCATATAGAGCCCCCCTGAGGCTAGATTTGTGCAAAATTTCAATTGAAAACAAACAAAATTGAATGAGAATTTCATAAGTGTTTGAAAATCTTTAAAGTTGATTATCTCGAATAGTACGGGATAGAGGGGTCTCAAATTATGCACCCATATAGAGCCCCCCTTGAGGCTAGATTTGTGCAAAATTTCAATTGAAAATAAGCAAAATTGAATGAGAATTTCATAAGTGTTTGAAAATCTTTAAAGTTGATTATCTCGAATAGTACGGGATAGAGGGGTCTCAAATTATGCACCCATTTAGAGCCCCCCTGAGGCTAGATTTGTGCAAATTTTCAATTGAAAATAAGCAAAATTGAATGATAGTTTCATAAGTGTTTGAAAATCTTTAAAGTTGATTATCTCGAATAGTACGGGATAGAGGGGTCTCAAATTATGCACCCATTTAGAGCCCCCCTGAGGCTAGATTTGTGCAAAATTTCAATTGAAAACAAACAAAATTGAATGAGAATTTAATAAGTGTTTGAAAATCTTTAAAGTTGATTATCTCGAATAGTACGGGATAGAGGGGTCTCAAATTATGCACCCATTTAGAGCCCCCCTGAGGCTAGATTTGTGCAAAATTTCAATTGAAAATAAGCAAAATTTCAATTGAAAATAAACAAAATTGAATGAGAATTTCATAAGTGTTTGAAAATCTTTAAAGTTGATTATCTCGACTAGTACGGGATAGAGGGGTCTCAAATTATGCACCCATTTAGAGCCCCCCTGAGGCTAGATTTGTGCAAAATTTCAATTGAAAATAAGCAAAATTGAATGAGAATTTCATAAGTGTTTGAAAATCTTTAAAGTTGATTATCTCGAATAGTACGGGATAGAGGGGTCTCAAATTATGCACCCATTTAGAGCCCCCCTGAGGCTAGATTTGTGCAAATTTTCAATTGAAAATAAGCAAAATTGAATGAGAATTTCATAAGTGTTTGAAAATCTTTAAAGTTGATTATCTCGAACAGTACGGGATAAAGGGGTCTCAAACTATGCACCCATTTAGAGCCCCCCTGAGGCTAGATTTGTGCAAAATTTCAATTGAAAATAAGCAAAATTAAATGAGAATTTCATAAGTGTTTGAAAATTTTTAAAGTTGATTATCTCGAATAGTACGGGATAGAGGGGTCTCAAATTATGCACCCATTTAGAGCCCCCCTGAGGCTAGATTTGTGCAAAATTTCAATTGAAAATAAGCAAAATTGAATGAGAATTTCATAAGTGTTTGAAAATTTTTAAAGTTGATTATCTCGAATAGTACGGGATAGAGGGGTCTCAAATTATGCACCCATATAGAGCCCCCCTGAGGCTAGATTTGTGCAAAATTTCAATTGAAAACAAACAAAATTGAATGAGAATTTCATAAGTGTTTGAAAATCTTTAAAGTTGATTATCTCGAATAGTACGGGATAGAGGGGTCTCAAATTATGCACCCATATAGAGCCCCCCTGAAGCTAGATTTGTGCAAAATTTCAATTGAAAATAAGCAAAATTGAATGAGAATTTCATAAGTGTTTGAAAATCTTTAAAGTTGATTATCTCGAATAGTACGGGATAGAGGGGTCTCAAATTATGCACCCATTTAGAGCCCCCCTGAGGCTAGATTTGTGCAAAATTTCAATTGAAAATAAGCAAAATTGAATGAGAATTTCATAAGTGTTTGAAAATCTTTAAAGTTGATTATCTCGAATAGTACGGGATAGAGGGGTCTCAAATTATGCACCCATTTAGAGCCCCCCTGAGGCTAGATTTGTGCAAAATTTCAATTGAAAATAAGCAAAATTGAATGAGAATTTCATAAGTGTTTGAAAATCTTTAAAGTTGATTATCTCGAATAGTACGGGATAGAGGGGTCTCAAATTATGCACCCATTTAGAGCCCCCCTTGAGGCTAGATTTGTGCAAAATTTCAATTGAAAATAAGCAAAATTGAATGAGAATTTCATAAGTGTTTGAAAATCTTTAAAGTTGATTATCTCGAATAGTACGGGATAGAGGGGTCTCAAATTATGCACCCATATAGAGCCCCCCTGAGGCTAGATTTGTGCAAAATTTCAATTGAAAATAAGCAAAATTGAATGAGAATTTAATAAGTGTTTGAAAATCTTTAAAGTTGATTATCTCGAATAGTACGGGATAGAGGGGTCTCAAATTATGCACCCATTTAGAGCCCCCCTGAGGCTAGATTTGTGCAAAATTTCAATTGAAAATAAGCAAAATTGAATGAGAATTTCATAAGTGTTTGAAAATCTTTAAAGTTGATTATCTCGAATAGTACGGGATAGAGGGGTCTCAAATTATGCACCCATTTAGAGCCCCCCTTGAGGCTAGATTTGTGCAAAATTTCAATTGAAAATAAGCAAAATTGAATGAGAATTTCATAAGTGTTTGAAAATCTTTAAAGTTGATTATCTCGAATAGTACGGGATAGAGGGGTCTCAAACTATGCACCCATTTAGAGCCCCCCTGAGGCTAGATTTGTGCAAAATTTCAATTGAAAATAAGCAAAATTAAATGAGAATTTCATAAGTGTTTGAAAATTTTTAAAGTTGATTATCTCGAATAGTACGGGATAGAGGGGTCTCAAATTATGCACCCATTTAGAGCCCCCTGAGGCTAGATTTGTGCAAAATTTCAATTGAAAATAAGCAAAATTTCAATTGAAAATAAGCAAAATTTCAATTGAAAATAAGCAAAATTGAATGAGAATTTCATAAGTGTTTGAAAATTTTTAAAGTTGATTATCTCGAATAGTACGGGATAGAGGGGTCTCAAATTATGCACCCATTTAGAGCCCCCCTGAGGCTAGATTTGTGCAAAATTTCAATTGAAAATAAGCAAAATTTCAATTGAAAATAAGCAAAATTTCAATTGAAAATAAGCAAAATTGAATGAGAATTTTATAAGTGTTTGAAAATTTTTAAAGTTGATTATCTCGAATACTACGGGATAGAGGGGTCTCAAATTATGCACCCATTTAGAGCCCCCCTGAGGCTAGATTTGTGCAAAATTTCAATTGAAAATAAGCAAAATTGAATGAGAATTTCATAAGTGTTTGAAAATCTTTAAAGTTGATTATCTCGAATAGTACGGGATAGAGGGGTCTCAAATTATGCACCCATATAGAGCCCCCCTTGAGGCTAGATTTGTGCAAAATTTCAATTGAAAATAAGCAAAATTGAATGAGAATTTCATAAGTGTTTGAAAATCTTTAAAGTTGATTATCTCGAATAGTACGGGATAGAGGGGTCTCAAATTATGCACCCATTTAGAGCCCCCCTGAGGCTAGATTTGTGCAAATTTTCAATTGAAAATAAGCAAAATTGAATGAGAGTTTCATAAGTGTTTGAAAATCTTTAAAGTTGATTATCTCGAATAGTACGGGATAGAGGGATCTCAAATTATGCACCCATTTAGAGCCCCCCTGAGGCTAGATTTGTGCAAAATTTCAATTGAAAACAAACAAAATTGAATGAGAATTTAATAAGTGTTTGAAAATCTTTAAAGTTGATTATCTCGAATAGTACGGGATAGAGGGGTCTCAAATTATGCACCCATTTAGAGCCCCCCTGAGGCTAGATTTGTGCAAAATTTCAATTGAAAATAAGCAAAATTGAATGAGAATTTCATAAGTGTTTGAAAATCTTTAAAGTTGATTATCTCGAATAGTACGGGATAGAGGGGTCTCAAATTATGCACCCATTTAGAGCCCCCCTGAGGCTAGATTTGTGCAAATTTTCAATTGAAAATAAGCAAAATTGAATGAGAATTTCATAAGTGTTTGAAAATCTTTAAAGTTGATTATCTCGAACAGTACGGGATAAAGGGGTCTCAAACTATGCACCCATTTAGAGCCCCCCTGAGGCTAGATTTGTGCAAAATTTCAATTGAAAATAAGCAAAATTAAATGAGAATTTCATAAGTGTGTGAAAATTTTTAAAGTTGATTATCTCGAATAGTACGGGATAGAGGGGTCTCAAATTATGCACCCATTTAGAGCCCCCCTGAGGCTAGATTTGTGCAAAATTTCAATTGAAAACAAACAAAATTGAATGAGAATTTCATAAGTGTTTGAAAATCTTTAAAGTTGATTATCTCGAATAGTACGGGATAGAGGAGTCTCAAATTATGCACCCATATAGAGCCCCCCTGAAGCTAGATTTGTGCAAAATTTCAATTGAAAATAAGCAAAATTGAATGAGAATTTCATAAGTGTTTGAAAATCTTTAAAGTTGATTATCTCGAATAGTACGGGATAGAGGGGTCTCAAATTATGCACCCATTTAGAGCCCCCCTGAGGCTAGATTTGTGCAAAATTTCAATTGAAAATAAGCAAAATTGAATGAGAATTTAATAAGTGTTTGAAAATCTTTAAAGTTGATTATCTCGAATAGTACGGGATAGAGGGGTCTCAAATTATGCACCCATTTAGAGCCCCCCTGAGGCTAGATTTGTGCAAAATTTCAATTGAAAATAAGCAAAATTGAATGAGAATTTCATAAGTGTTTGAAAATCTTTAAAGTTGATTATCTCGAATAGTACGGGATAGAGGGGTCTCAAATTATGCACCCATTTAGAGCCCCCCTTGAGGCTAGATTTGTGCAAAATTTCAATTGAAAATAAGCAAAATTGAATGAGAATTTCATAAGTGTTTCAAAATCTTTAAAGTTGATTATCTCGAATAGTACGGGATAGAGGGGTCTCAAATTATGCACCCATTTAGAGCCCCCCTGAGGCTAGATTTGTGCAAAATTTCAATTGAAAATAAGCAAAATTGAATGAGAATTTCATAAGTGTTTAAAAATCTTTAAAGTTGATTATCTCTAATAGTACGGGATAGAGGGGTCTCAAATTATGCACCCATTTAGAGCCCCCCTGAGGCTAGATTTGAGCAAAATTTCAATTGAAAATAAGCAAAATTGAATGAGAATTTCATAAGTGTTTAAAAATCTTTAAAGTTGATTATCTCGAATAGTACGGGATAGAGGGGTCTCAAATTATGCACCCATATAGAGCCCCCCTGAGGCTAGATTTGTGCAAAATTTCAATTGAAAATAAGCAAAATTGAATGAGAATTTCATAAGTGTTTGAAAATCTTTAAAGTTGATTATCTCGAATAGTACGGGATAGAGGGGTCTCAAATTATGCACCCATATAGAGCCCCCCTGAGGCTAGATTTGTGCAAAATTTCAATTGAAAATAAGCAAAATTGAATGAGAATTTCATAAGTGTTTGAAAATCTTTAAAGTTGATTATCTCGAATAGTACGGGATAGAGGGGTCTCAAATTATGCACCCATTTAGAGCCCCCCTTGAGGCTAGATTTGTGCAAAATTTCAATTGAAAATAAGCAAAATTGAATGAGAATTTCATAAGTGTTTGAAAATCTTTAAAGTTGATTATCTCGAATAGTACGGGATAGAGGGGTCTCAAATTATGCACCCATTTAGAGCCCCCCTTGAGGCTAGATTTGTGCAAAATTTCAATTGAAAATAAGCAAAATTGAATGAGAATTTCATAAGTGTTTGAAAATCTTTAAAGTTGATTATCTCTAATAGTACGGGATAGAGGGGTCTCAAATTATGCACCCATTTAGAGCCCCCCTGAGGCTAGATTTGTGCAAAATTTCAATTGAAAATAAGCAAAATTGAATGAGAATTTCATAAGTGTTTGAAAATCTTTAAAGTTGATTATCGCGAATAGTACGGGATAGAGGGGTCTCAAATTATGCACCCATATAGAGCCCCCCTGAGGCTAGATTTGTGCAAAATTTCAATTGAAAATAAGCAAAATTGAATGAGAATTTAATAAGTGTTTGAAAATCTTTAAAGTTGATTATCTCGAATAGTACGGGATAGAGGGGTCTCAAATTATGCACCCATTTAGAGCCCCCCTGAGGCTAGATTTGTGCAAAATTTCAATTGAAAATAAGCAAAATTGAATGAGAATTTCATAAGTGTTTGAAAATCTTTAAAGTTGATTATCTCGAATAGTACGGGATAGAGGGGTCTCAAATTATGCACCCATTTAGAGCCCCCCTTGAGGCTAGATTTGTGCAAAATTTCAATTGAAAATAAGCAAAATTGAATGAGAATTTCATAAGTGTTTGAAAATCTTTAAAGTTGATTATCTCGAATAGTACGGGATAGAGGGGTCTCAAACTATGCACCCATTTAGAGCCCCCCTGAGGCTAGATTTGCGCAAAATTTCAATTGAAAATAAGCAAAATTAAATGAGAATTTCATAAGTGTTTGAAAATTTTTAAAGTTGATTATCTCGAATAGTACGGGATAGAGGGGTCTCAAATTATGCACCCATTTAGAGCCCCCCTGAGGCTAGATTTGTGCAAAATTTCAATTGAAAATAAGCAAAATTTCAATTGAAAATAAGCAAAATTTCAATTGAAAATAAGCAAAATTGAATGAGAATTTCATAAGTGTTTGAAAATTTTTAAAGTTGATTATCTCGAATAGTACGGGATAGAGGGGTCTCAAATTATGCACCCATTTAGAGCCCCCCTGAGGCTAGATTTGTGCAAAATTTCAATTGAAAATAAGCAAAATTGAATGAGAATTTCATAAGTGTTTGAAAATCTTTAAAGTTGATTATCTCGAATAGTACGGGATAGAGGGGTCTCAAATTATGCACCCATTTAGAGCCCCCCTGAGGCTAGATTTGTGCAAAATTTCAATTGAAAATAAGCAAAATTGAATAAGAATTTCATAAGTGTTTGAAAATTTTTAAAGTTGATTATCTCGAATAGTACGGGATAGAGGGGTCTCAAATTATGCACCCATTTAGAGCCCCCCTGAGGCTAGATTTGTGCAAAATTTCAATTGAAAATAAGCAAAATTGAATAAGAATTTCATAAGTGTTTGAAAATTTTTAAAGTTGATTATCTCGAATAGTACGGGATAGAGGGGTCTCAAATTATGCACCCATTTAGAGCCCCCCTGAGGCTAGATTTGTGCAAAATTTCAATTGAAAATAAGCAAAATTGAATGAGAATTTAATAAGTGTTTGAAAATCTTTAAAGTTGATTATCTCGAATAGTACGGGATAGAGGGGTCTCAAATTATGCACCCATTTAGAGCCCCCCTGAGGCTAGATTTGTGCAAAATTTCAATTGAAAATAAGCAAAATTGAATGAGAATTTCATAAGTGTTTGAAAATCTTTAAAGTTGATTATCTCGAATAGTACGGGATAGAGGGGTCTCAATTTATGCACCCATTTAGAGCCCCCCTGAGGCTAGATTTGTGCAAAATTTCAATTGAAAATAAGCAAAATTGAATGAGAATTTCATAAGTGTTTAAAAATCTTTAAAGTTGATTATCTCGAATAGTACGGGATAGAGGGGTCTCAAATTATGCACCCATATGGAGCCCCCCTGAGGCTAGATTTGTGCAAATTTTCAATTGAAAATAAGCAAAATTGAATGAGAATTTCATAAGTGTTTGAAAATCTTTAAAGTTGATTATCTCGAATAGTACGGGATAGAGGGGTCTCAAATTATGCACCCATTTAGAGCCCCCCTGAGGCTAGATTTGTGCAAAATTTCAATTGAAAATAAGCAAAATTGAATGAGAATTTCATAAGTGTTTGAAAATCTTTAAAGTTGATTATCTCGAATAGTACGGGATAGAGGGGTCTCAAATTATGCACCCATATAGAGCCCCCCTTGAGGCTAGATTTGTGCAAAATTTCAATTGAAAATAAGCAAAATTGAATGAGAATTTCATAAGTGTTTGAAAATCTTTAAAGTTGATTATCTCGAATAGTACGGGATAGAGGGGTCTCAAATTATGCACCCATTTAGAGCCCCCCTGAGGCTAGATTTGTGCAAATTTTCAATTGAAAATAAGCAAAATTGAATGAGAGTTTCATAAGTGTTTGAAAATCTTTAAAGTTGATTATCTCGAATAGTACGGGATAGAGGGATCTCAAATTATGCACCCATTTAGAGCCCCCCTGAGGCTAGATTTGTGCAAAATTTCAATTGAAAACAAACAAAATTGAATGAGAATTTAATAAGTGTTTGAAAATCTTTAAAGTTGATTATCTCGAATAGTACGGGATAGAGGGGTCTCAAATTATGCACCCATTTAGAGCCCCCCTGAGGCTAGATTTGTGCAAAATTTCAATTGAAAATAAGCAAAATTGAATGAGAATTTCATAAGTGTTTGAAAATCTTTAAAGTTGATTATCTCGAATAGTACGGGATAGAGTGGTCTCAAATTATGCACCCATTTAGAGCCCCCCTGAGGCTAGATTTGTGCAAATTTTCAATTGAAAATAAGCAAAATTGAATGAGAATTTCATAAGTGTTTGAAAATCTTTAAAGTTGATTATCTCGAACAGTACGGGATAAAGGGGTCTCAAACTATGCACCCATTTAGAGCCCCCCTGAGGCTAGATTTGTGCAAAATTTCAATTGAAAATAAGCAAAATTAAATGAGAATTTCATAAGTGTGTGAAAATTTTTAAAGTTGATTATCTCGAATAGTACGGGATAGAGGGGTCTCAAATTATGCACCCATTTAGAGCCCCCCTGAGGCTAGATTTGTGCAAAATTTCAATTGAAAACAAACAAAATTGAATGAGAATTTCATAAGTGTTTGAAAATCTTTAAAGTTGATTATCTCGAATAGTACGGGATAGAGGGGTCTCAAATTATGCACCCATATAGAGCCCCCCTGAAGCTAGATTTGTGCAAAATTTCAATTGAAAATAAGCAAAATTGAATGAGAATTTCATAAGTGTTTGAAAATCTTTAAAGTTGATTATCTCGAATAGTACGGGATAGAGGGGTCTCAAATTATGCACCCATTTAGAGCCCCCCTGAGGCTAGATTTGTGCAAAATTTCAATTGAAAATAAGCAAAATTGAATGAGAATTTAATAAGTGTTTGAAAATCTTTAAAGTTGATTATCTCGAATAGTACGGGATAGAGGGGTCTCAAATTATGCACCCATTTAGAGCCCCCCTGAGGCTAGATTTGTGCAAAATTTCAATTGAAAATAAGCAAAATTGAATGAGAATTTCATAAGTGTTTGAAAATCTTTAAAGTTGATTATCTCGAATAGTACGGGATAGAGGGGTCTCAAATTATGCACCCATTTAGAGCCCCCCTGAGGCTAGATTTGTGCAAAATTTCAATTGAAAATAAGCAAAATTTCAATTGAAAATAAGCAAAATTTCAATTGAAAATAAGCAAAATTGAATGAGAATTTCATAAGTGTTTGAAAATTTTTAAAGTTGATTATCTCGAATAGTACGGGATAGAGGGGTCTCAAATTATGCACCCATTTAGAGCCCCCCTGAGGCTAGATTTGTGCAAAATTTCAATTGAAAATAAGCAAAATTGAATGAGAATTTCATAAGTGTTTGAAAATCTTTAAAGTTGATTATCTCGAATAGTACGGGATAGAGGGGTCTCAAATTATGCACCCATTTAGAGCCCCCCTGAGGCTAGATTTGTGCAAATTTTCAATTGAAAATAAGCAAAATTGAATGAGAATTTCATAAGTGTTTGAAAATCTTTAAAGTTGATTATCTCGAACAGTACGGGATAGAGGGGTCTCAAACTATGCACCCATTTAGAGCCCCCCTGAGGCTAGATTTGTGCAAAATTTCAATTGAAAATAAGCAAAATTAAATGAGAATTTCATAAGTGTTTGAAAATTTTTAAAGTTGATTATCTCGAATAGTACGGGATAGAGGGGTCTCAAATTATGCACCCATTTAGAGCCCCCCTGAGGCTAGATTTGTGCAAAATTTCAATTGAAAATAAGCAAAATTGAATGAGAATTTCATAAGTGTTTGAAAATTTTTAAAGTTGATTATCTCGAATAGTACGGGATAGAGGGGTCTCAAATTATGCACCCATATAGAGCCCCCCTGAGGCTAGATTTGTGCAAAATTTCAATTGAAAACAAACAAAATTGAATGAGAATTTCATAAGTGTTTGAAAATCTTTAAAGTTGATTATCTCGAATAGTACGGGATAGAGGGGTCTCAAATTATGCACCCATATAGAGCCCCCCTGAAGCTAGATTTGTGCAAAATTTCAATTGAAAATAAGCAAAATTGAATGAGAATTTCATAAGTGTTTGAAAATCTTTAAAGTTGATTATCTCGAATAGTACGGGATAGAGGGGTCTCAAATTATGCACCCATTTAGAGCCCCCCTGAGGCTAGATTTGTGCAAAATTTCAATTGAAAATAAGCAAAATTGAATGAGAATTTAATAAGTGTTTGAAAATCTTTAAAGTTGATTATCTCGAATAGTACGGGATAGAGGGGTCTCAAATTATGCACCCATTTAGAGCCCCCCTGAGGCTAGATTTGTGCAAAATTTCAATTGAAAATAAGCAAAATTGAATGAGAATTTCATAAGTGTTTGAAAATCTTTAAAGTTGATTATCTCGAATAGTACGGGATAGAGGGGTCTCAAATTATGCACCCATTTAGAGCCCCCCTGAGGCTAGATTTGTGCAAAATTTCAATTGAAAATAAGCAAAATTTCAATTGAAAATAAGCAAAATTTCAATTGAAAATAAGCAAAATTGAATGAGAATTTTATAAGTGTTTGAAAATTTTTAAAGTTGATTATCTCGAATACTACGGGATAGAGGGGTCTCAAATTATGCACCCATTTAGAGCCCCCCTGAGGCTAGATTTGTGCAAAATTTCAATTGAAAATAAGCAAAATTGAATGAGAATTTCATAAGTGTTTGAAAATCTTTAAAGTTGATTATCTCGAATAGTACGGGATAGAGGGGTCTCAAATTATGCACCCATATAGAGCCCCCCTTGAGGCTAGATTTGTGCAAAATTTCAATTGAAAATAAGCAAAATTGAATGAGAATTTCATAAGTGTTTGAAAATCTTTAAAGTTGATTATCTCGAATAGTACGGGATAGAGGGGTCTCAAATTATGCACCCATTTAGAGCCCCCCTGAGGCTAGATTTGTGCAAATTTTCAATTGAAAATAAGCAAAATTGAATGAGAATTTCATAAGTGTTTGAAAATCTTTAAAGTTGATTATCTCGAACAGTACGGGATAAAGGGGTCTCAAACTATGCACCCATTTAGAGCCCCCCTGAGGCTAGATTTGTGCAAAATTTCAATTGAAAATAAGCAAAATTAAATGAGAATTTCATAAGTGTGTGAAAATTTTTAAAGTTGATTATCTCGAATAGTACGGGATAGAGGGGTCTCAAATTATGCACCCATTTAGAGCCCCCCTGAGGCTAGATTTGTGCAAAATTTCAATTGAAAATAAGCAAAATTGAATGAGAATTTCATAAGTGTTTGAAAATCTTTAAAGTTGATTATCTCGAATAGTACGGGATAGAGGGGTCTCAAATTATGCACCCATTTAGAGCCCCCCTGAGGCTAGATTTGTGCAAAATTTCAATTGAAAATAAGCAAAATTGAATGAGAATTTCATAAGTGTTTGAAAATCTTTAAAGTTGATTATCTCGAATAGTACGGGATAGAGGGGTCTCAAATTATGCACCCATTTAGAGCCCCCCTGAGGCTAGATTTGTGCAAAATTTCAATTGAAAATAAGCAAAATTGAATGAGAATTTCATAAGTGTTTGAAAATCTTTAAAGTTGATTATCTCGAATAGTACGGGATAGAGGGGTCTCAAATTATGCACCCATTTAGAGCCCCCCTTGAGGCTAGATTTGTGCAAAATTTCAATTGAAAATAAGCAAAATTGAATGAGAATTTCATAAGTGTTTGAAAATCTTTAAAGTTGATTATCTCGAATAGTACGGGATAGAGGGGTCTCAAATTATGCACCCATTTAGAGCCCCCCTGAGGCTAGATTTGTGCAAAATTTCAATTGAAAATAAGCAAAATTGAATGAGAATTTCATAAGTGTTTAAAAATCTTTAAAGTTGATTATCTCTAATAGTACGGGATAGAGGGGTCTCAAATTATGCACCCATTTAGAGCCCCCCTGAGGCTAGATTTGTGCAAAATTTCAATTGAAAATAAGCAAAATTGAATGAGAATTTCATAAGTGTTTAAAAATCTTTAAAGTTGATTATCTCGAATAGTACGGGATAGAGGGGTCTCAAATTATGCACCCATATAGAGCCCCCCTGAGGCTAGATTTGTGCAAATTTTCAATTGAAAATAAGCAAAATTGAATGAGAATTTCATAAGTGTTTGAAAATCTTTAAAGTTGATTATCTCGAATAGTACGGGATAGAGGGGTCTCAAATTATGCACCCATTTAGAGCCCCCCTGAGGCTAGATTTGTGCAAAATTTCAATTGAAAATAAGCAAAATTTCAATTGAAAATAAGCAAAATTTCAATTGAAAATAAGCAAAATTGAATGAGAATTTCATAAGTGTTTGAAAATTTTTAAAGTTGATTATCTCGAATACTACGGGATAGAGGGGTCTCAAATTATGCACCCATTTAGAGCCCCCCTGAGGCTAGATTTGTGCAAAATTTCAATTGAAAATAAGCAAAATTGAATGAGAATTTCATAAGTGTTTGAAAATCTTTAAAGTTGATTATCTCGAATAGTACGGGATAGAGGGGTCTCAAATTATGCACCCATTTAGAGCCCCCCTGAGGCTAGATTTGTGCAAATTTTCAATTGAAAATAAGCAAAATTGAATGAGAGTTTCTTAAGTGTTTGAAAATCTTTAAAGTTGATTATCTCGAATAGTACGGGATAGAGGGATCTCAAATTATGCACCCATTTAGAGCCCCCCTGAGGCTAGATTTGTGCAAAATTTCAATTGAAAACAAACAAAATTGAATGAGAATTTCATAAGTGTTTGAAAATCTTTAAAGTTGATTATCTCGAATAGTACGGGATAGAGTGGTCTCAAATTATGCACCCATTTAGAGCCCCCCTGAGGCTAGATTTGTGCAAATTTTCAATTGAAAATAAGCAAAATTGAATGAGAATTTCATAAGTGTTTGAAAATCTTTAAAGTTGATTATCTCGAACAGTACGGGATAAAGGGGTCTCAAACTATGCACCCATTTAGAGCCCCCCTGAGGCTAGATTTGTGCAAAATTTCAATTGAAAATAAGCAAAATTAAATGAGAATTTCATAAGTGTGTGAAAATTTTTAAAGTTGATTATCTCGAATAGTACGGGATAGAGGGGTCTCAAATTATGCACCCATTTAGAGCCCCCCTGAGGCTAGATTTGTGCAAAATTTCAATTGAAAACAAACAAAATTGAATGAGAATTTCATAAGTGTTTGAAAATCTTTAAAGTTGATTATCTCGAATAGTACGGGATAGAGGGGTCTCAAATTATGCACCCATATAGAGCCCCCCTGAAGCTAGATTTGTGCAAAATTTCAATTGAAAATAAGCAAAATTGAATGAGAATTTCATAAGTGTTTGAAAATCTTTAAAGTTGATTATCTCGAATAGTACGGGATAGAGGGGTCTCAAATTATGCACCCATTTAGAGCCCCCCTGAGGCTAGATTTGTGCAAAATTTCAATTGAAAATAAGCAAAATTGAATGAGAATTTAATAAGTGTTTGAAAATCTTTAAAGTTGATTATCTCGAATAGTACGGGATAGAGGGGTCTCAAATTATGCACCCATTTAGAGCCCCCCTGAGGCTAGATTTGTGCAAAATTTCAATTGAAAATAAGCAAAATTGAATGAGAATTTCATAAGTGTTTGAAAATCTTTAAAGTTGATTATCTCGAATAGTACGGGATAGAGGGGTCTCAAATTATGCACCCATTTAGAGCCCCCCTGAGGCTAGATTTGTGCAAAATTTCAATTGAAAATAAGCAAAATTTCAATTGAAAATAAGCAAAATTTCAATTGAAAATAAGCAAAATTGAATGAGAATTTCATAAGTGTTTGAAAATTTTTAAAGTTGATTATCTCGAATAGTACGGGATAGAGGGGTCTCAAATTATGCACCCATTTAGAGCCCCCCTGAGGCTAGATTTGTGCAAAATTTCAATTGAAAATAAGCAAAATTGAATGAGAATTTCATAAGTGTTTGAAAATCTTTAAAGTTGATTATCTCGAATAGTACGGGATAGAGGGGTCTCAAATTATGCACCCATTTAGAGCCCCCCTGAGGCTAGATTTGTGCAAATTTTCAATTGAAAATAAGCAAAATTGAATGAGAATTTCATAAGTGTTTGAAAATCTTTAAAGTTGATTATCTCGAACAGTACGGGATAGAGGGGTCTCAAACTATGCACCCATTTAGAGCCCCCCTGAGGCTAGATTTGTGCAAAATTTCAATTGAAAATAAGCAAAATTAAATGAGAATTTCATAAGTGTTTGAAAATTTTTAAAGTTGATTATCTCGAATAGTACGGGATAGAGGGGTCTCAAATTATGCACCCATTTAGAGCCCCCCTGAGGCTAGATTTGTGCAAAATTTCAATTGAAAATAAGCAAAATTGAATGAGAATTTCATAAGTGTTTGAAAATTTTTAAAGTTGATTATCTCGAATAGTACGGGATAGAGGGGTCTCAAATTATGCACCCATATAGAGCCCCCCTGAGGCTAGATTTGTGCAAAATTTCAATTGAAAACAAACAAAATTGAATGAGAATTTCATAAGTGTTTGAAAATCTTTAAAGTTGATTATCTCGAATAGTACGGGATAGAGGGGTCTCAAATTATGCACCCATATAGAGCCCCCCTGAAGCTAGATTTGTGCAAAATTTCAATTGAAAATAAGCAAAATTGAATGAGAATTTCATAAGTGTTTGAAAATCTTTAAAGTTGATTATCTCGAATAGTACGGGATAGAGGGGTCTCAAATTATGCACCCATTTAGAGCCCCCCTGAGGCTAGATTTGTGCAAAATTTCAATTGAAAATAAGCAAAATTGAATGAGAATTTAATAAGTGTTTGAAAATCTTTAAAGTTGATTATCTCGAATAGTACGGGATAGAGGGGTCTCAAATTATGCACCCATTTAGAGCCCCCCTGAGGCTAGATTTGTGCAAAATTTCAATTGAAAATAAGCAAAATTGAATGAGAATTTCATAAGTGTTTGAAAATCTTTAAAGTTGATTATCTCGAATAGTACGGGATAGAGGGGTCTCAAATTATGCACCCATTTAGAGCCCCCCTGAGGCTAGATTTGTGCA
Source organism: Phlebotomus papatasi (assembly GCF_024763615.1). Classification (NCBI taxonomy): domain Eukaryota; kingdom Metazoa; phylum Arthropoda; class Insecta; order Diptera; family Psychodidae; genus Phlebotomus; species Phlebotomus papatasi. Next base: position 68,437 of record NW_026604456.1, read on the forward strand.
AAATTTCAATTGAAAATAAGCAAAATTTCAATTGAAAATAAGCAAAATTTCAATTGAAAATAAGCAAAATTGAATGAGAATTTTATAAGTGTTTGAAAATTTTTAAAGTTGATTATCTCGAATACTACGGGATAGAGGGGTCTCAAATTATGCACCCATTTAGAGCCCCCCTGAGGCTAGATTTGTGCAAAATTTCAATTGAAAATAAGCAAAATTGAATGAGAATTTCATAAGTGTTTGAAAATCTTTAAAGTTGATTATCTCGAATAGTACGGGATAGAGGGGTCTCAAATTATGCACCCATATAGAGCCCCCCTTGAGGCTAGATTTGTGCAAAATTTCAATTGAAAATAAGCAAAATTGAATGAGAATTTCATAAGTGTTTGAAAATCTTTAAAGTTGATTATCTCGAATAGTACGGGATAGAGGGGTCTCAAATTATGCACCCATTTAGAGCCCCCCTGAGGCTAGATTTGTGCAAATTTTCAATTGAAAATAAGCAAAATTGAATGAGAATTTCATAAGTGTTTGAAAATCTTTAAAGTTGATTATCTCGAACAGTACGGGATAAAGGGGTCTCAAACTATGCACCCATTTAGAGCCCCCCTGAGGCTAGATTTGTGCAAAATTTCAATTGAAAATAAGCAAAATTAAATGAGAATTTCATAAGTGTGTGAAAATTTTTAAAGTTGATTATCTCGAATAGTACGGGATAGAGGGGTCTCAAATTATGCACCCATTTAGAGCCCCCCTGAGGCTAGATTTGTGCAAAATTTCAATTGAAAATAAGCAAAATTGAATGAGAATTTCATAAGTGTTTGAAAATCTTTAAAGTTGATTATCTCGAATAGTACGGGATAGAGGGGTCTCAAATTATGCACCCATTTAGAGCCCCCCTGAGGCTAGATTTGTGCAAAATTTCAATTGAAAATAAGCAAAATTGAATGAGAATTTCATAAGTGTTTGAAAATCTTTAAAGTTGATTATCTCGAATAGTACGGGATAGAGGGGTCTCAAATTATGCACCCATTTAGAGCCCCCCTGAGGCTAGATTTGTGCAAAATTTCAATTGAAAATAAGCAAAATTGAATGAGAATTTCATAAGTGTTTGAAAATCTTTAAAGTTGATTATCTCGAATAGTACGGGATAGAGGGGTCTCAAATTATGCACCCATTTAGAGCCCCCCTTGAGGCTAGATTTGTGCAAAATTTCAATTGAAAATAAGCAAAATTGAATGAGAATTTCATAAGTGTTTGAAAATCTTTAAAGTTGATTATCTCGAATAGTACGGGATAGAGGGGTCTCAAATTATGCACCCATTTAGAGCCCCCCTGAGGCTAGATTTGTGCAAAATTTCAATTGAAAATAAGCAAAATTGAATGAGAATTTCATAAGTGTTTAAAAATCTTTAAAGTTGATTATCTCTAATAGTACGGGATAGAGGGGTCTCAAATTATGCACCCATTTAGAGCCCCCCTGAGGCTAGATTTGTGCAAAATTTCAATTGAAAATAAGCAAAATTGAATGAGAATTTCATAAGTGTTTAAAAATCTTTAAAGTTGATTATCTCGAATAGTACGGGATAGAGGGGTCTCAAATTATGCACCCATATAGAGCCCCCCTGAGGCTAGATTTGTGCAAATTTTCAATTGAAAATAAGCAAAATTGAATGAGAATTTCATAAGTGTTTGAAAATCTTTAAAGTTGATTATCTCGAATAGTACGGGATAGAGGGGTCTCAAATTATGCACCCATTTAGAGCCCCCCTGAGGCTAGATTTGTGCAAAATTTCAATTGAAAATAAGCAAAATTGAATGAGAATTTCATAAGTGTTTGAAAATCTTTAAAGTTGATTATCTCGAATAGTACGGGATAGAGGGGTCTCAAACTATGCACCCATTTAGAGCCCCCCTGAGGCTAGATTTGTGCAAAATTTCAATTGAAAATAAGCAAAATTAAATGAGAATTTCATAAGTGTTTGAAAATTTTTAAAGTTGATTATCTCGAATAGTACGGGATAGAGGGGTCTCAAATTATGCACCCATTTAGAGCCCCCCTGAGGCTAGATTTGTGCAAAATTTCAATTGAAAATAAGCAAAATTTCAATTGAAAATAAGCAAAATTGAATGAGAATTTCATAAGTGTTTGAAAATTTTTAAAGTTGATTATCTCGAATAGTACGGGATAGAGGGGTCTCAAATTATGCACCCATTTAGAGCCCCCCTGAGGCTAGATTTGTGCAAAATTTCAATTGAAAATAAGCAAAATTGAATGAGAATTTCATAAGTGTTTGAAAATCTTTAAAGTTGATTATCTCGAATAGTACGGGATAGAGGGGTCTCAAATTATGCACCCATTTAGAGCCCCCCTGAGGCTAGATTTGTGCAAATTTTCAATTGAAAATAAGCAAAATTGAATGAGAATTTCATAAGTGTTTGAAAATCTTTAAAGTTGATTATCTCGAACAGTACGGGATAAAGGGGTCTCAAACTATGCACCCATTTAGAGCCCCCCTGAGGCTAGATTTGTGCAAAATTTCAATTGAAAATAAGCAAAATTAAATGAGAATTTCATAAGTGTTTGAAAATTTTTAAAGTTGATTATCTCGAATAGTACGGGATAGAGGGGTCTCAAATTATGCACCCATTTAGAGCCCCCCTGAGGCTAGATTTGTGCAAAATTTCAATTGAAAATAAGCAAAATTGAATGAGAATTTCATAAGTGTTTGTAAATTTTTAAAGTTGATTATCTCGAATAGTACGGGATAGAGGGGTCTCAAATTATGCACCCATATAGAGCCCCCCTGAGGCTAGATTTGTGCAAAATTTTAATTGAAAACAAACAAAATTGAATGAGAATTTCATAAGTGTTTGAAAATCTTTAAAGTTGATTATCTCGAATAGTACGGGATAGAGGGGTCTCAAATTATGCACCCATATAGAGCCCCCCTGAAGCTAGATTTGTGCAAAATTTCAATTGAAAATAAGCAAAATTGAATGAGAATTTCATAAGTGTTTGAAAATCTTTAAAGTTGATTATCTCGAATAGTACGGGATAGAGGGGTCTCAAATTATGCACCCATTTAGAGCCCCCCTGAGGCTAGATTTGTGCAAAATTTCAATTGAAAATAAGCAAAATTGAATGAGAATTTAATAAGTGTTTGAAAATCTTTAAAGTTGATTATCTCGAATAGTACGGGATAGAGGGGTCTCAAATTATGCACCCATTTAGAGCCCCCCTGAGGCTACATTTGTGCAAAATTTCAATTGAAAATAAGCAAAATTGAATGAGAATTTCATAAGTGTTTGAAAATCTTTAAAGTTGATTATCTCGAATAGTACGGGATAGAGGGGTCTCAAATTATGCACCCATTTAGAGCCCCCCTGAGGCTAGATTTGTGCAAAATTTCAATTGAAAATAAGCAAAATTGAATGAGAATTTCATAAGTGTTTAAAAATCTTTAAAGTTGATTATCTCGAATAGTACGGGATAGAGGGGTCTCAAATTATGCACCCATATAGAGCCCCCCTGAGGCTAGATTTGTGCAAATTTTCAATTGAAAATAAGCAAAATTGAATGAGAATTTCATAAGTGTTTGAAAATCTTTAAAGTTGATTATCTCGAATAGTACGGGATAGAGGGGTCTCAAATTATGCACCCATTTAGAGCCCCCCTGAGGCTAGATTTGTGCAAAATTTCAATTGAAAATAAGCAAAATTGAATGAGAATTTCATAAGTGTTTGAAAATCTTTAAAGTTGATTATCTCGAATAGTACGGGATAGAGGGGTCTCAAACTATGCACCCATTTAGAGCCCCCCTGAGGCTAGATTTGTGCAAAATTTCAATTGAAAATAAGCAAAATTAAATGAGAATTTCATAAGTGTTTGAAAATTTTTAAAGTTGATTATCTCGAATAGTACGGGATAGAGGGGTCTCAAATTATGCACCCATTTAGAGCCCCCCTGAGGCTAGATTTGTGCAAAATTTCAATTGAAAATAAGCAAAATTTCAATTGAAAATAAGCAAAATTTCAATTGAAAATAAGCAAAATTGAATGAGAATTTCATAAGTGTTTGAAAATTTTTAAAGTTGATTATCTCGAATACTACGGGATAGAGGGGTCTCAAATTATGCACCCATTTAGAGCCCCCCTGAGGCTAGATTTGTGCAAAATTTCAATTGAAAATAAGCAAAATTGAATGAGAATTTCATAAGTGTTTGAAAATCTTTAAAGTTGATTATCTCGAATAGTACGGGATAGAGGGGTCTCAAATTATGCACCCATTTAGAGCCCCCCTGAGGCTAGATTTGTGCAAATTTTCAATTGAAAATAAGCAAAATTGAATGAGAGTTTCATAAGTGTTTGAAAATCTTTAAAGTTGATTATCTCGAATAGTACGGGATAGAGTGGATCTCAAATTAAATGCACCCATTTAGAGCCCCCCTGAGGCTAGATTTGTGCAAAATTTCAATTGAAAACAAACAAAATTGAATGAGAATTTCATAAGTGTTTGAAAATCTTTAAAGTTGATTATCTCGAATAGTACGGGATAGAGGGGTCTCAAATTATGCACCCATTTAGAGCCCCCCTGAGGCTAAATTTGTGCAAAATTTCAATTGAAAATAAGCAAAATTTCAATTGAAAATAAGCAAAATTGAATGAGAATTTCATAAGTGTTTGAAAATCTTTAAAGTTGATTATCTCGAATAGTACGGGATAGAGGGGTCTCAAATTATGCACCCATTTAGAGCCCCCCTGAGGCTAGATTTGTGCAAAATTTCAATTGAAAATAAGCAAAATTGAATGAGAATTTCATAAGTGTTTGAAAATCTTTAAAGTTGATTATCTCGAATAGTACGGGATAGAGGGGTCTCAAATTATGCACCCATTTAGAGCCCCCCTGAGGCTAGATTTGTGCAAATTTTCAATTGAAAATAAGCAAAATTGAATGAGAATTTCATAAGTGTTTGAAAATCTTTAAAGTTGATTATCTCGAACAGTACGGGATAAAGGGGTCTCAAACTATGCACCCATTTAGAGCCCCCCTGAGGCTAGATTTGTGCAAAATTTCAATTGAAAATAAGCAAAATTGAATGAGAATTTCATAAGTGTTTGAAAATCTTTAAAGTTGATTATCTCGAATAGTACGGGATAGAGGGGTCTCAAATTATGCACCCATTTAGAGCCCCCCTGAGGCTAGATTTGTGCAAATTTTCAATTGAAAATAAGCAAAATTGAATGAGAATTTCATAAGTGTTTGAAAATCTTTAAAGTTGATTATCTCGAATAGTACGGGATAGAGGGGTCTCAAATTATGCACCCATTTAGAGCCCCTCTGAGGCTAGATTTGTGCAAAATTTCAATTGAAAATAAGCAAAATTGAATGAGAATTTAATAAGTGTTTGAAAATCTTTAAAGTTGATTATCTCGAATAGTACGGGATAGAGGGGTCTCAAATTATGCACCCATTTAGAGCCCCCCTGAGGCTAGATTTGTGCAAAATTTCAATTGAAAATAAGCAAAATTGAATGAGAATTTCATAAGTGTTTGAAAATCTTTAAAGTTGATTATCTCGAATAGTACGGGATAGAGGGGTCTCAAATTATGCACCCATTTAGAGCCCCCCTTGAGGCTAGATTTGTGCAAAATTTCAATTGAAAATAAGCAAAATTGAATGAGAATTTCATAAGTGTTTGAAAATCTTTAAAGTTGATTATCTCTAATAGTACGGGATAGAGGGGTCTCAAATTATGCACCCATTTAGAGCCCCCCTGAGGCTAGATTTGTGCAAAATTTCAATTGAAAATAAGTAAAATTGAATGAGAATTTCATAAGTGTTTAAAAATCTTTAAAGTTGATTATCTCGAATAGTACGGGATAGAGGGGTCTCAAATTATGCACCCATATAGAGCCCCCCTGAGGCTAGATTTGTGCAAATTTTCAATTGAAAATAAGCAAAATTGAATGAGAATTTCATAAGTGTTTGAAAATCTTTAAAGTTGATTATCTCGAATAGTACGGGATAGAGGGGTCTCAAATTATGCACCCATTTAGAGCCCCCCTGAGGCTAGATTTGTGCAAAATTTCAATTGAAAATAAGCAAAATTGAATGAGAATTTCATAAGTGTTTGAAAATCTTTAAAGTTGATTATCTCGAATAGTACGGGATAGAGGGATCTCAAATTATGCACCCATTTAGAGCCCCCCTGAGGCTAGATTTGTGCAAAATTTCAATTGAAAACAAACAAAATTGAATGAGAATTTAATAAGTGTTTGAAAATCTTTAAAGTTGATTATCTCGAATAGTACGGGATAGAGGGGTCTCAAATTATGCACCCATTTAGAGCCCCCCTGAGGCTAGATTTGTGCAAAATTTCAATTGAAAATAAGCAAAATTTCAATTGAAAATAAGCAAAATTGAATGAGAATTTCATAAGTGTTTGAAAATCTTTAAAGTTGATTATCTCGAATAGTACGGGATAGAGGGGTCTCAAATTATGCACCCATTTAGAGCCCCCCTGAGGCTAGATTTGTGCAAAATTTCAATTGAAAATAAGCAAAATTGAATGAGAATTTCATAAGTGTTTGAAAATCTTTAAAGTTGATTATCTCGAATAGTACGGGATAGAGGGATCTCAAACTATGCACCCATTTAGAGCCCCCCTGAGGCTAGATTTGTGCAAAATTTCAATTGAAAATAAGCAAAATTAAATGAGAATTTCATAAGTGTTTGAAAATTTTTAAAGTTGATTATCTCGAATAGTACGGGATAGAGGGGTCTCAAATTATGCACCCATTTAGAGCCCCCCTGAGGCTAGATTTGTGCAAAATTTCAATTGAAAATAAGCAAAATTTCAATTGAAAATAAGCAAAATTTCAATTGAAAATAAGCAAAATTGAATGAGAATTTCATAAGTGTTTGAAAATTTTTAAAGTTGATTATCTCGAATAGTACGGGATAGAGGGGTCTCAAATTATGCACCCATTTAGAGCCCCCCTGAGGCTAGATTTGTGCAAAATTTCAATTGAAAATAAGCAAAATTGAATGAGAATTTCATAAGTGTTTGAAAATCTTTAAAGTTGATTATCTCGAATAGTACGGGATAGAGGGGTCTCAAATTATGCACCCATATAGAGCCCCCCTTGAGGCTAGATTTGTGCAAAATTTCAATTGAAAATAAGCAAAATTGAATGAGAATTTCATAAGTGTTTGAAAATCTTTAAAGTTGATTATCTCGAATAGTACGGGATAGAGGGGTCTCAAATTATGCACCCATTTAGAGCCCCCCTGAGGCTAGATTTGTGCAAATTTTCAATTGAAAATAAGCAAAATTGAATGAGAGTTTCATAAGTGTTTGAAAATCTTTAAAGTTGATTATCTCGAATAGTACGGGATAGAGGGATCTCAAATTATGCACCCATTTAGAGCCCCCCTGAGGCTAGATTTGTGCAAAATTTCAATTGAAAACAAACAAAATTGAATGAGAATTTAATAAGTGTTTGAAAATCTTTAAAGTTGATTATCTCGAATAGTACGGGATAGAGGGGTCTCAAATTATGCACCCATTTAGAGCCCCCCTGAGGCTAGATTTGTGCAAAATTTCAATTGAAAATAAGCAAAATTTCAATTGAAAATAAGCAAAATTGAATGAGAATTTAATAAGTGTTTGAAAATCTTTAAAGTTGATTATCTCGAATAGTACGGGATAGAGGGGTCTCAAATTATGCACCCATTTAGAGCCCCCCTGAGGCTAGATTTGTGCAAAATTTCAATTGAAAATAAGCAAAATTGAATGAGAATTTCATAAGTGTTTGAAAATCTTTAAAGTTGATTATCTCGAATAGTACGGGATAGAGGGGTCTCAAATTATGCACCCATTTAGAGCCCCCCTTGAGGCTAGATTTGTGCAAAATTTCAATTGAAAATAAGCAAAATTGAATGAGAATTTCATAAGTGTTTGAAAATCTTTAAAGTTGATTATCTCGAATAGTACGGGATAGAGGGGTCTCAAATTATGCACCCATATAGAGCCCCCCTTGAGGCTAGATTTGTGCAAAATTTCAATTGAAAATAAGCAAAATTGAATGAGAATTTCATAAGTGTTTGAAAATCTTTAAAGTTGATTATCTCGAATAGTACGGGATAGAGGGGTCTCAAATTATGCACCCATTTAGAGCCCCCCTGAGGCTATATTTGTGCAAATTTTCAATTGAAAATAAGCAAAATTGAATGAGAGTTTCATAAGTGTTTGAAAATCTTTAAAGTTGATTATCTCGAATAGTACGGGATAGAGGGATCTCAAATTATGCACCCATTTAGAGCCCCCCTGAGGCTAGATTTGTGCAAAATTTCAATTGAAAACAAACAAAATTGAATGAGAATTTAATAAGTGTTTGAAAATCTTTAAAGTTGATTATCTCGAATAGTACGGGATAGAGGGGTCTCAAATTATGCACCCATTTAGAGCCCCCCTGAGGCTAGATTTGTGCAAAATTTCAATTGAAAATAAGCAAAATTTCAATTGAAAATAAGCAAAATTGAATGAGAATTTCATAAGTGTTTGAAAATCTTTAAAGTTGATTATCTCGAATAGTACGGGATAGAGGGGTCTCAAATTATGCACCCATTTAGAGCCCCCCTGAGGCTAGATTTGTGCAAAATTTTCAATTGAAAATAAGCAAAATTGAATGAGAATTTCATAAGTGTTTGAAAATCTTTAAAGTTGATTATCTCGAACAGTACGGGATAAAGGGGTCTCAAACTATGCACCCATTTAGAGCCCCCCTGAGGCTAGATTTGTGCAAAATTTCAATTGAAAATAAGCAAAATTAAATGAGAATTTCATAAGTGTTTGAAAATTTTTAAAGTTGATTATCTCGAATAGTACGGGATAGAGGGGTCTCAAATTATGCACCCATTTAGAGCCCCCCTGAGGCTAGATTTGTGCAAAATTTCAATTGAAAATAAGCAAAATTGAATGAGAATTTCATAAGTGTTTGAAAATTTTTAAAGTTGATTATCTCGAATAGTACGGGATAGAGGGGTCTCAAATTATGCACCCATATAGAGCCCCCCTGAGGCTAGATTTGTGCAAAATTTCAATTGAAAACAAACAAAATTGAATGAGAATTTCATAAGTGTTTGAAAATCTTTAAAGTTGATTATCTCGAATAGTACGGGATAGAGGGGTCTCAAATTATGCACCCATATAGAGCCCCCCTGAAGCTAGATTTGTGCAAAATTTCAATTGAAAATAAGCAAAATTGAATGAGAATTTCATAAGTGTTTGAAAATCTTTAAAGTTGATTATCTCGAATAGTACGGGATAGAGGGGTCTCAAATTATGCACCCATTTAGAGCCCCCCTGAGGCTAGATTTGTGCAAAATTTCAATTGAAAATAAGCAAAATTGAATGAGAATTTAATAAGTGTTTGAAAATCTTTAAAGTTGATTATCTCGAATAGTACGGGATAGAGGGGTCTCAAATTATGCACCCATTTAGAGCCCCCCTGAGGCTAGATTTGTGCAAAATTTCAATTGAAAATAAGCAAAATTGAATGAGAATTTCATAAGTGTTTGAAAATCTTTAAAGTTGATTATCTCGAATAGTACGGGATAGAGGGGTCTCAAATTATGCACCCATTTAGAGCCCCCCTTGAGGCTAGATTTGTGCAAAATTTCAATTGAAAATAAGCAAAATTGAATGAGAATTTCATAAGTGTTTGAAAATCTTTAAAGTTGATTATCTCGAATAGTACGGGATAGAGGGGTCTCAAATTATGCACCCATTTAGAGCCCCCCTGAGGCTAGATTTGTGCAAAATTTCAATTGAAAATAAGCAAAATTGAATGAGAATTTCATAAGTGTTTAAAAATCTTTAAAGTTGATTATCTCGAATAGTACGGGATAGAGGGGTCTCAAATTATGCACCCATATAGAGCCCCCCTGAGGCTAGATTTGTGCAAAATTTCAATTGAAAATAAGCAAAATTGAATGAGAATTTCATAAGTGTTTGAAAATCTTTAAAGTTGATTATCTCGAATAGTACGGGATAGAGGGGTCTCAAATTATGCACCCATTTAGAGCCCCCCTGAGGCTAGATTTGTGCAAAATTTCAATTGAAAATAAGCAAAATTGAATGAGAATTTCATAAGTGTTTGAAAATCTTTAAAGTTGATTATCTCGAACAGTACGGGATAGAGGGGTCTCAAACTATGCACCCATTTAGAGCCCCCCTGAGGCTAGATTTGTGCAAAATTTCAATTGAAAATAAGCAAAATTAAATGAGAATTTCATAAGTGTTTGAAAATTTTTAAAGTTGATTATCTCGAATAGTACGGGATAGAGGGGTCTCAAATTATGCACCCATTTAGAGCCCCCCTGAGGCTAGATTTGTGCAAAATTTCAATTGAAAATAAGCAAAATTTCAATTGAAAATAAGCAAAATTGAATGAGAATTTCATAAGTGTTTGAAAATCTTTAAAGTTGATTATCTCGAATAGTACGGGATAGAGGGGTCTCAAATTATGCACCCATTTAGAGCCCCCCTGAGGCTAGATTTGTGCAAAATTTCAATTGAAAATAAGCAAAATTGAATGAGAATTTCATAAGTGTTTGAAAATCTTTAAAGTTGATTATCTCGAATAGTACGGGATAGAGGGGTCTCAAATTATGCACCCATTTAGAGCCCCCCTGAGGCTAGATTTGTGCAAAATTTCAATTGAAAATAAGCAAAATTGAATGAGAATTTCATAAGTGTTTGAAAATCTTTAAAGTTGATTATCTCGAATAGTACGGGATAGAGGGGTCTCAAATTATGCACCCATTTAGAGCACCCCTTGAGGCTAGATTTGTGCAAAATTTCAATTGAAAATAAGCAAAATTGAATGAGAATTTCATAAGTGTTTGAAAATCTTTAAAGTTGATTATCTCTAATAGTACGGGATAGAGGGGTCTCAAATTATGCACCCATTTAGAGCCCCCCTGAGGCTAGATTTGTGCAAAATTTCAATTGAAAATAAGCAAAATTGAATGAGAATTTCATAAGTGTTTAAAAATCTTTAAAGTTGATTATCTCGAATAGTACGGGATAGAGGGGTCTCAAATTATGCACCCATATAGAGCCCCCCTGACGCTAGATTTGTGCAAATTTTCAATTGAAAATAAGCAAAATTGAATGAGAATTTCATAAGTGTTTGAAAATCTTTAAAGTTGATTATCTCGAATAGTACGGGATAGAGGGGTCTCAAATTATGCACCCATTTAGAGCCCCCCTGAGGCTAGATTTGTGCAAAATTTCAATCGAAAATAAGCAAAATTGAATGAGAATTTCATAAGTGTTTGAAAATCTTTAAAGTTGATTATCTCGAATAGTACGGGATAGAGGGGTCTCAAACTATGCACCCATTTAGAGCCCCCCTGAGGCTAGATTTGTGCAAAATTTCAATTGAAAATAAGCAAAATTAAATGAGAATTTCATAAGTGTTTGAAAATTTTTAAAGTTGATTATCTCGAATAGTACGGGATAGAGGGGTCTCAAATTATGCACCCATTTAGAGCCCCCCTGAGGCTAGATTTGTGCAAAATTTCAATTGAAAATAAGCAAAATTTCAATTGAAAATAAGCAAAATTTCAATTGAAAATAAGCAAAATTGAATGAGAATTTCATAAGTGTTTGAAAATTTTTAAAGTTGATTATCTCGAATACTACGGGATAGAGGGGTCTCAAATTATGCACCCATTTAGAGCCCCCCTGAGGCTAGATTTGTGCAAAGTTTCAATTGAAAATAAGCAAAATTGAATGAGAATTTCATAAGTGTTTGAAAATCTTTAAAGTTGATTATCTCGAATAGTACGGGATAGAGGGGTCTCAAATTATGCACCCATTTAGAGCCCCCCTGAGGCTAGATTTGTGCAAATTTTCAATTGAAAATAAGCAAAATTGAATGAGAATTTCATAAGTGTTTGAAAATCTTTAAAGTTGATTATCTCGAATAGTACGGGATAGAGGGATCTCAAATTATGCACCCATTTAGAGCCCCCCTGAGGCTAGATTTGTGCAAAATTTCAATTGAAAACAAACAAAATTGAATGAGAATTTCATAAGTGTTTGAAAATCTTTAAAGTTGATTATCTCGAATAGTACGGGATAGAGGGGTCTCAAATTATGCACCCATTTAGAGCCCCCCTGAGGCTAAATTTGTGCAAAATTTCAATTGAAAATAAGCAAAATTTCAATTGAAAATAAGCAAAATTGAATGAGAATTTCATAAGTGTTTGAAAATCTTTAAAGTTGATTATCTCGAATAGTACGGGATAGAGGGGTCTCAAATTATGCACCCATTTAGAGCCCCCCTGAGGCTAGATTTGTGCAAAATTTCAATTGAAAATAAGCAAAATTGAATGAGAATTTCATAAGTGTTTGAAAATCTTTAAAGTTGATTATCTCGAATAGTACGGGATAGAGGGGTCTCAAATTATGCACCCATTTAGAGCCCCCCTGAGGCTAGATTTGTGCAAATTTTCAATTGAAAATAAGCAAAATTGAATGAGAATTTCATAAGTGTTTGAAAATCTTTAAAGTTGATTATCTCGAACAGTACGGGATAAAGGGGTCTCAAACTATGCACCCATTTAGAGCCCCCCTGAGGCTAGATTTGTGCAAAATTTCAATTGAAAATAAGCAAAATTGAATGAGAATTTCATAAGTGTTTGAAAATCTTTAAAGTTGATTATCTCGAATAGTACGGGATAGAGGGGTCTCAAATTATGCACCCATTTAGAGCCCCCCTGAGGCTAGATTTGTGCAAAATTTTCAATTGAAAATAAGCAAAATTGAATGAGAATTTCATAAGTGTTTGAAAATCTTTAAAGTTGATTATCTCGAATAGTACGGGATAGAGGGGTCTCAAATTATGCACCCATTTAGAGCCCCCCTGAGGCTAGATTTGTGCAAAATTTCAATTGAAAATAAGCAAAATTGAATGAGAATTTCATAAGTGTTTGAAAATCTTTAAAGTTGATTATCTCGAATAGTACGGGATAGAGGGGTCTCAAATTATGCACCCATTTAGAGCCCCCCTGAGGCTAGATTTGTGCAAAATTTCAATTGAAAATAAGCAAAATTGAATGAGAATTTCATAAGTGTTTGAAAATCTTTAAAGTTGATTATCTCGAATAGTACGGGATAGAGGGGTCTCAAATTATGCACCCATTTAGAGCCCCCCTTGAGGCTAGATTTGTGCAAAATTTCAATTGAAAATAAGCAAAATTGAATGAGAATTTCATAAGTGTTTGAAAATCTTTAAAGTTGATTATCTCGAATAGTACGGGATAGAGGGGTCTCAAATTATGCACCCATTTAGAGCCCCCCTGAGGCTAGATTTGTGCAAAATTTCAATTGAAAATAAGCAAAATTGAATGAGAATTTCATAAGTGTTTGAAAATCTTTAAAGTTGATTATCTCGAATAGTACGGGATAGAGGGGTCTCAAATTATGCACCCATATAGAGCCCCCCTGAGGCTAGATTTGTGCCCCCTGATCTCGAATAGCTAGATTTGTGCAAATTTGTGCAAAATTTTCAATTGAAAATAAGCAAAATTGAATGAGAATTTCATAAGTGTTTGAAAATCTTTAAAGTTGATTATCTCGAATAGTACGGGATAGAGGGGTCTCAAATTATGCACCCATTTAGAGCCCCCCTGAGGCTAGATTTGTGCAAAATTTCAATTGAAAATAAGCAAAATTGAATGAGAATTTCATAAGTGTTTGAAAATCTTTAAAGTTGATTATCTCGAATAGTACGGGATAGAGGGGTCTCAAATTATGCACCCATTTAGAGCCCCCCTGAGGCTAGATTTGTGCAAAATTTCAATTGAAAATAAGCAAAATTGAATGAGAATTTCATAAGTGTTTGAAAATCTTTAAAGTTGATTATCTCGAATAGTACGGGATAGAGGGGTCTCAAATTATGCACCCATTTAGAGCCCCCCTGAGGCTAGATTTGTGCAAAATTTCAATTGAAAATAAGCAAAATTGAATGAGAATTTCATAAGTGTTTGAAAATCTTTAAAGTTGATTATCTCGAATAGTACGGGATAGAGGGGTCTCAAATTATGCACCCATTTAGAGCCCCCCTGAGGCTAGATTTGTGCAAAATTTCAATTGAAAATAAGCAAAATTGAATGAGAATTTCATAAGTGTTTGAAAATCTTTAAAGTTGATTATCTCGAATAGTACGGGATAGAGGGGTCTCAAATTATGCACCCATTTAGAGCCCCCCTGAGGCTAGATTTGTGCAAAATTTCAATTGAAAATAAGCAAAATTGAATGAGAATTTAATAAGTGTTTGAAAATCTTTAAAGTTGATTATCTCGAATAGTACGGGATAGAGGGGTCTCAAATTATGCACCCATTTAGAGCCCCCCTGAGGCTAGATTTGTGCAAAATTTCAATTGAAAATAAGCAAAATTGAATGAGAATTTCATAAGTGTTTAAAAATCTTTAAAGTTGATTATCTCGAATAGTACGGGATAGAGGGGTCTCAAATTATGCACCCATATAGAGCCCCCCTGAGGCTAGATTTGTGCAAAATTTCAATTGAAAATAAGCAAAATTGAATGAGAATTTCATAAGTGTTTGAAAATCTTTAAAGTTGATTATCTCGAATAGTACGGGATAGAGGGGTCTCAAATTATGCACCCATTTAGAGCCCCCCTGAGGCTAGATTTGTGCAAAATTTCAATTGAAAATAAGCAAAATTGAATGAGAATTTCATAAGTGTTTGAAAATCTTTAAAGTTGATTATCTCGAACAGTACGGGATAGAGGGGTCTCAAACTATGCACCCATTTAGAGCCCCCCTGAGGCTAGATTTGTGCAAAATTTCAATTGAAAATAAGCAAAATTAAATGAGAATTTCATAAGTGTTTGAAAATTTTTAAAGTTGATTATCTCGAATAGTACGGGATAGAGGGGTCTCAAATTATGCACCCATTTAGAGCCCCCCTGAGGCTAGATTTGTGCAAAATTTCAATTGAAAATAAGCAAAATTTCAATTGAAAATAAGCAAAATTGAATGAGAATTTCATAAGTGTTTGAAAATCTTTAAAGTTGATTATCTCGAATAGTACGGGATAGAGGGGTCTCAAATTATGCACCCATTTAGAGCCCCCCTGAGGCTAGATTTGTGCAAAATTTCAATTGAAAATAAGCAAAATTGAATGAGAATTTCATAAGTGTTTGAAAATCTTTAAAGTTGATTATCTCGAATAGTACGGGATAGAGGGGTCTCAAATTATGCACCCATTTAGAGCCCCCCTGAGGCTAGATTTGTGCAAAATTTCAATTGAAAATAAGCAAAATTGAATGAGAATTTCATAAGTGTTTGAAAATCTTTAAAGTTGATTATCTCGAATAGTACGGGATAGAGGGGTCTCAAATTATGCACCCATTTAGAGCCCCCCTTGAGGCTAGATTTGTGCAAAATTTCAATTGAAAATAAGCAAAATTGAATGAGAATTTCATAAGTGTTTGAAAATCTTTAAAGTTGATTATCTCGAATAGTACGGGATAGAGGGGTCTCAAATTATGCACCCATATAGAGCCCCCCTGAGGCTAGATTTGTGCAAAATTTCAATTGAAAATAAGCAAAATTGAATGAGAATTTCATAAGTGTTTGAAAATCTTTAAAGTTGATTATCTCGAATAGTACGGGATAGAGGGGTCTCAAATTATGCACCCATTTAGAGCCCCCCTGAGGCTAGATTTGTGCAAAATTTTCAATTGAAAATAAGCAAAATTGAATGAGAATTTCATAAGTGTTTGAAAATCTTTAAAGTTGATTATCTCGAACAGTACGGGATAAAGGGGTCTCAAACTATGCACCCATTTAGAGCCCCCCTGAGGCTAGATTTGTGCAAAATTTCAATTGAAAATAAGCAAAATTTCAATTGAAAATAAGCAAAATTGAATGAGAATTTCATAAGTGTTTGAAAATCTTTAAAGTTGATTATCTCGAATAGTACGGGATAGAGGGGTCTCAAATTATGCACCCATTTAGAGCCCCCCTGAGGCTAGATTTGTGCAAAATTTTCAATTGAAAATAAGCAAAATTGAATGAGAATTTCATAAGTGTTTGAAAATCTTTAAAGTTGATTATCTCGAACAGTACGGGATAAAGGGGTCTCAAACTATGCACCCATTTAGAGCCCCCCTGAGGCTAGATTTGTGCAAAATTTCAATTGAAAATAAGCAAAATTAAATGAGAATTTCATAAGTGTTTGAAAATTTTTAAAGTTGATTATCTCGAATAGTACGGGATAGAGGGGTCTCAAATTATGCACCCATTTAGAGCCCCCCTGAGGCTAGATTTGTGCAAAATTTCAATTGAAAATAAGCAAAATTGAATGAGAATTTCATAAGTGTTTGAAAATTTTTAAAGTTGATTATCTCGAATAGTACGGGATAGAGGGGTCTCAAATTATGCACCCATATAGAGCCCCCCTGAGGCTAGATTTGTGCAAAATTTCAATTGAAAACAAACAAAATTGAATGAGAATTTCATAAGTGTTTGAAAATCTTTAAAGTTGATTATCTCGAATAGTACGGGATAGAGGGGTCTCAAATTATGCACCCATATAGAGCCCCCCTGAAGCTAGATTTGTGCAAAATTTCAATTGAAAATAAGCAAAATTGAATGAGAATTTCATAAGTGTTTGAAAATCTTTAAAGTTGATTATCTCGAATAGTACGGGATAGAGGGGTCTCAAATTATGCACCCATTTAGAGCCCCCCTGAGGCTAGATTTGTGCAAAATTTCAATTGAAAATAAGCAAAATTGAATGAGAATTTAATAAGTGTTTGAAAATCTTTAAAGTTGATTATCTCGAATAGTACGGGATAGAGGGGTCTCAAATTATGCACCCATTTAGAGCCCCCCTGAGGCTAGATTTGTGCAAAATTTCAATTGAAAATAAGCAAAATTGAATGAGAATTTCATAAGTGTTTAAAAATCTTTAAAGTTGATTATCTCGAATAGTACGGGATAGAGGGGTCTCAAATTATGCACCCATATAGAGCCCCCCTGAGGCTAGATTTGTGCAAAATTTCAATTGAAAATAAGCAAAATTGAATGAGAATTTCATAAGTGTTTGAAAATCTTTAAAGTTGATTATCTCGAATAGTACGGGATAGAGGGGTCTCAAATTATGCACCCATTTAGAGCCCCCCTGAGGCTAGATTTGTGCAAAATTTCAATTGAAAATAAGCAAAATTGAATGAGAATTTCATAAGTGTTTGAAAATCTTTAAAGTTGATTATCTCGAACAGTACGGGATAGAGGGGTCTCAAACTATGCACCCATTTAGAGCCCCCCTGAGGCTAGATTTGTGCAAAATTTCAATTGAAAATAAGCAAAATTAAATGAGAATTTCATAAGTGTTTGAAAATTTTTAAAGTTGATTATCTCGAATAGTACGGGATAGAGGGGTCTCAAATTATGCACCCATTTAGAGCCCCCCTGAGGCTAGATTTGTGCAAAATTTCAATTGAAAATAAGCAAAATTTCAATTGAAAATAAGCAAAATTGAATGAGAATTTCATAAGTGTTTGAAAATCTTTAAAGTTGATTATCTCGAATAGTACGGGATAGAGGGGTCTCAAATTATGCACCCATTTAGAGCCCCCCTGAGGCTAGATTTGTGCAAAATTTCAATTGAAAATAAGCAAAATTGAATGAGAATTTCATAAGTGTTTGAAAATCTTTAAAGTTGATTATCTCGAATAGTACGGGATAGAGGGGTCTCAAATTATGCACCCATTTAGAGCCCCCCTGAGGCTAGATTTGTGCAAAATTTCAATTGAAAATAAGCAAAATTGAATGAGAATTTCATAAGTGTTTGAAAATCTTTAAAGTTGATTATCTCGAATAGTACGGGATAGAGGGGTCTCAAATTATGCACCCATTTAGAGCACCCCTTGAGGCTAGATTTGTGCAAAATTTCAATTGAAAATAAGCAAAATTGAATGAGAATTTCATAAGTGTTTGAAAATCTTTAAAGTTGATTATCTCTAATAGTACGGGATAGAGGGGTCTCAAATTATGCACCCATTTAGAGCCCCCCTGAGGCTAGATTTGTGCAAAATTTCAATTGAAAATAAGCAAAATTGAATGAGAATTTCATAAGTGTTTAAAAATCTTTAAAGTTGATTATCTCGAATAGTACGGGATAGAGGGGTCTCAAATTATGCACCCATATAGAGCCCCCCTGAGGCTAGATTTGTGCAAATTTTCAATTGAAAATAAGCAAAATTGAATGAGAATTTCATAAGTGTTTGAAAATCTTTAAAGTTGTTTATCTCGAATAGTACGGGATAGAGGGGTCTCAAATTATGCACCCATTTAGAGCCCCCCTGAGGCTAGATTTGTGCAAAATTTCAATTGAAAATAAGCAAAATTGAATGAGAATTTCATAAGTGTTTGAAAATCTTTAAAGTTGATTATCTCGAATAGTACGGGATAGAGGGGTCTCAAACTATGCACCCATTTAGAGCCCCCCTGAGGCTAGATTTGTGCAAAATTTCAATTGAAAATAAGCAAAATTAAATGAGAATTTCATAAGTGTTTGAAAATTTTTAAAGTTGATTATCTCGAATAGTACGGGATAGAGGGGTCTCAAATTATGCACCCATTTAGAGCCCCCCTGAGGCTAGATTTGTGCAAAATTTCAATTGAAAATAAGCAAAATTTCAATTGAAAATAAGCAAAATTTCAATTGAAAATAAGCAAAATTGAATGAGAATTTCATAAGTGTTTGAAAATTTTTAAAGTTGATTATCTCGAATACTACGGGATAGAGGGGTCTCAAATTATGCACCCATTTAGAGCCCCCCTGAGGCTAGATTTGTGCAAAGTTTCAATTGAAAATAAGCAAAATTGAATGAGAATTTCATAAGTGTTTGAAAATCTTTAAAGTTGATTATCTCGAATAGTACGGGATAGAGGGGTCTCAAATTATGCACCCATTTAGAGCCCCCCTGAGGCTAGATTTGTGCAAATTTTCAATTGAAAATAAGCAAAATTGAATGAGAGTTTCATAAGTGTTTGAAAATCTTTAAAGTTGATTATCTCGAATAGTACGGGATAGAGGGATCTCAAATTATGCACCCATTTAGAGCCCCCCTGAGGCTAGATTTGTGCAAAATTTCAATTGAAAACAAACAAAATTGAATGAGAATTTCATAAGTGTTTGAAAATCTTTAAAGTTGATTATCTCGAATAGTACGGGATAGAGGGGTCTCAAATTATGCACCCATTTAGAGCCCCCCTGAGGCTAAATTTGTGCAAAATTTCAATTGAAAATAAGCAAAATTTCAATTGAAAATAAGCAAAATTGAATGAGAATTTCATAAGTGTTTGAAAATCTTTAAAGTTGATTATCTCGAATAGTACGGGATAGAGGGGTCTCAAATTATGCACCCATTTAGAGCCCCCCTGAGGCTAGATTTGTGCAAAATTTCAATTGAAAATAAGCAAAATTGAATGAGAATTTCATAAGTGTTTGAAAATCTTTAAAGTTGATTATCTCGAATAGTACGGGATAGAGGGGTCTCAAATTATGCACCCATTTAGAGCCCCCCTGAGGCTAGATTTGTGCAAATTTTCAATTGAAAATAAGCAAAATTGAATGAGAATTTCATAAGTGTTTGAAAATCTTTAAAGTTGATTATCTCGAACAGTACGGGATAAAGGGGTCTCAAACTATGCACCCATTTAGAGCCCCCCTGAGGCTAGATTTGTGCAAAATTTCAATTGAAAATAAGCAAAATTGAATGAGAATTTCATAAGTGTTTGAAAATCTTTAAAGTTGATTATCTCGAATAGTACGGGATAGAGGGGTCTCAAATTATGCACCCATTTAGAGCCCCCCTGAGGCTAGATTTGTGCAAATTTTCAATTGAAAATAAGCAAAATTGAATGAGAATTTCATAAGTGTTTGAAAATCTTTAAAGTTGATTATCTCGAATAGTACGGGATAGAGGGGTCTCAAATTATGCACCCATTTAGAGCCCCCCTGAGGCTAGATTTGTGCAAAATTTCAATTGAAAATAAGCAAAATTGAATGAGAATTTAATAAGTGTTTGAAAATCTTTAAAGTTGATTATCTCGAATAGTACGGGATAGAGGGGTCTCAAATTATGCACCCATTTAGAGCCCCCCTGAGGCTAGATTTGTGCAAAATTTCAATTGAAAATAAGCAAAATTGAATGAGAATTTCATAAGTGTTTGAAAATCTTTAAAGTTGATTATCTCGAATAGTACGGGATAGAGGGGTCTCAAATTATGCACCCATTTAGAGCCCCCCTTGAGGCTAGATTTGTGCAAAATTTCAATTGAAAATAAGCAAAATTGAATGAGAATTTCATAAGTGTTTGAAAATCTTTAAAGTTGATTATCTCTAATAGTACGGGATAGAGGGGTCTCAAATTATGCACCCATTTAGAGCCCCCCTGAGGCTAGATTTGTGCAAAATTTCAATTGAAAATAAGTAAAATTGAATGAGAATTTCATAAGTGTTTAAAAATCTTTAAAGTTGATTATCTCGAATAGTACGGGATAGAGGGGTCTCAAATTATGCACCCATATAGAGCCCCCCTGAGGCTAGATTTGTGCAAATTTTCAATTGAAAATAAGCAAAATTGAATGAGAATTTCATAAGTGTTTGAAAATCTTTAAAGTTGATTATCTCGAATAGTACGGGATAGAGGGGTCTCAAATTATGCACCCATTTAGAGCCCCCCTGAGGCTAGATTTGTGCAAAATTTCAATTGAAAATAAGCAAAATTGAATGAGAATTTCATAAGTGTTTGAAAATCTTTAAAGTTGATTATCTCGAATAGTACGGGAGAGAGGGATCTCAAATTATGCACCCATTTAGAGCCCCCCTGAGGCTAGATTTGTGCAAAATTTCAATTGAAAACAAACAAAATTTAATGAGAATTTAATAAGTGTTTGAAAATCTTTAAAGTTGATTATCTCTAATAGTACGGGATAGAGGGGTCTCAAATTATGCACGCATTTAGAGCCCCCCTGAGGCTAGATTTGTGCAAAATTTCAATTGAAAATAAGCAAAATTTCAATTGAAAATAAGCAAAATTGAATGAGAATTTCATAAGTGTTTGAAAATCTTTAAAGTTGATTATCTCGAATAGTACGGGATAGAGGGGTCTCAAATTATGCACCCATTTAGAGCCCCCCTGAGGCTAGATTTGTGCAAAATTTCAATTGAAAATAAGCAAAATTGAATGAGAATTTCATAAGTGTTTGAAAATCTTTAAAGTTGATTATCTCGAATAGTACGGGATAGAGGGATCTCAAACTATGCACCCATTTAGAGCCCCCCTGAGGCTAGATTTGTGCAAAATTTCAATTGAAAATAAGCAAAATTAAATGAGAATTTCATAAGTGTTTGAAAATTTTTAAAGTTGATTATCTCGAATAGTACGGGATAGAGGGGTCTCAAATTATGCACCCATTTAGAGCCCCCCTGAGGCTAGATTTGTGCAAAATTTCAATTGAAAATAAGCAAAATTTCAATTGAAAATAAGCAAAATTGAATGAGAATTTCATAAGTGTTTGAAAATTTTTAAAGTTGATTATCTCGAATACTACGGGATAGAGGGGTCTCAAATTATGCACCCATTTAGAGCCCCCCTGAGGCTAGATTTGTGCAAAATTTCAATTGAAAATAAGCAAAATTGAATGAGAATTTCATAAGTGTTTGAAAATCTTTAAAGTTGATTATCTCGAATAGTACGGGATAGAGGGGTCTCAAATTATGCACCCATATAGAGCCCCCTTGAGGCTAGATTTGTGCAAAATTTCAATTGAAAATAAGCAAAATTGAATGAGAATTTCATAAGTGTTTGAAAATCTTTAAAGTTGATTATCTCGAATAGTACGGGATAGAGGGGTCTCAAATTATGCACCCATTTAGAGCCCCCCTGAGGCTAGATTTGTGCAAATTTTCAATTGAAAATAAGCAAAATTGAATGAGAGTTTCATAAGTGTTTGAAAATCTTTAAAGTTGATTATCTCGAATAGTACGGGATAGAGGGATCTCAAATTATGCACCCATTTAGAGCCCCCCTGAGGCTAGATTTGTGCAAAATTTCAATTGAAAACAAACAAAATTGAATGAGAATTTAATAAGTGTTTGAAAATCTTTAAAGTTGATTATCTCGAATAGTACGGGATAGAGGGGTCTCAAATTATGCACCCATTTAGAGCCCCCCTGAGGCTAGATTTGTGCAAAATTTCAATTGAAAATAAGCAAAATTTCAATTGAAAATAAGCAAAATTGAATGAGAATTTAATAAGTGTTTGAAAATCTTTAAAGTTGATTATCTCGAATAGTACGGGATAGAGGGGTCTCAAATTATGCACCCATATAGAGCCCCCCTGAGGCTAGATTTGTGCAAAATTTCAATTGAAAATAAGCAAAATTGAATGAGAATTTCATAAGTGTTTAAAAATCTTTAAAGTTGATTATCTCGAATAGTACGGGATAGAGGGGTCTCAAATTATGCACCCATATAGAGCCCCCCTGAGGCTAGATTTGTGCAAATTTTCAATTGAAAATAAGCAAAATTGAATGAGAATTTCATAAGTGTTTGAAAATCTTTAAAGTTGATTATCTCGAATAGTACGGGATAGAGGGGTCTCAAATTATGCACCCATTTAGAGCCCCCCTTGAGGCTAGATTTGTGCAAAATTTCAATTGAAAATAAGCAAAATTGAATGAGAATTTCATAAGTGTTTGAAAATCTTTAAAGTTGATTATCTCGAATAGTACGGGATAGAGGGATCTCAAATTATGCACCCATTTAGAGCCCCCCTGAGGCTAGATTTGTGCAAAATTTCAATTGAAAACAAACAAAATTGAATGAGAATTTAATAAGTGTTTGAAAATCTTTAAAGTTGATTATCTCGAATAGTACGGGATAGAGGGATCTCAAACTATGCACCCATTTAGAGCCCCCCTGAAGCTAGATTTGTGCAAAATTTCAATTGAAAATAAGCAAAATTGAATGAGAATTTCATAAGTGTTTGAAAATCTTTAAAGTTGATTATCTCGAATAGTACGGGATAGAGGGGTCTCAAATTATGCACCCATTTAGAGCCCCCCTGAGGCTAGATTTGTGCAAAATTTCAATTGAAAATAAGCAAAATTGAATGAGAATTTAATAAGTGTTTGAAAATCTTTAAAGTTGATTATCTCGAATAGTACGGGATAGAGGGGTCTCAAATTATGCACCCATTTAGAGCCCCCCTGAGGCTAGATTTGTGCAAAATTTCAATTGAAAATAAGCAAAATTGAATGAGAATTTCATAAGTGTTTGAAAATCTTTAAAGTTGATTATCTCGAATAGTACGGGATAGAGGGGTCTCAAATTATGCACCCATTTAGAGCCCCCCTTGAGGCTAGATTTGTGCAAAATTTCAATTGAAAATAAGCAAAATTGAATGAGAATTTCATAAGTGTTTGAAAATCTTTAAAGTTGATTATCTCGAATAGTACGGGATAGAGGGGTCTCAAATTATGCACCCATTTAGAGCCCCCCTGAGGCTAGATTTGTGCAAAATTTCAATTGAAAATAAGCAAAATTGAATGAGAATTTCATAAGTGTTTAAAAATCTTTAAAGTTGATTATCTCGAATAGTACGGGATAGAGGGGTCTCAAATTATGCACCCATATAGAGCCCCCCTGAGGCTAGATTTGTGCAAAATTTCAATTGAAAATAAGCAAAATTGAATGAGAATTTCATAAGTGTTTGAAAATCTTTAAAGTTGATTATCTCGAATAGTACGGGATAGAGGGGTCTCAAATTATGCACCCATTTAGAGCCCCCCTGAGGCTAGATTTGTGCAAAATTTCAATTGAAAATAAGCAAAATTGAATGAGAATTTCATAAGTGTTTGAAAATCTTTAAAGTTGATTATCTCGAACAGTACGGGATAGAGGGGTCTCAAACTATGCACCCATTTAGAGCCCCCCTGAGGCTAGATTTGTGCAAAATTTCAATTGAAAATAAGCAAAATTAAATGAGAATTTCATAAGTGTTTGAAAATTTTTAAAGTTGATTATCTCGAATAGTACGGGATAGAGGGGTCTCAAATTATGCACCCATTTAGAGCCCCCCTGAGGCTAGATTTGTGCAAAATTTCAATTGAAAATAAGCAAAATTTCAATTGAAAATAAGCAAAATTGAATGAGAATTTCATAAGTGTTTGAAAATCTTTAAAGTTGATTATCTCGAATAGTACGGGATAGAGGGGTCTCAAATTATGCACCCATTTAGAGCCCCCCTGAGGCTAGATTTGTGCAAAATTTCAATTGAAAATAAGCAAAATTTCAATTGAAAATAAGCAAAATTGAATGAGAATTTAATAAGTGTTTGAAAATCTTTAAAGTTGATTATCTCGAATAGTACGGGATAGAGGGGTCTCAAATTATGCACCCATATAGAGCCCCCCTGAGGCTAGATTTGTGCAAAATTTCAATTGAAAATAAGCAAAATTTCAATTGAAAATAAGCAAAATTGAATGAGAATTTAATAAGTGTTTGAAAATCTTTAAAGTTGATTATCTCGAATAGTACGGGATAGAGGGGTCTCAAATTATGCACCCATTTAGAGCCCCCCTGAGGCTAGATTTGTGCAAAATTTCAATTGAAAATAAGCAAAATTTCAATTGAAAATAAGCAAAATTGAATGAGAATTTAATAAGTGTTTGAAAATCTTTAAAGTTGATTATCTCGAATAGTACGGGATAGAGGGGTCTCAAATTATGCACCCATATAGAGCCCCCCTGAGGCTAGATTTGTGCAAAATTTCAATTGAAAATAAGCAAAATTGAATGAGAATTTCATAAGTGTTTAAAAATCTTTAAAGTTGATTATCTCGAATAGTACGGGATAGAGGGGTCTCAAATTATGCACCCATATAGAGCCCCCCTGAGGCTAGATTTGTGCAAATTTTCAATTGAAAATAAGCAAAATTGAATGAGAATTTCATAAGTGTTTGAAAATCTTTAAAGTTGATTATCTCGAATAGTACGGGATAGAGGGGTCTCAAATTATGCACCCATTTAGAGCCCCCCTTGAGGCTAGATTTGTGCAAAATTTCAATTGAAAATAAGCAAAATTGAATGAGAATTTCATAAGTGTTTGAAAATCTTTAAAGTTGATTATCTCGAATAGTACGGGATAGAGGGATCTCAAATTATGCACCCATTTAGAGCCCCCCTGAGGCTAGATTTGTGCAAAATTTCAATTGAAAACAAACAAAATTGAATGAGAATTTAATAAGTGTTTGAAAATCTTTAAAGTTGATTATCTCGAATAGTACGGGATAGAGGGATCTCAAACTATGCACCCATTTAGAGCCCCCCTGAAGCTAGATTTGTGCAAAATTTCAATTGAAAATAAGCAAAATTGAATGAGAATTTCATAAGTGTTTGAAAATCTTTAAAGTTGATTATCTCGAATAGTACGGGATAGAGGGGTCTCAAATTATGCACCCATTTAGAGCCCCCCTGAGGCTAGATTTGTGCAAAATTTCAATTGAAAATAAGCAAAATTGAATGAGAATTTAATAAGTGTTTGAAAATCTTTAAAGTTGATTATCTCGAATAGTACGGGATAGAGGGGTCTCAAATTATGCACCCATTTAGAGCCCCCCTGAGGCTAGATTTGTGCAAAATTTCAATTGAAAATAAGCAAAATTGAATGAGAATTTCATAAGTGTTTGAAAATCTTTAAAGTTGATTATCTCGAATAGTACGGGATAGAGGGGTCTCAAATTATGCACCCATTTAGAGCCCCCCTTGAGGCTAGATTTGTGCAAAATTTCAATTGAAAATAAGCAAAATTGAATGAGAATTTCATAAGTGTTTGAAAATCTTTAAAGTTGATTATCTCGAATAGTACGGGATAGAGGGGTCTCAAATTATGCACCCATTTAGAGCCCCCCTGAGGCTAGATTTGTGCAAAATTTCAATTGAAAATAAGCAAAATTGAATGAGAATTTCATAAGTGTTTAAAAATCTTTAAAGTTGATTATCTCGAATAGTACGGGATAGAGGGGTCTCAAATTATGCACCCATATAGAGCCCCCCTGAGGCTAGATTTGTGCAAAATTTCAATTGAAAATAAGCAAAATTGAATGAGAATTTCATAAGTGTTTGAAAATCTTTAAAGTTGATTATCTCGAATAGTACGGGATAGAGGGGTCTCAAATTATGCACCCATTTAGAGCCCCCCTGAGGCTAGATTTGTGCAAAATTTCAATTGAAAATAAGCAAAATTGAATGAGAATTTCATAAGTGTTTGAAAATCTTTAAAGTTGATTATCTCGAACAGTACGGGATAGAGGGGTCTCAAACTATGCACCCATTTAGAGCCCCCCTGAGGCTAGATTTGTGCAAAATTTCAATTGAAAATAAGCAAAATTAAATGAGAATTTCATAAGTGTTTGAAAATTTTTAAAGTTGATTATCTCGAATAGTACGGGATAGAGGGGTCTCAAATTATGCACCCATTTAGAGCCCCCCTGAGGCTAGATTTGTGCAAAATTTCAATTGAAAATAAGCAAAATTTCAATTGAAAATAAGCAAAATTGAATGAGAATTTCATAAGTGTTTGAAAATCTTTAAAGTTGATTATCTCGAATAGTACGGGATAGAGGGGTCTCAAATTATGCACCCATTTAGAGCCCCCCTGAGGCTAGATTTGTGCAAAATTTCAATTGAAAATAAGCAAAATTGAATGAGAATTTCATAAGTGTTTGAAAATCTTTAAAGTTGATTATCTCGAATAGTACGGGATAGAGGGGTCTCAAATTATGCACCCATTTAGAGCACCCCTTGAGGCTAGATTTGTGCAAAATTTCAATTGAAAATAAGCAAAATTGAATGAGAATTTCATAAGTGTTTGAAAATCTTTAAAGTTGATTATCTCTAATAGTACGGGATAGAGGGGTCTCAAATTATGCACCCATTTAGAGCCCCCCTGAGGCTAGATTTGTGCAAAATTTCAATTGAAAATAAGCAAAATTGAATGAGAATTTCATAAGTGTTTAAAAATCTTTAAAGTTGATTATCTCGAATAGTACGGGATAGAGGGGTCTCAAATTATGCACCCATATAGAGCCCCCCTGAGGCTAGATTTGTGCAAATTTTCAATTGAAAATAAGCAAAATTGAATGAGAATTTCATAAGTGTTTGAAAATCTTTAAAGTTGATTATCTCGAATAGTACGGGATAGAGGGGTCTCAAATTATGCACCCATTTAGAGCCCCCCTGAGGCTAGATTTGTGCAAAATTTCAATTGAAAATAAGCAAAATTGAATGAGAATTTCATAAGTGTTTGAAAATCTTTAAAGTTGATTATCTCGAATAGTACGGGATAGAGGGGTCTCAAATTATGCACCCATTTAGAGCCCCCCTGAGGCTAGATTTGTGCAAAATTTCAATTGAAAATAAGCAAAATTGAATGAGAATTTCATAAGTGTTTAAAAATCTTTAAAGTTGATTATCTCGAATAGTACGGGATAGAGGGGTCTCAAATTATGCACCCATATAGAGCCCCCCTGAGGCTAGATTTGTGCAAATTTTCAATTGAAAATAAGCAAAATTGAATGAGAATTTCATAAGTGTTTAAAAATCTTTAAAGTTGATTATCTCGAATAGTACGGGATAGAGGGGTCTCAAATTATGCACCCATATAGAGCCCCCCTGAGGCTAGATTTGTGCAAATTTTCAATTGAAAATAAGCAAAATTGAATGAGAATTTCATAAGTGTTTGAAAATCTTTAAAGTTGATTATCTCGAATAGTACGGGATAGAGGGGTCTCAAATTATGCACCCATTTAGAACCCCCCTGAGGCTAGATTTGTGCAAAATTTCAATTGAAAATAAGCAAAATTTCAATTGAAAATAAGCAAAATTTCAATTGAAAATAAGCAAAATTGAATGAGAATTTCATAAGTGTTTGAAAATTTTTAAAGTTGATTATCTCGAATACTACGGGATAGAGGGGTCTCAAATTATGCACCCATTTAGAGCCCCCCTGAGGCTAGATTTGTGCAAAGTTTCAATTGAAAATAAGCAAAATTGAATGAGAATTTCATAAGTGTTTGAAAATCTTTAAAGTTGATTATCTCGAATAGTACGGGATAGAGGGGTCTCAAATTATGCACCCATTTAGAGCCCCCCTGAGGCTAGATTTGTGCAAATTTTCAATTGAAAATAAGCAAAATTGAATGAGAGTTTCATAAGTGTTTGAAAATCTTTAAAGTTGATTATCTCGAATAGTACGGGATAGAGGGATCTCAAATTATGCACCCATTTAGAGCCCCCCTGAGGCTAGATTTGTGCAAAATTTCAATTGAAAACAAACAAAATTGAATGAGAATTTCATAAGTGTTTGAAAATCTTTAAAGTTGATTATCTCGAATAGTACGGGATAGAGGGGTCTCAAATTATGCACCCATTTAGAGCCCCCCTGAGGCTAAATTTGTGCAAAATTTCAATTGAAAATAAGCAAAATTTCAATTGAAAATAAGCAAAATTGAATGAGAATTTCATAAGTGTTTGAAAATCTTTAAAGTTGATTATCTCGAATAGTACGGGATAGAGGGGTCTCAAATTATGCACCCATTTAGAGCCCCCCTGAGGCTAGATTTGTGCAAAATTTCAATTGAAAATAAGCAAAATTGAATGAGAATTTCATAAGTGTTTGAAAATCTTTAAAGTTGATTATCTCGAATAGTACGGGATAGAGGGGTCTCAAATTATGCACCCATTTAGAGCCCCCCTGAGGCTAGATTTGTGCAAATTTTCAATTGAAAATAAGCAAAATTGAATGAGAATTTCATAAGTGTTTGAAAATCTTTAAAGTTGATTATCTCGAACAGTACGGGATAAAGGGGTCTCAAACTATGCACCCATTTAGAGCCCCCCTGAGGCTAGATTTGTGCAAAATTTCAATTGAAAATAAGCAAAATTGAATGAGAATTTCATAAGTGTTTGAAAATCTTTAAAGTTGATTATCTCGAATAGTACGGGATAGAGGGGTCTCAAATTATGCACCCATTTAGAGCCCCCCTGAGGCTAGATTTGTGCAAATTTTCAATTGAAAATAAGCAAAATTGAATGAGAATTTCATAAGTGTTTGAAAATCTTTAAAGTTGATTATCTCGAATAGTACGGGATAGAGGGGTCTCAAATTATGCACCCATTTAGAGCCCCCCTGAGGCTAGATTTGTGCAAAATTTCAATTGAAAATAAGCAAAATTGAATGAGAATTTAATAAGTGTTTGAAAATCTTTAAAGTTGATTATCTCGAATAGTACGGGATAGAGTGGTCTTAAATTATGCACCCATTTAGAGCCCCCCTGAGGCTAGATTTGTGCAAAATTTCAATTGAAAATAAGCAAAATTGAATGAGAATTTCATAAGTGTTTGAAAATCTTTAAAGTTGATTATCTCTAATAGTACGGGATAGAGGGGTCTCAAATTATGCACCCATTTAGAGCCCCCCTGAGGCTAGATTTGTGCAAAATTTCAATTGAAAATAAGTAAAATTGAATGAGAATTTCATAAGTGTTTAAAAATCTTTAAAGTTGATTATCTCGAATAGTACGGGATAGAGGGGTCTCAAATTATGCACCCATATAGAGCCCCCCTGAGGCTAGATTTGTGCAAATTTTCAATTGAAAATAAGCAAAATTGAATGAGAATTTCATAAGTGTTTGAAAATCTTTAAAGTTGATTATCTCGAATAGTACGGGATAGAGGGGTCTCAAATTATGCACCCATTTAGAGCCCCCCTTGAGGCTAGATTTGTGCAAAATTTCAATTGAAAATAAGCAAAATTGAATGAGAATTTCATAAGTGTTTGAAAATCTTTAAAGTTGATTATCTCTAATAGTACGGGATAGAGGGGTCTCAAATTATGCACCCATTTAGAGCCCCCCTGAGGCTAGATTTGTGCAAAATTTCAATTGAAAATAAGTAAAATTGAATGAGAATTTCATAAGTGTTTAAAAATCTTTAAAGTTGATTATCTCGAATAGTACGGGATAGAGGGGTCTCAAATTATGCACCCATATAGAGCCCCCCTGAGGCTAGATTTGTGCAAATTTTCAATTGAAAATAAGCAAAATTGAATGAGAATTTCATAAGTGTTTGAAAATCTTTAAAGTTGATTATCTCGAATAGTACGGGATAGAGGGGTCTCAAATTATGCACCCATTTAGAGCCCCCCTGAGGCTAGATTTGTGCAAAATTTCAATTGAAAATAAGCAAAATTGAATGAGAATTTCATAAGTGTTTGAAAATCTTTAAAGTTGATTATCTCGAATAGTACGGGAGAGAGGGATCTCAAATTATGCACCCATTTAGAGCCCCCCTGAGGCTAGATTTGTGCAAAATTTCAATTGAAAACAAACAAAATTGAATGAGAATTTAATAAGTGTTTGAAAATCTTTAAAGTTGATTATCTCTAATAGTACGGGATAGAGGGGTCTCAAATTATGCACGCATTTAGAGCCCCCCTGAGGCTAGATTTGTGCAAAATTTCAATTGAAAATAAGCAAAATTTCAATTGAAAATAAGCAAAATTGAATGAGAATTTCATAAGTGTTTGAAAATCTTTAAAGTTGATTATCTCGAATAGTACGGGATAGAGGGGTCTCAAATTATGCACCCATTTAGAGCCCCCCTGAGGCTAGATTTGTGCAAAATTTCAATTGAAAATAAGCAAAATTGAATGAGAATTTCATAAGTGTTTGAAAATCTTTAAAGTTGATTATCTCGAATAGTACGGGATAGAGGGGTCTCAAATTATGCACCCATTTAGAGCCCCCCTGAGGCTAGATTTGTGCAAAATTTCAATTGAAAATAAGCAAAATTAAATGAGAATTTCATAAGTGTTTGAAAATTTTTAAAGTTGATTATCTCGAATAGTACGGGATAGAGGGGTCTCAAATTATGCACCCATTTAGAGCCCCCCTGAGGCTAGATTTGTGCAAAATTTCAATTGAAAATAAGCAAAATTTCAATTGAAAATAAGCAAAATTTCAATTGAAAATAAGCAAAATTGAATGAGAATTTCATAAGTGTTTGAAAATTTTTAAAGTTGATTATCTCGAATACTACGGGATAGAGGGGTCTCAAATTATGCACCCATTTAGAGCCCCCCTGAGGCTAGATTTGTGCAAAATTTCAATTGAAAATAAGCAAAATTGAATGAGAATTTCATAAGTGTTTGAAAATCTTTAAAGTTGATTATCTCGAATAGTACGGGATAGAGGGGTCTCAAATTATGCACCCATATAGAGCCCCCTTGAGGCTAGATTTGTGCAAAATTTCAATTGAAAATAAGCAAAATTGAATGAGAATTTCATAAGTGTTTGAAAATCTTTAAAGTTGATTATCTCGAATAGTACGGGATAGAGGGGTCTCAAATTATGCACCCATTTAGAGCCCCCCTGAGGCTAGATTTGTGCAAATTTTCAATTGAAAATAAGCAAAATTGAATGAGAGTTTCATAAGTGTTTGAAAATCTTTAAAGTTGATTATCTCGAATAGTACGGGATAGAGGGATCTCAAATTATGCACCCATTTAGAGCCCCCCTGAGGCTAGATTTGTGCAAAATTTCAATTGAAAACAAACAAAATTGAATGAGAATTTAATAAGTGTTTGAAAATCTTTAAAGTTGATTATCTCGAATAGTACGGGATAGAGGGGTCTCAAATTATGCACCCATTTAGAGCCCCCCTGAGGCTAGATTTGTGCAAAATTTCAATTGAAAATAAGCAAAATTTCAATTGAAAATAAGCAAAATTGAATGAGAATTTAATAAGTGTTTGAAAATCTTTAAAGTTGATTATCTCGAATAGTACGGGATAGAGGGGTCTCAAATTATGCACCCATATAGAGCCCCCCTGAGGCTAGATTTGTGCAAAATTTCAATTGAAAATAAGCAAAATTGAATGAGAATTTCATAAGTGTTTAAAAATCTTTAAAGTTGATTATCTCGAATAGTACGGGATAGAGGGGTCTCAAATTATGCACCCATTTAGAGCCCCCCTGAGACTAGATTTGTGCAAAATTTCAATTGAAAACAAACAAAATTGAATGAGAATTTAATAAGTGTTTGAAAATCTTTAAAGTTGATTATCTCTAATAGTACGGGATAGAGGGGTCTCAAATTATGCACGCATTTAGAGCCCCCCTGAGGCTAGATTTGTGCAAAATTTCAATTGAAAATAAGCAAAATTTCAATTGAAAATAAGCAAAATTGAATGAGAATTTCATAAGTGTTTGAAAATCTTTAAAGTTGATTATCTCGAATAGTACGGGATAGAGGGGTCTCAAATTATGCACCCATTTAGAGCCCCCCTGAGGCTAGATTTGTGCAAAATTTCAATTGAAAATAAGCAAAATTGAATGAGAATTTCATAAGTGTTTGAAAATCTTTAAAGTTGATTATCTCGAATAGTACGGGATAGAGGGATCTCAAACTATGCACCCATTTAGAGCCCCCCTGAGGCTAGATTTGTGCAAAATTTCAATTGAAAATAAGCAAAATTAAATGAGAATTTCATAAGTGTTTGAAAATTTTTAAAGTTGATTATCTCGAATAGTACGGGATAGAGGGGTCTCAAATTATGCACCCATTTAGAGCCCCCCTGAGGCTAGATTTGTGCAAAATTTCAATTGAAAATAAGCAAAATTTCAATTGAAAATAAGCAAAATTTCAATTGAAAATAAGCAAAATTGAATGAGAATTTCATAAGTGTTTGAAAATTTTTAAAGTTGATTATCTCGAATACTACGGGATAGAGGGGTCTCAAATTATGCACCCATTTAGAGCCCCCCTGAGGCTAGATTTGTGCAAAATTTCAATTGAAAATAAGCAAAATTGAATGAGAATTTCATAAGTGTTTGAAAATCTTTAAAGTTGATTATCTCGAATAGTACGGGATAGAGGGGTCTCAAATTATGCACCCATATAGAGCCCCCTTGAGGCTAGATTTGTGCAAAATTTCAATTGAAAATAAGCAAAATTGAATGAGAATTTCATAAGTGTTTGAAAATCTTTAAAGTTGATTATCTCGAATAGTACGGGATAGAGGGGTCTCAAATTATGCACCCATTTAGAGCCCCCCTGAGGCTAGATTTGTGCAAATTTTCAATTGAAAATAAGCAAAATTGAATGAGAGTTTCATAAGTGTTTGAAAATCTTTAAAGTTGATTATCTCGAATAGTACGGGATAGAGGGATCTCAAATTATGCACCCATTTAGAGCCCCCCTGAGGCTAGATTTGTGCAAAATTTCAATTGAAAACAAACAAAATTGAATGAGAATTTAATAAGTGTTTGAAAATCTTTAAAGTTGATTATCTCGAATAGTACGGGATAGAGGGGTCTCAAATTATGCACCCATTTAGAGCCCCCCTGAGGCTAGATTTGTGCAAAATTTCAATTGAAAATAAGCAAAATTTCAATTGAAAATAAGCAAAATTGAATGAGAATTTAATAAGTGTTTGAAAATCTTTAAAGTTGATTATCTCGAATAGTACGGGATAGAGGGGTCTCAAATTATGCACCCATATAGAGCCCCCCTGAGGCTAGATTTGTGCAAAATTTCAATTGAAAATAAGCAAAATTGAATGAGAATTTCATAAGTGTTTAAAAATCTTTAAAGTTGATTATCTCGAATAGTACGGGATAGAGGGGTCTCAAATTATGCACCCATATAGAGCCCCCCTGAGGCTAGATTTGTGCAAATTTTCAATTGAAAATAAGCAAAATTGAATGAGAATTTCATAAGTGTTTGAAAATCTTTAAAGTTGATTATCTCGAATAGTACGGGATAGAGGGGTCTCAAATTATGCACCCATTTAGAGCCCCCCTGAGGCTAGATTTGTGCAACATTTCAATTGAAAATAAGCAAAATTGAATGAGAATTTCATAAGTGTTTGAAAATCTTTAAAGTTGATTATCTCGAATAGTACGGGATAGAGGGATCTCAAACTATGCACCCATTTAGAGCCCCCTGAGGCTAGATTTGTGCAAAATTTCAATTGAAAATAAGCAAAATTAAATGAGAATTTCATAAGTGTTTGAAAATCTTTAAAGTTGATTATCTCGAATAGTACGGGATAGAGGGGTCTCAAATTATGCACCCATTTAGAGCCCCCCTGAGGATAGATTTGTGCAAAATTTCAATTGAAAATAAGCAAAATTTCAATTGAAAATAAGCAAAATTGAATGAGAATTTCATAAGTGTTTGAAAATTTTTAAAGTTGATTATCTCGAATACTACGGGATAGAGGGGTCTCAAATTATGCACCCATTTAGAGCCCCCCTGAGGCTAGATTTGTGCAAAATTTCAATTGAAAATAAGCAAAATTGAATGAGAATTTCATAAGTGTTTGAAAATCTTTAAAGTTGATTATCTCGAATAGTACGGGATAGAGGGGTCTCAAATTATGCACCCATATAGAGCCCCCCTTGAGGCTAGATTTGTGCAAAATTTCAATTGAAAATAAGCAAAATTGAATGAGAATTTCATAAGTGTTTGAAAATCTTTAAAGTTGATTATCTCGAATAGTACGGGATAGAGGGGTCTCAAATTATGCACCCATTTAGAGCCCCCCTGAGGCTAGATTTGTGCAAATTTTCAATTGAAAATAAGCAAAATTGAATGAGAGTTTCATAAGTGTTTGAAAATCTTTAAAGTTGATTATCTCGAATAGTACGGGATAGAGGGATCTCAAATTATGCACCCATTTAGAGCCCCCCTGAGGCTAGATTTGTGCAAAATTTCAATTGAAAACAAACAAAATTGAATGAGAATTTAATAAGTGTTTGAAAATCTTTAAAGTTGATTATCTCGAATAGTACGGGATAGAGGGGTCTCAAATTATGCACCCATTTAGAGCCCCACTGAGGCTAGATTTGTGCAAAATTTCAATTGAAAATAAGCAAAATTTCAATTGAAAATAAGCAAAATTGAATGAGAATTTAATAAGTGTTTGAAAATCTTTAAAGTTGATTATCTCTAATAG
The DNA here is from genome assembly GCF_024763615.1 of Phlebotomus papatasi. NCBI lineage: Eukaryota > Metazoa > Arthropoda > Insecta > Diptera > Psychodidae > Phlebotomus > Phlebotomus papatasi. Next base: position 103,582 of record NW_026604456.1, read on the forward strand.
TACGGGATAGAGGGGTCTCAAATTATGCACCCATTTAGAGCCCCCCTGAGGCTAGATTTGTGCAAAATTTCAATTGAAAATAAGCAAAATTGAATGAGAATTTCATAAGTGTTTAAAAATCTTTAAAGTTGATTATCTCGAATAGTACGGGATAGAGGGGTCTCAAATTATGCACCCATATAGAGCCCCCCTGAGGCTAGATTTGTGCAAATTTTCAATTGAAAATAAGCAAAATTGAATGAGAATTTCATAAGTGTTTGAAAATCTTTAAAGTTGATTATCTCGAATAGTACGGGATAGAGGGGTCTCAAATTATGCACCCATTTAGAGCCCCCCTGAGGCTAGATTTGTGCAAAATTTCAATTGAAAATAAGCAAAATTTCAATTGAAAATAAGCAAAATTGAATGAGAATTTCATAAGTGTTTGAAAATCTTTAAAGTTGATTATCTCGAATAGTACGGGATAGAGGGGTCTCAAATTATGCACCCATTTAGAGCCCCCCTGAGGCTAGATTTGTGCAAAATTTCAATTGAAAATAAGCAAAATTGAATGAGAATTTCATAAGTGTTTGAAAATCTTTAAAGTTGATTATCTCGAATAGTACGGGATAGAGGGATCTCAAACTATGCACCCATTTAGAGCCCCCCTGAGGCTAGATTTGTGCAAAATTTCAATTGAAAATAAGCAAAATTAAATGAGAATTTCATAAGTGTTTGAAAATTTTTAAAGTTGATTATCTCGAATAGTACGGGATAGAGGGGTCTCAAATTATGCACCCATTTAGAGCCCCCCTGAGGCTAGATTTGTGCAAAATTTCAATTGAAAATAAGCAAAATTGAATGAGAATTTCATAAGTGTTTGAAAATCTTTAAAGTTGATTATCTCGAATAGTACGGGATAGAGGGGTCTCAAATTATGCACCCATATAGAGCCCCCCTTGAGGCTAGATTTGTGCAAAATTTCAATTGAAAATAAGCAAAATTGAATGAGAATTTCATAAGTGTTTGAAAATCTTTAAAGTTGATTATCTCGAATAGTACGGGATAGAGGGGTCTCAAATTATGCACCCATTTAGAGCCCCCCTGAGGCTAGATTTGTGCAAATTTTCAATTGAAAATAAGCAAAATTGAATGAGAATTTCATAAGTGTTTGAAAATCTTTAAAGTTGATTATCTCGAACAGTACGGGATAAAGGGGTCTCAAACTATGCACCCATTTAGAGCCCCCCTGAGGCTAGATTTGTGCAAAATTTCAATTGAAAATAAGCAAAATTGAATGAGAATTTCATAAGTGTTTGAAAATCTTTAAAGTTGATTATCTCGAATAGTACGGGATAGAGGGGTCTCAAATTATGCACCCATTTAGAGCCCCCCTGAGGCTAGATTTGTGCAAATTTTCAATTGAAAATAAGCAAAATTGAATGAGAATTTCATAAGTGTTTGAAAATCTTTAAAGTTGATTATCTCGAATAGTACGGGATAGAGGGGTCTCAAATTATGCACCCATTTAGAGCCCCCCTGAGGCTAGATTTGTGCAAAATTTCAATTGAAAATAAACAAAATTGAATGAGAATTTAATAAGTGTTTGAAAATCTTTAAAGTTGATTATCTCGAATAGTACGGGATAGAGTGGTCTTAAATTATGCACCCATTTAGAGCCCCCCTGAGGCTAGATTTGTGCAAAATTTCAATTGAAAATAAGCAAAATTGAATGAGAATTTCATAAGTGTTTGAAAATCTTTAAAGTTGATTATCTCTAATAGTACGGGATAGAGGGGTCTCAAATTATGCACCCATTTAGAGCCCCCCTGAGGCTAGATTTGTGCAAAATTTCAATTGAAAATAAGTAAAATTGAATGAGAATTTCATAAGTGTTTGAAAATCTTTAAAGTTGATTATCTCGAATAGTACGGGAGAGAGGGATCTCAAATTATGCACCCATTTAGAGCCCCCCTGAGGCTAGATTTGTGCAAAATTTCAATTGAAAACAAACAAAATTGAATGAGAATTTAATAAGTGTTTGAAAATCTTTAAAGTTGATTATCTCTAATAGTACGGGATAGAGGGGTCTCAAATTATGCACGCATTTAGAGCCCCCCTGAGGCTAGATTTGTGCAAAATTTCAATTGAAAATAAGCAAAATTTCAATTGAAAATAAGCAAAATTGAATGAGAATTTCATAAGTGTTTGAAAATCTTTAAAGTTGATTATCTCGAATAGTACGGGATAGAGGGGTCTCAAATTATGCACCCATTTAGAGCCCCCCTGAGGCTAGATTTGTGCAAAATTTCAATTGAAAATAAGCAAAATTGAATGAGAATTTCATAAGTGTTTGAAAATCTTTAAAGTTGATTATCTCGAATAGTACGGGATAGAGGGGTCTCAAATTATGCACCCATTTAGAGCCCCCCTGAGGCTAGATTTGTGCAAAATTTCAATTGAAAATAAGCAAAATTAAATGAGAATTTCATAAGTGTTTGAAAATTTTTAAAGTTGATTATCTCGAATAGTACGGGATAGAGGGGTCTCAAATTATGCACCCATTTAGAGCCCCCCTGAGGCTAGATTTGTGCAAAATTTCAATTGAAAATAAGCAAAATTTCAATTGAAAATAAGCAAAATTTCAATTGAAAATAAGCAAAATTGAATGAGAATTTCATAAGTGTTTGAAAATTTTTAAAGTTGATTATCTCGAATACTACGGGATAGAGGGGTCTCAAATTATGCACCCATTTAGAGCCCCCCTGAGGCTAGATTTGTGCAAAATTTCAATTGAAAATAAGCAAAATTGAATGAGAATTTCATAAGTGTTTGAAAATCTTTAAAGTTGATTATCTCGAATAGTACGGGATAGAGGGGTCTCAAATTATGCACCCATATAGAGCCCCCTTGAGGCTAGATTTGTGCAAAATTTCAATTGAAAATAAGCAAAATTGAATGAGAATTTCATAAGTGTTTGAAAATCTTTAAAGTTGATTATCTCGAATAGTACGGGATAGAGGGGTCTCAAATTATGCACCCATTTAGAGCCCCCCTGAGGCTAGATTTGTGCAAATTTTCAATTGAAAATAAGCAAAATTGAATGAGAGTTTCATAAGTGTTTGAAAATCTTTAAAGTTGATTATCTCGAATAGTACGGGATAGAGGGATCTCAAATTATGCACCCATTTAGAGCCCCCCTGAGGCTAGATTTGTGCAAAATTTCAATTGAAAACAAACAAAATTGAATGAGAATTTAATAAGTGTTTGAAAATCTTTAAAGTTGATTATCTCGAATAGTACGGGATAGAGGGGTCTCAAATTATGCACCCATTTAGAGCCCCCCTGAGGCTAGATTTGTGCAAAATTTCAATTGAAAATAAGCAAAATTTCAATTGAAAATAAGCAAAATTGAATGAGAATTTAATAAGTGTTTGAAAATCTTTAAAGTTGATTATCTCGAATAGTACGGGATAGAGGGGTCTCAAATTATGCACCCATATAGAGCCCCCCTGAGGCTAGATTTGTGCAAAATTTCAATTGAAAATAAGCAAAATTGAATGAGAATTTCATAAGTGTTTAAAAATCTTTAAAGTTGATTATCTCGAATAGTACGGGATAGAGGGGTCTCAAATTATGCACCCATTTAGAGCCCCCCTGAGACTAGATTTGTGCAAAATTTCAATTGAAAACAAACAAAATTGAATGAGAATTTAATAAGTGTTTGAAAATCTTTAAAGTTGATTATCTCTAATAGTACGGGATAGAGGGGTCTCAAATTATGCACGCATTTAGAGCCCCCCTGAGGCTAGATTTGTGCAAAATTTCAATTGAAAATAAGCAAAATTTCAATTGAAAATAAGCAAAATTGAATGAGAATTTCATAAGTGTTTGAAAATCTTTAAAGTTGATTATCTCGAATAGTACGGGATAGAGGGGTCTCAAATTATGCACCCATTTAGAGCCCCCCTGAGGCTAGATTTGTGCAAAATTTCAATTGAAAATAAGCAAAATTGAATGAGAATTTCATAAGTGTTTGAAAATCTTTAAAGTTGATTATCTCGAATAGTACGGGATAGAGGGATCTCAAACTATGCACCCATTTAGAGCCCCCCTGAGGCTAGATTTGTGCAAAATTTCAATTGAAAATAAGCAAAATTAAATGAGAATTTCATAAGTGTTTGAAAATTTTTAAAGTTGATTATCTCGAATAGTACGGGATAGAGGGGTCTCAAATTATGCACCCATTTAGAGCCCCCCTGAGGCTAGATTTGTGCAAAATTTCAATTGAAAATAAGCAAAATTTCAATTGAAAATAAGCAAAATTTCAATTGAAAATAAGCAAAATTGAATGAGAATTTCATAAGTGTTTGAAAATTTTTAAAGTTGATTATCTCGAATACTACGGGATAGAGGGGTCTCAAATTATGCACCCATTTAGAGCCCCCCTGAGGCTAGATTTGTGCAAAATTTCAATTGAAAATAAGCAAAATTGAATGAGAATTTCATAAGTGTTTGAAAATCTTTAAAGTTGATTATCTCGAATAGTACGGGATAGAGGGGTCTCAAATTATGCACCCATATAGAGCCCCCTTGAGGCTAGATTTGTGCAAAATTTCAATTGAAAATAAGCAAAATTGAATGAGAATTTCATAAGTGTTTGAAAATCTTTAAAGTTGATTATCTCGAATAGTACGGGATAGAGGGGTCTCAAATTATGCACCCATTTAGAGCCCCCCTGAGGCTAGATTTGTGCAAATTTTCAATTGAAAATAAGCAAAATTGAATGAGAGTTTCATAAGTGTTTGAAAATCTTTAAAGTTGATTATCTCGAATAGTACGGGATAGAGGGATCTCAAATTATGCACCCATTTAGAGCCCCCCTGAGGCTAGATTTGTGCAAAATTTCAATTGAAAACAAACAAAATTGAATGAGAATTTAATAAGTGTTTGAAAATCTTTAAAGTTGATTATCTCGAATAGTACGGGATAGAGGGGTCTCAAATTATGCACCCATTTAGAGCCCCCCTGAGGCTAGATTTGTGCAAAATTTCAATTGAAAATAAGCAAAATTTCAATTGAAAATAAGCAAAATTGAATGAGAATTTAATAAGTGTTTGAAAATCTTTAAAGTTGATTATCTCGAATAGTACGGGATAGAGGGGTCTCAAATTATGCACCCATATAGAGCCCCCCTGAGGCTAGATTTGTGCAAAATTTCAATTGAAAATAAGCAAAATTGAATGAGAATTTCATAAGTGTTTAAAAATCTTTAAAGTTGATTATCTCGAATAGTACGGGATAGAGGGGTCTCAAATTATGCACCCATATAGAGCCCCCCTGAGGCTAGATTTGTGCAAATTTTCAATTGAAAATAAGCAAAATTGAATGAGAATTTCATAAGTGTTTGAAAATCTTTAAAGTTGATTATCTCGAATAGTACGGGATAGAGGGGTCTCAAATTATGCACCCATTTAGAGCCCCCCTGAGGCTAGATTTGTGCAACATTTCAATTGAAAATAAGCAAAATTGAATGAGAATTTCATAAGTGTTTGAAAATCTTTAAAGTTGATTATCTCGAATAGTACGGGATAGAGGGATCTCAAACTATGCACCCATTTAGAGCCCCCTGAGGCTAGATTTGTGCAAAATTTCAATTGAAAATAAGCAAAATTAAATGAGAATTTCATAAGTGTTTGAAAATCTTTAAAGTTGATTATCTCGAATAGTACGGGATAGAGGGGTCTCAAATTATGCACCCATTTAGAGCCCCCCTGAGGATAGATTTGTGCAAAATTTCAATTGAAAATAAGCAAAATTTCAATTGAAAATAAGCAAAATTGAATGAGAATTTCATAAGTGTTTGAAAATTTTTAAAGTTGATTATCTCGAATACTACGGGATAGAGGGGTCTCAAATTATGCACCCATTTAGAGCCCCCCTGAGGCTAGATTTGTGCAAAATTTCAATTGAAAATAAGCAAAATTGAATGAGAATTTCATAAGTGTTTGAAAATCTTTAAAGTTGATTATCTCGAATAGTACGGGATAGAGGGGTCTCAAATTATGCACCCATATAGAGCCCCCCTTGAGGCTAGATTTGTGCAAAATTTCAATTGAAAATAAGCAAAATTGAATGAGAATTTCATAAGTGTTTGAAAATCTTTAAAGTTGATTATCTCGAATAGTACGGGATAGAGGGGTCTCAAATTATGCACCCATTTAGAGCCCCCCTGAGGCTAGATTTGTGCAAATTTTCAATTGAAAATAAGCAAAATTGAATGAGAGTTTCATAAGTGTTTGAAAATCTTTAAAGTTGATTATCTCGAATAGTACGGGATAGAGGGATCTCAAATTATGCACCCATTTAGAGCCCCCCTGAGGCTAGATTTGTGCAAAATTTCAATTGAAAACAAACAAAATTGAATGAGAATTTAATAAGTGTTTGAAAATCTTTAAAGTTGATTATCTCGAATAGTACGGGATAGAGGGGTCTCAAATTATGCACCCATTTAGAGCCCCACTGAGGCTAGATTTGTGCAAAATTTCAATTGAAAATAAGCAAAATTTCAATTGAAAATAAGCAAAATTGAATGAGAATTTAATAAGTGTTTGAAAATCTTTAAAGTTGATTATCTCTAATAGTACGGGATAGAGGGGTCTCAAATTATGCACCCATTTAGAGCCCCCCTGAGGCTAGATTTGTGCAAAATTTCAATTGAAAATAAGCAAAATTGAATGAGAATTTCATAAGTGTTTAAAAATCTTTAAAGTTGATTATCTCGAATAGTACGGGATAGAGGGGTCTCAAATTATGCACCCATATAGAGCCCCCCTGAGGCTAGATTTGTGCAAATTTTCAATTGAAAATAAGCAAAATTGAATGAGAATTTCATAAGTGTTTGAAAATCTTTAAAGTTGATTATCTCGAATAGTACGGGATAGAGGGGTCTCAAATTATGCACCCATTTAGAGCCCCCCTGAGGCTAGATTTGTGCAAAATTTCAATTGAAAATAAGCAAAATTTCAATTGAAAATAAGCAAAATTGAATGAGAATTTCATAAGTGTTTGAAAATCTTTAAAGTTGATTATCTCGAATAGTACGGGATAGAGGGGTCTCAAATTATGCACCCATTTAGAGCCCCCCTGAGGCTAGATTTGTGCAAAATTTCAATTGAAAATAAGCAAAATTGAATGAGAATTTCATAAGTGTTTGAAAATCTTTAAAGTTGATTATCTCGAATAGTACGGGATAGAGGGATCTCAAACTATGCACCCATTTAGAGCCCCCCTGAGGCTAGATTTGTGCAAAATTTCAATTGAAAATAAGCAAAATTAAATGAGAATTTCATAAGTGTTTGAAAATTTTTAAAGTTGATTATCTCGAATAGTACGGGATAGAGGGGTCTCAAATTATGCACCCATTTAGAGCCCCCCTGAGGCTAGATTTGTGCAAAATTTCAATTGAAAATAAGCAAAATTTCAATTGAAAATAAGCAAAATTTCAATTGAAAATAAGCAAAATTGAATGAGAATTTCATAAGTGTTTGAAAATTTTTAAAGTTGATTATCTCGAATACTACGGGATAGAGGGGTCTCAAATTATGCACCCATTTAGAGCCCCCCTGAGGCTAGATTTGTGCAAAATTTCAATTGAAAATAAGCAAAATTGAATGAGAATTTCATAAGTGTTTGAAAATCTTTAAAGTTGATTATCTCGAATAGTACGGGATAGAGGGGTCTCAAATTATGCACCCATATAGAGCCCCCCTTGAGGCTAGATTTGTGCAAAATTTCAATTGAAAATAAGCAAAATTGAATGAGAATTTCATAAGTGTTTGAAAATCTTTAAAGTTGATTATCTCGAATAGTACGGGATAGAGGGGTCTCAAATTATGCACCCATTTAGAGCCCCCCTGAGGCTAGATTTGTGCAAATTTTCAATTGAAAATAAGCAAAATTGAATGAGAATTTCATAAGTGTTTGAAAATCTTTAAAGTTGATTATCTCGAACAGTACGGGATAAAGGGGTCTCAAACTATGCACCCATTTAGAGCCCCCCTGAGGCTAGATTTGTGCAAAATTTCAATTGAAAATAAGCAAAATTGAATGAGAATTTCATAAGTGTTTGAAAATCTTTAAAGTTGATTATCTCGAATAGTACGGGATAGAGGGGTCTCAAATTATGCACCCATTTAGAGCCCCCCTGAGGCTAGATTTGTGCAAATTTTCAATTGAAAATAAGCAAAATTGAATGAGAATTTCATAAGTGTTTGAAAATCTTTAAAGTTGATTATCTCGAATAGTACGGGATAGAGGGGTCTCAAATTATGCACCCATTTAGAGCCCCCCTGAGGCTAGATTTGTGCAAAATTTCAATTGAAAATAAGCAAAATTGAATGAGAATTTAATAAGTGTTTGAAAATCTTTAAAGTTGATTATCTCGAATAGTACGGGATAGAGTGGTCTTAAATTATGCACCCATTTAGAGCCCCCCTGAGGCTAGATTTGTGCAAAATTTCAATTGAAAATAAGCAAAATTGAATGAGAATTTCATAAGTGTTTGAAAATCTTTAAAGTTGATTATCTCTAATAGTACGGGATAGAGGGGTCTCAAATTATGCACCCATTTAGAGCCCCCCTGAGGCTAGATTTGTGCAAAATTTCAATTGAAAATAAGTAAAATTGAATGAGAATTTCATAAGTGTTTAAAAATCTTTAAAGTTGATTATCTCGAATAGTACGGGATAGAGGGGTCTCAAATTATGCACCCATATAGAGCCCCCCTGAGGCTAGATTTGTGCAAATTTTCAATTGAAAATAAGCAAAATTGAATGAGAATTTCATAAGTGTTTGAAAATCTTTAAAGTTGATTATCTCGAATAGTACGGGATAGAGGGGTCTCAAATTATGCACCCATTTAGAGCCCCCCTTGAGGCTAGATTTGTGCAAAATTTCAATTGAAAATAAGCAAAATTGAATGAGAATTTCATAAGTGTTTGAAAATCTTTAAAGTTGATTATCTCTAATAGTACGGGATAGAGGGGTCTCAAATTATGCACCCATTTAGAGCCCCCCTGAGGCTAGATTTGTGCAAAATTTCAATTGAAAATAAGTAAAATTGAATGAGAATTTCATAAGTGTTTAAAAATCTTTAAAGTTGATTATCTCGAATAGTACGGGATAGAGGGGTCTCAAATTATGCACCCATATAGAGCCCCCCTGAGGCTAGATTTGTGCAAATTTTCAATTGAAAATAAGCAAAATTGAATGAGAATTTCATAAGTGTTTGAAAATCTTTAAAGTTGATTATCTCGAATAGTACGGGATAGAGGGGTCTCAAATTATGCACCCATTTAGAGCCCCCCTGAGGCTAGATTTGTGCAAAATTTCAATTGAAAATAAGCAAAATTGAATGAGAATTTCATAAGTGTTTGAAAATCTTTAAAGTTGATTATCTCGAATAGTACGGGAGAGAGGGATCTCAAATTATGCACCCATTTAGAGCCCCCCTGAGGCTAGATTTGTGCAAAATTTCAATTGAAAACAAACAAAATTGAATGAGAATTTAATAAGTGTTTGAAAATCTTTAAAGTTGATTATCTCTAATAGTACGGGATAGAGGGGTCTCAAATTATGCACGCATTTAGAGCCCCCCTGAGGCTAGATTTGTGCAAAATTTCAATTGAAAATAAGCAAAATTTCAATTGAAAATAAGCAAAATTGAATGAGAATTTCATAAGTGTTTGAAAATCTTTAAAGTTGATTATCTCGAATAGTACGGGATAGAGGGGTCTCAAATTATGCACCCATTTAGAGCCCCCCTGAGGCTAGATTTGTGCAAAATTTCAATTGAAAATAAGCAAAATTGAATGAGAATTTCATAAGTGTTTGAAAATCTTTAAAGTTGATTATCTCGAATAGTACGGGATAGAGGGGTCTCAAATTATGCACCCATTTAGAGCCCCCCTGAGGCTAGATTTGTGCAAAATTTCAATTGAAAATAAGCAAAATTAAATGAGAATTTCATAAGTGTTTGAAAATTTTTAAAGTTGATTATCTCGAATAGTACGGGATAGAGGGGTCTCAAATTATGCACCCATTTAGAGCCCCCCTGAGGCTAGATTTGTGCAAAATTTCAATTGAAAATAAGCAAAATTTCAATTGAAAATAAGCAAAATTTCAATTGAAAATAAGCAAAATTGAATGAGAATTTCATAAGTGTTTGAAAATTTTTAAAGTTGATTATCTCGAATACTACGGGATAGAGGGGTCTCAAATTATGCACCCATTTAGAGCCCCCCTGAGGCTAGATTTGTGCAAAATTTCAATTGAAAATAAGCAAAATTGAATGAGAATTTCATAAGTGTTTGAAAATCTTTAAAGTTGATTATCTCGAATAGTACGGGATAGAGGGGTCTCAAATTATGCACCCATTTAGAGCCCCCCTGAGGCTAGATTTGTGCAAATTTTCAATTGAAAATAAGCAAAATTGAATGAGAGTTTCATAAGTGTTTGAAAATCTTTAAAGTTGATTATCTCGAATAGTACGGGATAGAGGGATCTCAAATTATGCACCCATTTAGAGCCCCCCTGAGGCTAGATTTGTGCAAAATTTCAATTGAAAACAAACAAAATTGAATGAGAATTTAATAAGTGTTTGAAAATCTTTAAAGTTGATTATCTCGAATAGTACGGGATAGAGGGGTCTCAAATTATGCACCCATTTAGAGCCCCCCTGAGGCTAGATTTGTGCAAAATTTCAATTGAAAATAAGCAAAATTTCAATTGAAAATAAGCAAAATTGAATGAGAATTTAATAAGTGTTTGAAAATCTTTAAAGTTGATTATCTCGAATAGTACGGGATAGAGGGGTCTCAAATTATGCACCCATATAGAGCCCCCCTGAGGCTAGATTTGTGCAAAATTTCAATTGAAAATAAGCAAAATTGAATGAGAATTTCATAAGTGTTTAAAAATCTTTAAAGTTGATTATCTCGAATAGTACGGGATAGAGGGGTCTCAAATTATGCACCCATTTAGAGCCCCCCTGAGACTAGATTTGTGCAAAATTTCAATTGAAAACAAACAAAATTGAATGAGAATTTAATAAGTGTTTGAAAATCTTTAAAGTTGATTATCTCTAATAGTACGGGATAGAGGGGTCTCAAATTATGCACGCATTTAGAGCCCCCCTGAGGCTAGATTTGTGCAAAATTTCAATTGAAAATAAGCAAAATTTCAATTGAAAATAAGCAAAATTGAATGAGAATTTCATAAGTGTTTGAAAATCTTTAAAGTTGATTATCTCGAATAGTACGGGATAGAGGGTTCTCAAATTATGCACCCATTTAGAGCCCCCCTGAGGCTAGATTTGTGCAAAATTTCAATTGAAAATAAGCAAAATTGAATGAGAATTTCATAAGTGTTTGAAAATCTTTAAAGTTGATTATCTCGAATAGTACGGGATAGAGGGATCTCAAACTATGCACCCATTTAGAGCCCCCCTGAGGCTAGATTTGTGCAAAATTTCAATTGAAAATAAGCAAAATTAAATGAGAATTTCATAAGTGTTTGAAAATTTTTAAAGTTGATTATCTCGAATAGTACGGGATAGAGGGGTCTCAAATTATGCACCCATTTAGAGCCCCCCTGAGGCTAGATTTGTGCAAAATTTCAATTGAAAATAAGCAAAATTTCAATTGAAAATAAGCAAAATTTCAATTGAAAATAAGCAAAATTGAATGAGAATTTCATAAGTGTTTGAAAATTTTTAAAGTTGATTATCTCGAATACTACGGGATAGAGGGGTCTCAAATTATGCACCCATTTAGAGCCCCCCTGAGGCTAGATTTGTGCAAAATTTCAATTGAAAATAAGCAAAATTGAATGAGAATTTCATAAGTGTTTGAAAATCTTTAAAGTTGATTATCTCGAATAGTACGGGATAGAGGGGTCTCAAATTATGCACCCATATAGAGCCCCCTTGAGGCTAGATTTGTGCAAAATTTCAATTGAAAATAAGCAAAATTGAATGAGAATTTCATAAGTGTTTGAAAATCTTTAAAGTTGATTATCTCGAATAGTACGGGATAGAGGGGTCTCAAATTATGCACCCATTTAGAGCCCCCCTGAGGCTAGATTTGTGCAAATTTTCAATTGAAAATAAGCAAAATTGAATGAGAGTTTCATAAGTGTTTGAAAATCTTTAAAGTTGATTATCTCGAATAGTACGGGATAGAGGGATCTCAAATTATGCACCCATTTAGAGCCCCCCTGAGGCTAGATTTGTGCAAAATTTCAATTGAAAACAAACAAAATTGAATGAGAATTTAATAAGTGTTTGAAAATCTTTAAAGTTGATTATCTCGAATAGTACGGGATAGAGGGGTCTCAAATTATGCACCCATTTAGAGCCCCCCTGAGGCTAGATTTGTGCAAATTTCAATTGAAAATAAGCAAAATTTCAATTGAAAATAAGCAAAATTTCAATTGAAAATAAGCAAAATTGAATGAGAATTTAATAAGTGTTTGAAAATCTTTAAAGTTGATTATCTCGAATAGTACGGGATAGAGGGGTCTCAAATTATGCACCCATATAGAGCCCCCCTGAGGCTAGATTTGTGCAAAATTTCAATTGAAAATAAGCAAAATTGAATGAGAATTTCATAAGTGTTTGAAAATCTTTAAAGTTGATTATCTCGAATAGTACGGGATAGAGGGGTCTCAAATTATGCACCCATTTAGAGCCCCCCTGAGGCTAGATTTGTGCAACATTTCAATTGAAAATAAGCAAAATTGAATGAGAATTTCATAAGTGTTTGAAAATCTTTAAAGTTGATTATCTCGAATAGTACGGGATAGAGGGATCTCAAACTATGCACCCATTTAGAGCCCCCTGAGGCTAGATTTGTGCAAAATTTCAATTGAAAATAAGCAAAATTAAATGAGAATTTCATAAGTGTTTGAAAATCTTTAAAGTTGATTATCTCGAATAGTACGGGATAGAGGGGTCTCAAATTATGCACCCATTTAGAGCCCCCCTGAGGATAGATTTGTGCAAAATTTCAATTGAAAATAAGCAAAATTTCAATTGAAAATAAGCAAAATTGAATGAGAATTTCATAAGTGTTTGAAAATTTTTAAAGTTGATTATCTCGAATACTACGGGATAGAGGGGTCTCAAATTATGCACCCATTTAGAGCCCCCCTGAGGCTAGATTTGTGCAAAATTTCAATTGAAAATAAGCAAAATTGAATGAGAATTTCATAAGTGTTTGAAAATCTTTAAAGTTGATTATCTCGAATAGTACGGGATAGAGGGGTCTCAAATTATGCACCCATATAGAGCCCCCCTTGAGGCTAGATTTGTGCAAAATTTCAATTGAAAATAAGCAAAATTGAATGAGAATTTCATAAGTGTTTGAAAATCTTTAAAGTTGATTATCTCGAATAGTACGGGATAGAGGGGTCTCAAATTATGCACCCATTTAGAGCCCCCCTGAGGCTAGATTTGTGCAAATTTTCAATTGAAAATAAGCAAAATTGAATGAGAGTTTCATAAGTGTTTGAAAATCTTTAAAGTTGATTATCTCGAATAGTACGGGATAGAGGGATCTCAAATTATGCACCCATTTAGAGCCCCCCTGAGGCTAGATTTGTGCAAAATTTCAATTGAAAACAAACAAAATTGAATGAGAATTTAATAAGTGTTTGAAAATCTTTAAAGTTGATTATCTCGAATAGTACGGGATAGAGGGGTCTCAAATTATGCACCCATTTAGAGCCCCACTGAGGCTAGATTTGTGCAAAATTTCAATTGAAAATAAGCAAAATTTCAATTGAAAATAAGCAAAATTGAATGAGAATTTAATAAGTGTTTGAAAATCTTTAAAGTTGATTATCTCTAATAGTACGGGATAGAGGGGTCTCAAATTATGCACCCATTTAGAGCCCCCCTGAGGCTAGATTTGTGCAAAATTTCAATTGAAAATAAGCAAAATTGAATGAGAATTTCATAAGTGTTTAAAAATCTTTAAAGTTGATTATCTCGAATAGTACGGGATAGAGGGGTCTCAAATTATGCACCCATATAGAGCCCCCCTGAGGCTAGATTTGTGCAAATTTTCAATTGAAAATAAGCAAAATTGAATGAGAATTTCATAAGTGTTTGAAAATCTTTAAAGTTGATTATCTCGAATAGTACGGGATAGAGGGGTCTCAAATTATGCACCCATTTAGAGCCCCCCTGAGGCTAGATTTGTGCAAAATTTCAATTGAAAATAAGCAAAATTTCAATTGAAAATAAGCAAAATTGAATGAGAATTTCATAAGTGTTTGAAAATCTTTAAAGTTGATTATCTCGAATAGTACGGGATAGAGGGGTCTCAAATTATGCACCCATTTAGAGCCCCCCTGAGGCTAGATTTGTGCAAAATTTCAATTGAAAATAAGCAAAATTGAATGAGAATTTCATAAGTGTTTGAAAATCTTTAAAGTTGATTATCTCGAATAGTACGGGATAGAGGGATCTCAAACTATGCACCCATTTAGAGCCCCCCTGAGGCTAGATTTGTGCAAAATTTCAATTGAAAATAAGCAAAATTAAATGAGAATTTCATAAGTGTTTGAAAATTTTTAAAGTTGATTATCTCGAATAGTACGGGATAGAGGGGTCTCAAATTATGCACCCATTTAGAGCCCCCCTGAGGCTAGATTTGTGCAAAATTTCAATTGAAAATAAGCAAAATTTCAATTGAAAATAAGCAAAATTTCAATTGAAAATAAGCAAAATTGAATGAGAATTTCATAAGTGTTTGAAAATTTTTAAAGTTGATTATCTCGAATACTACGGGATAGAGGGGTCTCAAATTATGCACCCATTTAGAGCCCCCCTGAGGCTAGATTTGTGCAAAATTTCAATTGAAAATAAGCAAAATTGAATGAGAATTTCATAAGTGTTTGAAAATCTTTAAAGTTGATTATCTCGAATAGTACGGGATAGAGGGGTCTCAAATTATGCACCCATATAGAGCCCCCCTTGAGGCTAGATTTGTGCAAAATTTCAATTGAAAATAAGCAAAATTGAATGAGAATTTCATAAGTGTTTGAAAATCTTTAAAGTTGATTATCTCGAATAGTACGGGATAGAGGGGTCTCAAATTATGCACCCATTTAGAGCCCCCCTGAGGCTAGATTTGTGCAAATTTTCAATTGAAAATAAGCAAAATTGAATGAGAGTTTCATAAGTGTTTGAAAATCTTTAAAGTTGATTATCTCGAATAGTACGGGATAGAGGGATCTCAAATTATGCACCCATTTAGAGCCCCCCTGAGGCTAGATTTGTGCAAAATTTCAATTGAAAACAAACAAAATTGAATGAGAATTTAATAAGTGTTTGAAAATCTTTAAAGTTGATTATCTCGAATAGTACGGGATAGAGGGGTCTCAAATTATGCACCCATTTAGAGCCCCCCTGAGGCTAGATTTGTGCAAAATTTCAATTGAAAATAAGCAAAATTTCAATTGAAAATAAGCAAAATTGAATGAGAATTTCATAAGTGTTTGAAAATCTTTAAAGTTGATTATCTCGAATAGTACGGGATAGAGGGGTCTCAAATTATGCACCCATTTAGAGCCCCCCTGAGGCTAGATTTGTGCAAAATTTTCAATTGAAAATAAGCAAAATTGAATGAGAATTTCATAAGTGTTTGAAAATCTTTAAAGTTGATTATCTCGAACAGTACGGGATAAAGGGGTTTCAAACTATGCACCCATTTAGAGCCCCCCTGAGGCTAGATTTGTGCAAAATTTCAATTGAAAATAAGCAAAATTAAATGAGAATTTCATAAGTGTTTGAAAATTTTTAAAGTTGATTATCTCGAATAGTACGGGATAGAGGGGTCTCAAATTATGCACCCATTTAGAGCCCCCCTGAGGCTAGATTTGTGCAAAATTTCAATTGAAAATAAGCAAAATTGAATGAGAATTTCATAAGTGTTTGAAAATTTTTAAAGTTGATTATCTCGAATAGTACGGGATAGAGGGGTCTCAAATTATGCACCCATATAGAGCCCCCCTGAGGCTAGATTTGTGCAAAATTTCAATTGAAAACAAACAAAATTGAATGAGAATTTCATAAGTGTTTGAAAATCTTTAAAGTTGATTATCTCGAATAGTACGGGATAGAGGGGTCTCAAATTATGCACCCATATAGAGCCCCCCTGAAGCTAGATTTGTGCAAAATTTCAATTGAAAATAAGCAAAATTGAATGAGAATTTCATAAGTGTTTGAAAATCTTTAAAGTTGATTATCTCGAATAGTACGGGATAGAGGGGTCTCAAATTATGCACCCATTTAGAGCCCCCCTGAGGCTAGATTTGTGCAAAATTTCAATTGAAAATAAGCAAAATTGAATGAGAATTTAATAAGTGTTTGAAAATCTTTAAAGTTGATTATCTCGAATAGTACGGGATAGAGGGGTCTCAAATTATGCACCCATTTAGAGCCCCCCTGAGGCTAGATTTGTGCAAAATTTCAATTGAAAATAAGCAAAATTGAATGAGAATTTCATAAGTGTTTGAAAATCTTTAAAGTTGATTATCTCGAATAGTACGGGATAGAGGGGTCTCAAATTATGCACCCATTTAGAGCCCCCCTTGAGGCTAGATTTGTGCAAAATTTCAATTGAAAATAAGCAAAATTGAATGAGAATTTCATAAGTGTTTGAAAATCTTTAAAGTTGATTATCTCGAATAGTACGGGATAGAGGGGTCTCAAATTATGCACCCATTTAGAGCCCCCCTGAGGCTAGATTTGTGCAAAATTTCAATTGAAAATAAGCAAAATTGAATGAGAATTTCATAACTGTTTAAAAATCTTTAAAGTTGATTATCTCGAATAGTACGGGATAGAGGGGTCTCAAATTATGCACCCATATAGAGCCCCCCTGAGGCTAGATTTGTGCAAATTTTCAATTGAAAATAAGCAAAATTGAATGAGAATTTCATAAGTGTTTGAAAATCTTTAAAGTTGATTATCTCGAATAGTACGGGATAGAGGGGTCTCAAATTATGCACCCATTTAGAGCCCCCCTGAGGCTAGATTTGTGCAAAATTTCAATTGAAAATAAGCAAAATTGAATGAGAATTTCATAAGTGTTTGAAAATTTTTAAAGTTGATTATCTCGAATAGTACGGGATAGAGGGGTCTCAAATTATGCACCCATATAGAGCCCCCCTTGAGGCTAGATTTGTGCAAAATTTCAATTGAAAATAAGCAAAATTGAATGAGAATTTCATAAGTGTTTGAAAATTTTTAAAGTTGATTATCTCGAATAGTACGGGATAGAGGGGTCTCAAATTATGCACCCATTTAGAGCCCCCCTGAGGCTAGATTTGTGCAAAATTTCAATTGAAAATAAGCAAAATTGAATGAGAATTTCATAAGTGTTTGAAAATTTTTAAAGTTGATTATCTCGAATAGTACGGGATAGAGGGGTCTCAAATTATGCACCCATTTAGAGCCCCCCTGAGGCTAGATTTGTGCAAAATTTCAATTGAAAATAAGCAAAATTGAATGAGAATTTCATAAGTGTTTGAAAATCTTTAAAGTTGATTATCTCGAATAGTACGGGATAGAGGGGTCTCAAATTATGCACCCATTTAGAGCCCCCCTGAGGCTAGATTTGTGCAAAATTTCAATTGAAAATAAGCAAAATTGAATGAGAATTTAATAAGTGTTTGAAAATCTTTAAAGTTGATTATCTCGAATAGTACGGGATAGAGGGGTCTCAAATTATGCACCCATTTAGAGCCCCCCTGAGGCTAGATTTGTGCAAAATTTCAATTGAAAATAAGCAAAATTGAATGAGAATTTCATAAGTGTTTGAAAATTTTTAAAGTTGATTATCTCGAATAGTACGGGATAGAGGGGTCTCAAATTATGCACCCATTTAGAGCCCCCCTTGAGGCTAGATTTGTGCAAAATTTCAATTGAAAATAAGCAAAATTGAATGAGAATTTCATAAGTGTTTGAAAATCTTTAAAGTTGATTATCTCTAATAGTACGGGATAGAGGGGTCTCAAATTATGCACCCATTTAGAGCCCCCCTGAGGCTAGATTTGTGCAAAATTTCAATTGAAAATAAGCAAAATTGAATGAGAATTTCATAAGTGTTTAAAAATCTTTAAAGTTGATTATCTCGAATAGTACGGGATAGAGGGGTCTCAAATTATGCACCCATATAGAGCCCCCCTGAGGCTAGATTTGTGCAAATTTTCAATTGAAAATAAGCAAAATTGAATGAGAATTTCATAAGTGTTTGAAAATCTTTAAAGTTGTGTGGGAGAATGTCAACAATGCCCAACCGCCTCTCAAATTTGAATTCATGATTTTAGGCGAGTTTGGGCCACTTTGGGAAATTTCCCCTTCTGGGATTTTCTCCTTGCCAATCTGGCAACTCAGTGATTTTGACTCTCTTGGATTTTTGCTCTTGTCAATCATCACTCGTCTTTTCTTTTCCTAAAATTAATCTTTTAAAATATAAGTCATCTTTGCCGCTAACGAAGTAAAAATAAATAGTTTTTCAAAAGTCATTTGTGTTTGAATTTATCGAGAATCGAAGTTTCTCAAAGGACAACAGGAGAATAGGGAAAATCGATTCAAACCGGATCATAACCCTATTCTTCCTTACAGGTACTTTATATCACAGTCAGGGATAAGACAGGGAGAGATTGATAAAGGTTTCTTATTCTAATATTCAGGTACTGATTTATCACAGACAAGGTGGGCATTATTGGGCAGGAAATATAAAGGTGTTTCATAAACTATTACAGGTAACAAGCTCACACATAATCTGGTCATTCAAACCGGATCATAACCCTATTCTTCCTTACAGGTACTTTATATCACAGTCAGGGATAAGACAGGGAGAGATTGATAAAGGTTTCTTATTCTAATATTCAGGTACTGATTTATCACAGACAAGGTGGGCATTATTGGGCAGGAAATATAAAGGTGTTTCATAAACTATTACAGGTAACAAGCTCACACATAATCTGGTCCTTCTCCCTACAAGTTCAGCCACCTATAGGACAATCTGGTCCGTCTCTCTACAAATTGAACCATCTACGGGACCATAATCTGGTCCTGCTCCCTACAAGTTGAACCACCTACGGGATTTCGAAATCTGGTCCCACAAGTTGAACCACATACGGGATTTCGAGATGTCTCAGCCTATAAGTCTTTCCAATTTGGAGCGCAATCAGCGTGCCGTGTCAAGGCAATTAGATAAACTAATTCTAAGATCCTCCGATGGTGTCAAGCGTACGGCTGAAGAATGGGTGTCAGTCTATGACACTTTGATAGAGCTGAAGAATACCTTCACGGAAAATCAAGGACGCATTTTTGAGGCTGTCGAAGGAAATGAGGAACTCATGCAAAAGGCAGAATCTGAGTATGATGCTTTCACGGACAAGACTTTTTCGCTGATCATGGCTGTACGTGATTCAATAAACATGGCTAGGAAAGAAGAGCGTGATACAGGTTCCAGTCGTGAAGTCAAGAATGCGGAAGAACAACTAGCCGAAATGATGTCGAAGCAAACAGACTTGCTGAAGGATATTGTGGAGCTTCAGAGGGCTTCAAACACTGGCGCAAAAACTAGTGTAACTAAGCTTCCACAATTGCAGCTTCCAACTTTCGGAGGAGAATATTCCAAATGGCAGACTTTCCATGACGATTTCAAGAGTACAATCCATGAGAATCCAAATTTGTCTAAGGGTCAAAAGATGCAGTATCTCAAATCGTCACTCAAAGGCGCAGCTGCTGAAACAGCTGAGGAATACAAGATTTCAGATGACAATTATGAGATTCTGTGGGAGTCTCTGCAAAAACAATATGGGAAAAAGGTGCACATTGTTAATGAGTGCATTCAAAAATTCCTTGCTCAAGCCAAAATGAAGGATGGTTCTTTGACTGGGCTCAAGGAATTGACACACACCAGCAAGAGACTCCTCAAGGAATTAAGTAACTTGGGTTCCGAATATTTGACGATTGATTCGTGGATCATCTATCTGATGAAACAGCTGTTGGATCAAGAGACTAAGAAAGCATGGGAAGAGAGTCGAGACTCTCACACACTTGCAAATCTTGAGGAATGGTTTGAGTTTCTTGAGACACGCATTGATGCTATGGAGCGCTGGTCAGATAAATCCTCATCAACCAATTCGTCGAACCCTAAACCCATCAAAAAGGCTACATCATACCAAGGCAGTGTGAAGTCACATCACACTGAGACAGTGACCTGCCGAAAGTGTTCAGGAAGTCATGAACTATTTCAGTGCAAGGAGTTCCACGGGCTGTCTGCTCCAGACCGAAGGAGTTTCGTTTCTCAGCAATCCAGGGTTTGTTTCAATTGTTTGAGATCGGATCATATAGCGAGGTATTGTCAGTCCAAATCAAGGTGTACTTCCTGCAACAGTAGGCATCACTCATTGCTTCATGTGGAGCAAGCTTCAGCTCCAGCTCTGGCTGGTGCTTCAGCTCCTGCTCCCACTCCAGAGGTTCCAAGGCAAGCGACAATTGAATCTGAGGTTCCAGCATTGACCACACATCACTCAATTGTCCACAAAAAGGCGTTGCTTCCTACTGCTCTTGTCAAGGTTATAGACAGTCAGGGATCGCAACAAATCTGTCGCATACTCATCGATGGTGGAGGTGAATGTACACTCATTTCAGAGGCGTGTGTACAGAGACTGGGTATAGAGCGTCGACAAGCCAAAATTGCGATAAAAGGGGCTGCAGAAGCCACAGTGGGATACACTAGAGGATTGGTGTCTATCCAGCTCACGTCGATCCACGATCCGACTGAGCATCTTGCTGTCGAGGCCTACATCTTGTCACATCTCACATCACAAATGCCATCAGCTGAAATTGTCCAGGCTGAGTGCTGGAAGCAATTCCAGACACTTCAACTTGCAGATCCGCAGTATCATACTCCTGGTAGTATTGATATCATTTTGGGAGCGGAGCACGCAATGGCAATTAACCTTCCACAAATCCTGAAGAGCGAAAATGGATCTCCCGTCGCACAGCTGACAATATTTGGGTGGATTCTTGGTGGCAAGATCCACGGGGAGATGCCAAGCATAACCTCACATCACACTCATGTCAATTTGGATGATCTCCTGAAGAGATTTTGGGAGACGGAAGAAGCAACTCCAAATGCCAAAATACGTTCACCGGAAGAGCAGAAATGCGAGGAGCATTTCATCCAGAACGTGAGGAAAACGGATTCTGGTCGATATGAGGTCAGATTGCCCTTCAAGGAAAATGGAAAGGCTCTAGGGGATTCACAATCAGCTGCACTGGCGAGGCTAAGGATCATGGAAAATAAATTCCAAAAGGACCCGGAATTTAAAAGGCAATATACTCAGTTCATGCATGAATATGAGTCAATGAGGCACATGGAGCTAGTTCCTCAGGACGAGGAAATCAGCGATTCACAATCCTACGTCATTCCTCACATGGCAGTTCTGAGGCCATCAAGTACTACCACGAAACTTCGTGTAGTATTTGATGCTTCAGCACGAACAAAACCTAACAATGTTTCGCTGAATGACGTTCTGGCTGTGGGTCCAACTGTACAAGGTGAACTGCTGCATCTTCTTATTCAGTTCCGGACATACAAATATGCATTTACAGCCGATATAGAAAAGATGTATCGGCAAGTGGGAGTGTCAGCCGAGGACAGGGATTTTCAGAGGATCTTATGGCGATATGACAAGGGTCAGGAAGTTCGCACCTACAGGCTCACAACCGTGACATATGGCACTTCCTGCGCGCCATACTTGGCTACACGAACTCTTCAACAAGTGGCTTATGACAATGAGAAGCTCTATCCAGAGGCAGCGCAGCAGATTCTCAACAATTTCTATATGGATGATCTCTTGGGAGGTGCCCAGACGGTACAAGAAGCAACAAAGGTCAGGGAAGATCTACAATCAGTTCTGGACAGCAGCGGATTTCCCTTGAGAAAGTGGGTGACAAATTTTGTCTCACTTCTTGAGAAAATCCCAGAGGATCAGCGAGCAATATCCCCAGAGGACATATATGAGGGTTCTGTCAGTGCATTGGGTCTTCAATGGGCTCCCGGAGATGACAATCTTGGTTTGGTACTGCCTGAAATAACATCATCTCGCACAAAAAGGGAACTTTGTGCTTCTGTGGCTAAGATATTTGACCCCTTGGGATTTATATCTCCAGTCACAGCAGGACTCAAGATGATATTTCAACAGTTGTGGCTCAAACCTGTGTCTTGGGATGACACACTTCCTGATGACATCATGACAGAAGTCAATCGTTTCCAAGAAGAAATCAGTGTCGTGCAAGGGATGAAAATTCCAAGGTTTATTCCCTCTATTGATTCTCAGATTGACTTAGTGGGGTTCTGTGATGCATCCGAGAAAGGATATGGAGCCGTGATTTACGCGAGAGGGACAGGAGATGATGGGGGGACGACAGTGACTCTCGTGGTGGCCAAATCACGAGTCGCTCCGTTGAAGACATTGTCAATTCCAAGGCTGGAATTGACTGCGGCTTTGCTGTTGAGTCGCTTGTTCACAGAGGTCAAAAAGGGGCTCACGGGATACCAGGTTTCCGTGACAGCATTTACAGACTCAATGGTGGTTCTTTGCTGGCTGCAAAAGCATCCGTCTCACTGGAAAACATTTGTGGCTAACCGCACTTCTCAAATTGTGGAAATCATCCCATTCAGTCAGTGGAGGCATGTTGTCTCTGAGGAGAATCCAGCGGATAGCATTTCTCGAGGTCTCTCTCCTCGAGCTCTCCTTCAGCATCAGCTGTATTGGAATGGACCGGAGTGGCTCAAGGAGGAAAAGGAGAAGTGGCCTGAATCTCCTTGGGTTCAGGAAAGCGACACAAGTGAAGAAAAGGTGCCTGTGGTGCAAGTGTTTGTGACTGAAACAAAGGAAAATAATTTCGCGAGTGATTTATTTAATCGTTTCTCAAACGTCACAACACTCATTCGTGTAGTCGCGTATTTGCTCAGATGGTCGAAAGTTGACGTTTCAAAAACCCTTCAACAGTCTGCGAGTGAATTTCTAACAGTGCAAGAACTCAATTACGCGACGAATGTTTTGATCAGACTTGTGCAGAAAGAGGAGTTCCCTGACGAACTAAAGTGTCTCCAAAGTGGCAATTCAGTGAAGCCGGGGAGCAAACTGTCCAAGCTTGTCCCAATCCTGGATGAGAATGGTATCATGAGAGTGAGAGGGCGCATCCAAAACACAAACTTGAGTTTTGACACTCAGCATCCGATAATTCTTCCAGGGAAACATGTGTTTACTCGAAAGTTGATTGAAAGAATTCATGTGACAAATCTCCATTCCGGGACTACTCTCACACAATCAATCTTGAGAGCAAAATATTGGGTTATCGGGGAGCGAAACAGTGTGAAAGGGGTTATTCATAAGTGTGTGAAGTGTTTTCGCGCAAAACCAAGACAGGAGACACCTCTCATGGGCAATCTTCCGGCCATGAGAGTCCAAGAGGCTAGGGCTTTTCTCAACACGGGCTGTGACTATGCAGGGCCGTTTCTCATCAGGGCTGGGACGGTCAGGAAATCTACAACGACAAAGGCATACATCTGTTTGTTCATTTGTATGGCCACCAAAGCCATACATTTGGAATTGGTCTCGGATTTGTCCACGGAAGCCTTTCTGGCGGCTTTAAGAAGGTTTACAGCGCGTCGTGGACACTGCCAGCATATGTTTTGTGACAATGCCACGAACTTTTTGGGCGCTGTGGAGTCACCAGATGGAGTAGGCAAAAGAAGGAAGTTACACCAGGAAAAGGTCACAAAGTTCATGTCAGAGTCAGGGACGGAATTCCACTTTATTCCCGCCTACTCGCCAACATTCGGTGGACTTTGGGAACGTGGAATTGGAGGAGTCAAATTCCATCTCAAGCGTGCACTCTCCAACACTGTGATGACGTTCGAGGAAATGTACACTGTTCTCACCCAAATAGAGGCATGCTTGAACTCCAGGCCACTTTGCCAGCTCACTGCAGATCCAGAGAACTTTGATGTGCTCACTCCAGGGCATTTCCTCATCGGACAACCTCTGACATTGCACGCTGGACCCGATCTATTGTCAGAGGACATCAATCGGCTCAAGAGGTGGTACTTACTGCAGCGCTTAGTACAGGAGTTTTGGAAGAAATGGCACCGTGAGTACATCACCTCACTCCAGGAGCGACCGAAGTGGGCAAGAGAGATGAGGAATCTTCAGGTTGGAGATTTGGTGCTCATCAAGTCCGACAACTTGAAGACAGCGACTTGGTCACTGGGCAGAGTGATCGAAACTCATCCGGGAGCAGATTCCGTGGTTCGTGTGGTCACCCTGAAGACATCTAGTGGCCTCACCAGGAGGGCAGTCAACAAATTAGCCAAACTGCCCGTGGATTAGATGAGAATTCTCTCATCCGGGGAGAATGTGGGAGAATGTCAACAATGCCCAACCGCCTCTCAAATTTGAATTCATGATTTTAGGCGAGTTTGGGCCACTTTGGGAAATTTCCCCTTCTGGGATTTTCTCCTTGCCAATCTGGCAACTCAGTGATTTTGACTCTCTTGGATTTTTGCTCTTGTCAATCATCACGCGTCTTTTCTTTTCCTAAAATTAATCTTTTAAAATATAAGTCATCTTTGCCGCTAACGAAGTAAAAATAAATAGTTTTTCAAAAGTCATTTGTGTTTGAATTTATCGAGAATCGAAGTTTCTCAAAGGACAACAGGAGAATAGGGAAAATCGATTCAAACCGGATCATAACCCTATTCTTCCTTACAGGTACTTTATATCACAGTCAGGGATAAGACAGGGAGAGATTGATAAAGGTTTCTTATTCTAATATTCAGGTACTGATTTATCACAGACAAGGTGGGCATTATTGGGCAGGAAATATAAAGGTGTTTCATAAACTATTACAGGTAACAAGCTCACACAAGTTGATTATCTCGAATAGTACGGGATAGAGGGGTCTCAAATTATGCACCCATTTAGAGCCCCCCTGAGGCTAGATTTGTGCAAAATTTCAATTGAAAATAAGCAAAATTGAATGAGAATTTCATAAGTGTTTGAAAATCTTTAAAGTTGATTATCTCGAATAGTACGGGATAGAGGGATCTCAAATTATGCACCCATTTAGAGCCCCCCTGAGGCTAGATTTGTGCAAAATTTCAATTGAAAACAAACAAAATTGAATGAGAATTTAATAAGTGTTTGAAAATCTTTAAAGTTGATTATCTCGAATAGTACGGGATAGAGGGGTCTCAAATTATGCACCCATTTAGAGCCCCCCTGAGGCTAGATTTGTGCAAAATTTCAATTGAAAATAAGCAAAATTGAATGAGAATTTCATAAGTGTTTAAAAATCTTTAAAGTTGATTATCTCGAATAGTACGGGATAGAGGGGTCTCAAATTATGCACCCATATAGAGCCCCCCTGAGGCTAGATTTGTGCAAATTTTCAATTGAAAATAAGCAAAATTGAATGAGAATTTCATAAGTGTTTGAAAATCTTTAAAGTTGATTATCTCGAATAGTACGGGATAGAGGGGTCTCAAATT
The DNA here is from genome assembly GCF_024763615.1 of Phlebotomus papatasi. NCBI lineage: Eukaryota > Metazoa > Arthropoda > Insecta > Diptera > Psychodidae > Phlebotomus > Phlebotomus papatasi. The sequence goes on from NW_026604456.1 coordinate 129,213, forward strand.
ATGCACCCATTTAGAGCCCCCCTGAGGCTAGATTTGTGCAAATTTTCAATTGAAAATAAGCAAAATTGAATGAGAATTTCATAAGTGTTTGAAAATCTTTAAAGTTGATTATCTCGAATAGTACGGGATAGAGGGGTCTCAAATTATGCACCCATTTAGAGCCCCCCTGAGGCTAGATTTGTGCAAAATTTCAATTGAAAATAAGCAAAATTGAATGAGAATTTCATAAGTGTTTGAAAATCTTTAAAGTTGATTATCTCGAATAGTACGGGATAGAGGGGTCTCAAATTATGCACCCATTTAGAGCCCCCCTTGAGGCTAGATTTGTGCAAAATTTCAATTGAAAATAAGCAAAATTGAATGAGAATTTCATAAGTGTTTGAAAATCTTTAAAGTTGATTATCTCTAATAGTACGGGATAGAGGGGTCTCAAATTATGCACCCATTTAGAGCCCCCCTGAGGCTAGATTTGTGCAAAATTTCAATTGAAAATAAGCAAAATTGAATGAGAATTTCATAAGTGTTTAAAAATCTTTAAAGTTGATTATCTCGAATAGTACGGGATAGAGGGGTCTCAAATTATGCACCCATATAGAGCCCCCCTGAGGCTAGATTTGTGCAAATTTTCAATTGAAAATAAGCAAAATTGAATGAGAATTTCATAAGTGTTTGAAAATCTTTAAAGTTGATTATCTCGAATAGTACGGGATAGAGGGGTCTCAAATTATGCACCCATTTAGAGCCCCCCTGAGGCTAGATTTGTGCAAAATTTCAATTGAAAATAAGCAAAATTGAATGAGAATTTCATAAGTGTTTGAAAATCTTTAAAGTTGATTATCTCGAATAGTACGGGATAGAGGGATCTCAAATTATGCACCCATTTAGAGCCCCCCTGAGGCTAGATTTGTGCAAAATTTCAATTGAAAACAAACAAAATTGAATGAGAATTTAATAAGTGTTTGAAAATCTTTAAAGTTGATTATCTCGAATAGTACGGGATAGAGGGGTCTCAAATTATGCACCCATTTAGAGCCCCCCTGAGGCTAGATTTGTGCAAAATTTCAATTGAAAATAAGCAAAATTTCAATTGAAAATAAGCAAAATTGAATGAGAATTTCATAAGTGTTTGAAAATCTTTAAAGTTGATTATCTCGAATAGTACGGGATAGAGGGGTCTCAAATTATGCACCCATTTAGAGCCCCCCTGAGGCTAGATTTGTGCAAAATTTCAATTGAAAATAAGCAAAATTGAATGAGAATTTCATAAGTGTTTGAAAATCTTTAAAGTTGATTATCTCGAATAGTACGGGATAGAGGGGTCTCAAATTATGCACCCATTTAGAGCCCCCCTGAGGCTAGATTTGTGCAAAATTTCAATTGAAAATAAGCAAAATTTCAATTGAAAATAAGCAAAATTTCAATTGAAAATAAGCAAAATTGAATGAGAATTTCATAAGTGTTTGAAAATCTTTAAAGTTGATTATCTCGAATAGTACGGGATAGAGGGGTCTCAAATTATGCACCCATTTAGAGCCCCCCTGAGGCTAGATTTGTGCAAAATTTCAATTGAAAATAGGCAAAATTGAATGAGAATTTCATAAGTGTTTAAAAATCTTTAAAGTTGATTATCTCGAATAGTACGGGATAGAGGGGTCTCAAATTATGCACCCATATAGAGCCCCCCTGAGGCTAGATTTGTGCAAATTTTCAATTGAAAATAAGCAAAATTGAATGAGAATTTCATAAGTGTTTGAAAATCTTTAAAGTTGATTATCTCGAATAGTACGGGATAGAGTGGTCTCAAATTATGCACCCATTTAGAGCCCCCCTGAGGCTAGATTTGTGCAAAATTTCAATTGAAAATAAGCAAAATTGAATGAGAATTTCATAAGTGTTTGAAAATCTTTAAAGTTGATTATCTCGAACAGTACGGGATAGAGGGGTCTCAAACTATGCACCCATTTAGAGCCCCCCTGAGGCTAGATTTGTGCAAAATTTCAATTGAAAATAAGCAAAATTAAATGAGAATTTCATAAGTGTTTGAAAATTTTTAAAGTTGATTATCTCGAATAGTACGGGATAGAGGGGTCTCAAATTATGCACCCATTTAGAGCCTCCCTGAGGCTAGATTTGTGCAAAATTTCAATTGAAAATAAGCAAAATTTCAATTGAAAATAAGCAAAATTTCAATTGAAAATAAGCAAAATTGAATGAGAATTTCATAAGTGTTTGAAAATCTTTAAAGTTGATTATCTCGAATAGTACGGGATAGAGGGGTCTCAAATTATGCACCCATTTAGAGCCCCCCTGAGGCTAGATTTGTGCAAAATTTCAATTGAAAATAAGCAAAATTGAATGAGAATTTCATAAGTGTTTGAAAATTTTTAAAGTTGATTATCTCGAATAGTACGGGATAGAGGGGTCTCAAATTATGCACCCATTTAGAGCCCCCCTGAGGCTAGATTTGTGCAAAATTTCAATTGAAAATAAGCAAAATTGAATGAGAATTTCATAAGTGTTTGAAAATCTTTAAAGTTGATTATCTCGAACAGTACGGGATAAAGGGGTCTCAAACTATGCACCCATTTAGAGCCCCCCTGAGGCTAGATTTGTGCAAAATTTCAATTGAAAATAAGCAAAATTAAATGAGAATTTCATAAGTGTTTGAAAATTTTTAAAGTTGATTATCTCGAATAGTACGGGATAGAGGGGTCTCAAATTATGCACCCATTTAGAGCCCCCCTGAGGCTAGATTTGTGCAAAATTTCAATTGAAAATAAGCAAAATTGAATGAGAATTTCATAAGTGTTTGAAAATTTTTAAAGTTGATTATCTCGAATAGTACGGGATAGAGGGGTCTCAAATTATGCACCCATATAGAGCCCCCCTGAGGCTAGATTTGTGCAAAATTTCAATTGAAAACAAACAAAATTGAATGAGAATTTCATAAGTGTTTGAAAATCTTTAAAGTTGATTATCTCGAATAGTACGGGATAGAGGGGTCTCAAATTATGCACCCATATAGAGCCCCCCTGAAGCTAGATTTGTGCAAAATTTCAATTGAAAATAAGCAAAATTGAATGAGAATTTCATAAGTGTTTGAAAATCTTTAAAGTTGATTATCTCGAATAGTACGGGATAGAGGGGTCTCAAATTATGCACCCATATAGAGCCCCCCTGAGGCTAGATTTGTGCAAAATTTCAATTGAAAATAAGCAAAATTGAATGAGAATTTAATAAGTGTTTGAAAATCTTTAAAGTTGATTATCTCGAATAGTACGGGATAGAGGGGTCTCAAATTATGCACCCATTTAGAGCCCCCCTGAGGCTAGATTTGTGCAAAATTTCAATTGAAAATAAGCAAAATTGAATGAGAATTTCATAAGTGTTTGAAAATCTTTAAAGTTGATTATCTCGAATAGTACGGGATAGAGGGGTCTCAAATTATGCACCCATTTAGAGCCCCCCTTGAGGCTAGATTTGTGCAAAATTTCAATTGAAAATAAGCAAAATTGAATGAGAATTTCATAAGTGTTTGAAAATCTTTAAAGTTGATTATCTCGAACAGTACGGGATAAAGGGGTCTCAAACTATGCACCCATTTAGAGCCCCCCTGAGGCTAGATTTGTGCAAAATTTCAATTGAAAATAAGCAAAATTGAATGAGAATTTCATAAGTGTTTAAAAATCTTTAAAGTTGATTATCTCGAATAGTACGGGATAGAGGGGTCTCAAATTATGCACCCATATAGAGCCCCCCTGAGGCTAGATTTGTGCAAATTTTCAATTGAAAATAAGCAAAATTGAATGAGAATTTCATAAGTGTTTGAAAATCTTTAAAGTTGATTATCTCGAATAGTACGGGATAGAGGGGTCTCAAATTATGCACCCATTTAGAGCCCCCCTGAGGCTAGATTTGTACAAAATTTCAATTGAAAATAAGCAAAATTGAATGAGAATTTCATAAGTGTTTGAAAATTTTTAAAGTTGATTATCTCGAATAGTACGGGATAGAGGGGTCTCAAATTATGCACCCATATAGAGCCCCCCTGAAGCTAGATATGTGCAAAATTTCAATTGAAAATAAGCAAAATTGAATGAGAATTTCATAAGTGTTTGAAAATCTTTAAAGTTGATTATCTCGAATAGTACGGGATAGAGGGGTCTCAAATTATGCACCCATATAGAGCCCCCCTTGAGGCTAGATTTGTGCAAAATTTCAATTGAAAATAAGCAAAATTGAATGAGAATTTCATAAGTGTTTGAAAATTTTTAAAGTTGATTATCTCGAATAGTACGGGATAGAGGGGTCTCAAATTATGCACCCATTTAGAGCCCCCCTGAGGCTAGATTTGTGCAAAATTTCAATTGAAAATAAGCAAAATTGAATGAGAATTTCATAAGTGTTTGAAAATCTTTAAAGTTGATTATCTCGAATAGTACGGGATAGAGGGGTCTCAAACTATGCACCCATTTAGAGCCCCCCTGAGGCTAGATTTGTGCAAAATTTCAATTGAAAATAAGCAAAATTGAATGAGAATTTCATAAGTGTTTGAAAATCTTTAAAGTTGATTATCTCGAATAGTACGGGATAGAGGGGTCTCAAATTATGCACCCATTTAGAGCCCCCCTGAGGCTAGATTTGTGCAAAATTTCAATTGAAAATAAGCAAAATTGAATGAGAATTTCATAAGTGTTTGAAAATCTTTAAAGTTGATTATCTCGAATAGTACGGGATAGAGGGATCTCAAATTATGCACCCATTTAGAGCCCCCCTGAGGCTAGATTTGTGCAAAATTTCAATTGAAAACAAACAAAATTGAATGAGAATTTAATAAGTGTTTGAAAATCTTTAAAGTTGATTATCTCGAATAGTACGGGATAGAGGGGTCTCAAATTATGCACCCATTTAGAGCCCCCCTGAGGCTAGATTTGTGCAAAATTTCAATTGAAAATAAGCAAAATTTCAATTGAAAATAAGCAAAATTGAATGAGAATTTCATAAGTGTTTGAAAATCTTTAAAGTTGATTATCTCGAATAGTACGGGATAGAGGGGTCTCAAATTATGCACCCATTTAGAGCCCCCCTGAGGCTAGATTTGTGCAAAATTTCAATTGAAAATAAGCAAAATTGAATGAGAATTTCATAAGTGTTTGAAAATCTTTAAAGTTGATTATCTCGAATAGTACGGGATAGAGGGGTCTCAAATTATGCACCCATTTAGAGCCCCCCTGAGGCTAGATTTGTGCAAAATTTCAATTGAAAATAAGCAAAATTTCAATTGAAAATAAGCAAAATTGAATGAGAATTTCATAAGTGTTTGAAAATCTTTAAAGTTGATTATCTCGAATAGTACGGGATAGAGGGGTCTCAAATTATGCACCCATTTAGAGCCCCCCTGAGGCTAGATTTGTGCAAAATTTCAATTGAAAATAAGCAAAATTGAATGAGAATTTCATAAGTGTTTGAAAATCTTTAAAGTTGATTATCTCGAATAGTACGGGATAGAGGGGTCTCAAATTATGCACCCATTTAGAGCCCCCCTGAGGCTAGATTTGTGCAAAATTTCAATTGAAAATAGGCAAAATTGAATGAGAATTTCATAAGTGTTTAAAAATCTTTAAAGTTGATTATCTCGAATAGTACGGGATAGAGGGGTCTCAAATTATGCACCCATATAGAGCCCCCCTGAGGCTAGATTTGTGCAAATTTTCAATTGAAAATAAGCAAAATTGAATGAGAATTTCATAAGTGTTTGAAAATCTTTAAAGTTGATTATCTCGAATAGTACGGGATAGAGGGGTCTCAAATTATGCACCCATTTAGAGCCCCCCTGAGGCTAGATTTGTGCAAAATTTCAATTGAAAATAAGCAAAATTGAATGAGAATTTCATAAGTGTTTGAAAATCTTTAAAGTTGATTATCTCGAACAGTACGGGATAGAGGGGTCTCAAACTATGCACCCATTTAGAGCCCCCCTGAGGCTAGATTTGTGCAAAATTTCAATTGAAAATAAGCAAAATTAAATGAGAATTTCATAAGTGTTTGAAAATTTTTAAAGTTGATTATCTCGAATAGTACGGGATAGAGGGGTCTCAAATTATGCACCCATTTAGAGCCCCCCTGAGGCTAGATTTGTGCAAAATTTCAATTGAAAATAAGCAAAATTTCAATTGAAAATAAGCAAAATTTCAATTGAAAATAAGCAAAATTGAATGAGAATTTCATAAGTGTTTGAAAATCTTTAAAGTTGATTATCTCGAATAGTACGGGATAGAGGGGTCTCAAATTATGCACCCATTTAGAGCCCCCCTGAGGCTAGATTTGTGCAAAATTTCAATTGAAAATAAGCAAAATTGAATGAGAATTTCATAAGTGTTTGAAAATCTTTAAAGTTGATTATCTCGAATAGTACGGGATAGAGGGGTCTCAAATTATGCACCCATTTAGAGCCCCCCTGAGGCTAGATTTGTGCAAAATTTCAATTGAAAATAAGCAAAATTGAATGAGAATTTCATAAGTGTTTGAAAATTTTTAAAGTTGATTATCTCGAATAGTACGGGATAGAGGGGTCTCAAATTATGCACCCATTTAGAGCCCCCCTGAGGCTAGATTTGTGCAAAATTTCAATTGAAAATAAGCAAAATTGAATGAGAATTTCATAAGTGTTTGAAAATCTTTAAAGTTGATTATCTCGAACAGTACGGGATAAAGGGGTCTCAAACTATGCACCCATTTAGAGCCCCCCTGAGGCTAGATTTGTGCAAAATTTCAATTGAAAATAAGCAAAATTAAATGAGAATTTCATAAGTGTTTGAAAATTTTTAAAGTTGATTATCTCGAATAGTACGGGATAGAGGGGTCTCAAATTATGCACCCATTTAGAGCCCCCCTGAGGCTAGATTTGTGCAAAATTTCAATTGAAAATAAGCAAAATTGAATGAGAATTTCATAAGTGTTTGAAAATCTTTAAAGTTGATTATCTCGAATAGTACGGGATAGAGGGGTCTCAAACTATGCATCCATTTAGAGCCCCCCTGAGGCTAGATTTGTGCAAAATTTCAATTGAAAACAAACAAAATTGAATGAGAATTTCATAAGTGTTTGAAAATCTTTAAAGTTGATTATCTCGAATAGTACGGGATAGAGGGGTCTCAAATTATGCACCCATATAGAGCCCCCCTGAAGCTAGATTTGTGCAAAATTTCAATTGAAAATAAGCAAAATTGAATGAGAATTTCATAAGTGTTTGAAAATCTTTAAAGTTGATTATCTCGAATAGTACGGGATAGAGGGGTCTCAAATTATGCACCCATTTAGAGCCCCCCTGAGGCTAGATTTGTGCAAAATTTCAATTGAAAATAAGCAAAATTGAATGAGAATTTAATAAGTGTTTGAAAATCTTTAAAGTTGATTATCTCGAAAATCTTTAAAGTTGATTATCTCGAATAGTACGGGATAGAGGGGTCTCAAATTATGCACCCATTTAGAGCCCCCCTGAGGCTAGATTTGTGCAAAATTTCAATTGAAAATAAGCAAAATTGAATGAGAATTTCATAAGTGTTTGAAAATCTTTAAAGTTGATTATCTCGAATAGTACGGGATAGAGGGGTCTCAAATTATGCACCCATTTAGAGCCCCCCTTGAGGCTAGATTTGTGCAAAATTTCAATTGAAAATAAGCAAAATTGAATGAGAATTTCATAAGTGTTTGAAAATCTTTAAAGTTGATTATCTCGAACAGTACGGGATAAAGGGGTCTCAAACTATGCACCCATTTAGAGCCCCCCTGAGGCTAGATTTGTGCAAAATTTCAATTGAAAATAAGCAAAATTGAATGAGAATTTCATAAGTGTTTGAAAATTTTTAAAGTTGATTATCTCGAATAGTACGGGATAGAGGGGTCTCAAATTATGCACCCATATAGAGCCCCCCTGAAGCTAGATATGTGCAAAATTTCAATTGAAAATAAGCAAAATTGAATGAGAATTTCATAAGTGTTTGAAAATCTTTAAAGTTGATTATCTCGAATAGTACGGGATAGAGGGGTCTCAAATTATGCACCCATATAGAGCCCCCCTTGAGGCTAGATTTGTGCAAAATTTCAATTGAAAATAAGCAAAATTGAATGAGAATTTCATAAGTGTTTGAAAATTTTTAAAGTTGATTATCTCGAATAGTACGGGATAGAGGGGTCTCAAATTATGCACCCATTTAGAGCCCCCCTGAGGCTAGATTTGTGCAAAATTTCAATTGAAAATAAGCAAAATTGAATGAGAATTTCATAAGTGTTTGAAAATTTTTAAAGTTGATTATCTCGAATAGTACGGGATAGAGGGGTCTCAAATTATGCACCCATTTAGAGCCCCCCTGAGGCTAGATTTGTGCAAAATTTCAATTGAAAATAAGCAAAATTGAATGAGAATTTCATAAGTGTTTGAAAATCTTTAAAGTTGATTATCTCGAATAGTACGGGATAGAGGGGTCTCAAACTATGCACCCATTTAGAGCCCCCCTGAGGCTAGATTTGTGCAAAATTTCAATTGAAAATAAGCAAAATTGAATGAGAATTTCATAAGTGTTTGAAAATCTTTAAAGTTGATTATCTCGAACAGTACGGGATAAAGGGGTCTCAAACTATGCACCCATTTAGAGCCCCCCTGAGGCTAGATTTGTGCAAAATTTCAATTGAAAATAAGCAAAATTAAATGAGAATTTCATAAGTGTTTGAAAATTTTTAAAGTTGATTATCTCGAATAGTACGGGATAGAGGGGTCTCAAATTATGCACCCATATAGAGCCCCCCTGAGGCTAGATTTGTGCAAATTTTCAATTGAAAATAAGCAAAATTGAATGAGAATTTCATAAGTGTTTGAAAATCTTTAAAGTTGATTATCTCGAATAGTACGGGATAGAGGGGTCTCAAATTATGCACCCATTTAGAGCCCCCCTGAGGCTAGATTTGTGCAAAATTTCAATTGAAAATAAGCAAAATTGAATGAGAATTTCATAAGTGTTTGAAAATTTTTAAAGTTGATTATCTCGAATAGTACGGGATAGAGGGGTCTCAAATTATGCACCCATATAGAGCCCCCCTGAAGCTAGATATGTGCAAAATTTCAATTGAAAATAAGCAAAATTGAATGAGAATTTCATAAGTGTTTGAAAATCTTTAAAGTTGATTATCTCGAATAGTACGGGATAGAGGGGTCTCAAATTATGCACCCATATAGAGCCCCCCTTGAGGCTAGATTTGTGCAAAATTTCAATTGAAAATAAGCAAAATTGAATGAGAATTTCATAAGTGTTTGAAAATTTTTAAAGTTGATTATCTCGAATAGTACGGGATAGAGGGGTCTCAAATTATGCACCCATTTAGAGCCCCCCTGAGGCTAGATTTGTGCAAAATTTCAATTGAAAATAAGCAAAATTTCAATTGAAAATAAGCAAAATTGAATGAGAATTTCATAAGTGTTTGAAAATCTTTAAAGTTGATTATCTCGAATAGTACGGGATAGAGGGGTCTCAAATTATGCACCCATTTAGAGCCCCCCTGAGGCTAGATTTGTGCAAAATTTTCAATTGAAAATAAGCAAAATTGAATGAGAATTTCATAAGTGTTTGAAAATCTTTAAAGTTGATTATCTCGAACAGTACGGGATAAAGGGGTCTCAAACTATGCACCCATTTAGAGCCCCCCTGAGGCTAGATTTGTGCAAAATTTCAATTGAAAATAAGCAAAATTAAATGAGAATTTCATAAGTGTTTGAAAATTTTTAAAGTTGATTATCTCGAATAGTACGGGATAGAGGGGTCTCAAATTATGCACCCATTTAGAGCCCCCCTGAGGCTAGATTTGTGCAAAATTTCAATTGAAAATAAGCAAAATTGAATGAGAATTTCATAAGTGTTTGAAAATTTTTAAAGTTGATTATCTCGAATAGTACGGGATAGAGGGGTCTCAAATTATGCACCCATATAGAGCCCCCCTGAGGCTAGATTTGTGCAAAATTTCAATTGAAAACAAACAAAATTGAATGAGAATTTCATAAGTGTTTGAAAATCTTTAAAGTTGATTATCTCGAATAGTACGGGATAGAGGGGTCTCAAATTATGCACCCATATAGAGCCCCCCTGAAGCTAGATTTGTGCAAAATTTCAATTGAAAATAAGCAAAATTGAATGAGAATTTCATAAGTGTTTGAAAATCTTTAAAGTTGATTATCTCGAATAGTACGGGATAGAGGGGTCTCAAATTATGCACCCATTTAGAGCCCCCCTGAGGCTAGATTTGTGCAAAATTTCAATTGAAAATAAGCAAAATTGAATGAGAATTTAATAAGTGTTTGAAAATCTTTAAAGTTGATTATCTCGAATAGTACGGGATAGAGGGGTCTCAAATTATGCATCCATTTAGAGCCCCCCTGAGGCTAGATTTGTGCAAAATTTCAATTGAAAATAAGCAAAATTGAATGAGAATTTCATAAGTGTTTGAAAATCTTTAAAGTTGATTATCTCGAATAGTACGGGATAGAGGGGTCTCAAATTATGCACCCATTTAGAGCCCCCCTTGAGGCTAGATTTGTGCAAAATTTCAATTGAAAATAAGCAAAATTGAATGAGAATTTCATAAGTGTTTGAAAATCTTTAAAGTTGATTATCTCGAATAGTACGGGATAGAGGGGTCTCAAATTATGCACCCATTTAGAGCCCCCCTGAGGCTAGATTTGTGCAAAATTTCAATTGAAAATAAGCAAAATTGAATGAGAATTTCATAAGTGTTTAAAAATCTTTAAAGTTGATTATCTCGAATAGTACGGGATAGAGGGGTCTCAAATTATGCACCCATTTAGAGCCCCCCTGAGGCTAGATTTGTACAAAATTTCAATTGAAAATAAGCAAAATTGAATGAGAATTTCATAAGTGTTTGAAAATTTTTAAAGTTGATTATCTCGAATAGTACGGGATAGAGGGGTCTCAAATTATGCAGCCCCCCCATATAGAGCAAAATTGAATGAGAATTTCCCCCCTGAAGCTAGATATGTGCAAAATTTCAATTGAAAATAAGCAAAATTGAATGAGAATTTCATAAGTGTTTGAAAATCTTTAAAGTTGATTATCTCGAATAGTACGGGATAGAGGGGTCTCAAATTATGCACCCATATAGAGCCCCCCTTGAGGCTAGATTTGTGCAAAATTTCAATTGAAAATAAGCAAAATTGAATGAGAATTTCATAAGTGTTTGAAAATTTTTAAAGTTGATTATCTCGAATAGTACGGGATAGAGGGGTCTCAAATTATGCACCCATTTAGAGCCCCCCTGAGGCTAGATTTGTGCAAAATTTCAATTGAAAATAAGCAAAATTGAATGAGAATTTCATAAGTGTTTGAAAATTTTTAAAGTTGATTATCTCGAATAGTACGGGATAGAGGGGTCTCAAATTATGCACCCATTTAGAGCCCCCCTGAGGCTAGATTTGTGCAAAATTTCAATTGAAAATAAGCAAAATTGAATGAGAATTTCATAAGTGTTTGAAAATCTTTAAAGTTGATTATCTCGAATAGTACGGGATAGAGGGGTCTCAAACTATGCACCCATTTAGAGCCCCCCTGAGGCTAGATTTGTGCAAAATTTCAATTGAAAATAAGCAAAATTGAATGAGAATTTCATAAGTGTTTGAAAATCTTTAAAGTTGATTATCTCGAATAGTACGGGATAGAGGGGTCTCAAATTATGCACCCATTTAGAGCCCCCCTGAGGCTAGATTTGTGCAAATTTTCAATTGAAAATAAGCAAAATTGAATGAGAATTTCATAAGTGTTTGAAAATCTTTAAAGTTGATTATCTCGAATAGTACGGGATAGAGGGGTCTCAAATTATGCACCCATTTAGAGCCCCCCTGAGGCTAGATTTGTGCAAAATTTCAATTGAAAATAAGCAAAATTGAATGAGAATTTAATAAGTGTTTGAAAATCTTTAAAGTTGATTATCTCGAATAGTACGGGATAGAGGGGTCTCAAATTATGCACCCATTTAGAGCCCCCCTGAGGCTAGATTTGTGCAAAATTTCAATTGAAAATAAGCAAAATTGAATGAGAATTTCATAAGTGTTTAAAAATCTTTAAAGTTGATTATCTCGAATAGTACGGGATAGAGGGGTCTCAAATTATGCACCCATATAGAGCCCCCCTGAGGCTAGATTTGTGCAAATTTCAATTTCAATTGAAAATAAGCAAAATTGAATGAGAATTTCATAAGTGTTTGAAAATCTTTAAAGTTGATTATCTCGAATAGTACGGGATAGAGGGGTCTCAAATTATGCACCCATTTAGAGCCCCCCTGAGGCTAGATTTGTGCAAAATTTCAATTGAAAATAAGCAAAATTGAATGAGAATTTCATAAGTGTTTGAAAATTTTTAAAGTTGATTATCTCGAATAGTACGGGATAGAGGGGTCTCAAATTATGCACCCATTTAGAGCCCCCCTGAGGCTAGATTTGTGCAAAATTTCAATTGAAAATAAGCAAAATTGAATGAGAATTTCATAAGTGTTTGAAAATCTTTAAAGTTGATTATCTCGAATAGTACGGGATAGAGGGGTCTCAAACTATGCACCCATTTAGAGCCCCCCTGAGGCTAGATTTGTGCAAAATTTCAATTGAAAATAAGCAAAATTGAATGAGAATTTCATAAGTGTTTGAAAATCTTTAAAGTTGATTATCTCGAATAGTACGGGATAGAGGGGTCTCAAATTATGCACCCATTTAGAGCCCCCCTGAGGCTAGATTTGTGCAAATTTTCAATTGAAAATAAGCAAAATTGAATGAGAATTTCATAAGTGTTTGAAAATCTTTAAAGTTGATTATCTCGAATAGTACGGGATAGAGGGGTCTCAAATTATGCACCCATTTAGAGCCCCCCTGAGGCTAGATTTGTGCAAAATTTCAATTGAAAATAAGCAAAATTGAATGAGAATTTAATAAGTGTTTGAAAATCTTTAAAGTTGATTATCTCGAATAGTACGGGATAGAGGGGTCTCAAATTATGCACCCATTTAGAGCCCCCCTGAGGCTAGATTTGTGCAAAATTTCAATTGAAAATAGGCAAAATTGAATGAGAATTTCATAAGTGTTTAAAAATCTTTAAAGTTGATTATCTCGAATAGTACGGGATAGAGGGGTCTCAAATTATGCACCCATATAGAGCCCCCCTGAGGCTAGATTTGTGCAAATTTTCAATTGAAAATAAGCAAAATTGAATGAGAATTTCATAAGTGTTTGAAAATCTTTAAAGTTGATTATCTCGAATAGTACGGGATAGAGGGGTCTCAAATTATGCACCCATTTAGAGCCCCCCTGAGGCTAGATTTGTGCAAAATTTCAATTGAAAATAAGCAAAATTGAATGAGAATTTCATAAGTGTTTGAAAATCTTTAAAGTTGATTATCTCGAACAGTACGGGATAGAGGGGTCTCAAACTATGCACCCATTTAGAGCCCCCCTGAGGCTAGATTTGTGCAAAATTTCAATTGAAAATAAGCAAAATTAAATGAGAATTTCATAAGTGTTTGAAAATTTTTAAAGTTGATTATCTCGAATAGTACGGGATAGAGGGGTCTCAAATTATGCACCCATTTAGAGCCCCCCTGAGGCTAGATTTGTGCAAAATTTCAATTGAAAATAAGCAAAATTTCAATTGAAAATAAGCAAAATTTCAATTGAAAATAAGCAAAATTGAATGAGAATTTCATAAGTGTTTGAAAATCTTTAAAGTTGATTATCTCGAATAGTACGGGATAGAGGGGTCTCAAATTATGCACCCATTTAGAGCCCCCCTGAGGCTAGATTTGTGCAAAATTTCAATTGAAAATAAGCAAAATTGAATGAGAATTTCATAAGTGTTTGAAAATTTTTAAAGTTGATTATCTCGAATAGTACGGGATAGAGGGGTCTCAAATTATGCACCAATTTAGAGCCCCCCTGAGGCTAGATTTGTGCAAAATTTCAATTGAAAATAAGCAAAATTGAATGAGAATTTCATAAGTGTTTGAAAATCTTTAAAGTTGATTATCTCGAACAGTACGGGATAAAGGGGTCTCAAACTATGCACCCATTTAGAGCCCCCCTGAGGCTAGATTTGTGCAAAATTTCAATTGAAAATAAGCAAAATTAAATGAGAATTTCATAAGTGTTTGAAAATTTTTAAAGTTGATTATCTCGAATAGTACGGGATAGAGGGGTCTCAAATTATGCACCCATTTAGAGCCCCCCTGAGGCTAGATTTGTGCAAAATTTCAATTGAAAATAAGCAAAATTGAATGAGAATTTCATAAGTGTTTGAAAATTTTTAAAGTTGATTATCTCGAATAGTACGGGATAGAGGGGTCTCAAATTATGCACCCATGCACCCATAGAGCCCCCCTGAGGCTAGATTTGTGCAAAATTTCAATTGAAAACAAACAAAATTGAATGAGAATTTCATAAGTGTTTGAAAATCTTTAAAGTTGATTATCTCGAATAGTACGGGATAGAGGGGTCTCAAATTATGCACCCATATAGAGCCCCCCTGAGGCTAGATTTGTGCAAATTTTCAATTGAAAATAAGCAAAATTGAATGAGAATTTCATAAGTGTTTGAAAATCTTTAAAGTTGATTATCTCGAATAGTACGGGATAGAGGGGTCTCAAATTATGCACCCATTTAGAGCCCCCCTGAGGCTAGATTTGTACAAAATTTCAATTGAAAATAAGCAAAATTGAATGAGAATTTCATAAGTGTTTGAAAATTTTTAAAGTTGATTATCTCGAATAGTACGGGATAGAGGGGTCTCAAATTATGCACCCATATAGAGCCCCCCTGAAGCTAGATATGTGCAAAATTTCAATTGAAAATAAGCAAAATTGAATGAGAATTTCATAAGTGTTTGAAAATCTTTAAAGTTGATTATCTCGAATAGTACGGGATAGAGGGGTCTCAAATTATGCACCCATATAGAGCCCCCCTTGAGGCTAGATTTGTGCAAAATTTCAATTGAAAATAAGCAAAATTGAATGAGAATTTCATAAGTGTTTGAAAATTTTTAAAGTTGATTATCTCGAATAGTACGGGATAGAGGGGTCTCAAATTATGCAACCATTTAGAGCCCCCCTGAGGCTAGATTTGTGCAAAATTTCAATTGAAAATAAGCAAAATTGAATGAGAATTTCATAAGTGTTTGAAAATTTTTAAAGTTGATTATCTCGAATAGTACGGGATAGAGGGGTCTCAAATTATGCACCCATTTAGAGCCCCCCTGAGGCTAGATTTGTGCAAAATTTCAATTGAAAATAAGCAAAATTTCAATTGAAAATAAGCAAAATTTCAATTGAAAATAAGCAAAATTGAATGAGAATTTCATAAGTGTTTGAAAATCTTTAAAGTTGATTATCTCGAATAGTACGGGATAGAGGGGTCTCAAATTATGCACCCATTTAGAGCCCCCCTGAGGCTAGATTTGTGCAAAATTTCAATTGAAAATAAGCAAAATTGAATGAGAATTTCATAAGTGTTTGAAAATTTTTAAAGTTGATTATCTCGAATAGTACGGGATAGAGGGGTCTCAAATTATGCACCAATTTAGAGCCCCCCTGAGGCTAGATTTGTGCAAAATTTCAATTGAAAATAAGCAAAATTGAATGAGAATTTCATAAGTGTTTGAAAATCTTTAAAGTTGATTATCTCGAACAGTACGGGATAAAGGGGTCTCAAACTATGCACCCATTTAGAGCCCCCCTGAGGCTAGATTTGTGCAAAATTTCAATTGAAAATAAGCAAAATTAAATGAGAATTTCATAAGTGTTTGAAAATCTTTAAAGTTGATTATCTCGAACAGTACGGGATAAAGGGGTCTCAAACTATGCACCCATTTAGAGCCCCCCTGAGGCTAGATTTGTGCAAAATTTCAATTGAAAATAAGCAAAATTAAATGAGAATTTCATAAGTGTTTGAAAATCTTTAAAGTTGATTATCTCGAACAGTACGGGATAAAGGGGTCTCAAACTATGCACCCATTTAGAGCCCCCCTGAGGCTAGATTTGTGCAAATTTTCAATTGAAAATAAGCAAAATTGAATGAGAATTTCATAAGTGTTTGAAAATCTTTAAAGTTGATTATCTCGAATAGTACGGGATAGAGGGGTCTCAAATTATGCACCCATTTAGAGCCCCCCTGAGGCTAGATTTGTACAAAATTTCAATTGAAAATAAGCAAAATTGAATGAGAATTTCATAAGTGTTTGAAAATTTTTAAAGTTGATTATCTCGAATAGTACGGGATAGAGGGGTCTCAAATTATGCACCCATATAGAGCCCCCCTGAAGCTAGATATGTGCAAAATTTCAATTGAAAATAAGCAAAATTGAATGAGAATTTCATAAGTGTTTGAAAATCTTTAAAGTTGATTATCTCGAATAGTACGGGATAGAGGGGTCTCAAATTATGCACCCATATAGAGCCCCCCTTGAGGCTAGATTTGTGCAAAATTTCAATTGAAAATAAGCAAAATTGAATGAGAATTTCATAAGTGTTTGAAAATTTTTAAAGTTGATTATCTCGAATAGTACGGGATAGAGGGGTCTCAAATTATGCACCCATTTAGAGCCCCCCTGAGGCTAGATTTGTGCAAAATTTCAATTGAAAATAAGCAAAATTGAATGAGAATTTCATAAGTGTTTGAAAATCTTTAAAGTTGATTATCTCGAATAGTACGGGATAGAGGGGTCTCAAACTATGCACCCATTTAGAGCCCCCCTGAGGCTAGATTTGTGCAAAATTTTAATTGAAAATAAGCAAAATTGAATGAGAATTTCATAAGTGTTTGAAAATCTTTAAAGTTGATTATCTCGAACAGTACGGGATAAAGGGGTCTCAAACTATGCACCCATTTAGAGCCCCCCTGAGGCTAGATTTGTGCAAAATTTCAATTGAAAATAAGCAAAATTAAATGAGAATTTCATAAGTGTTTGAAAATTTTTAAAGTTGATTATCTCGAATAGTACGGGATAGAGGGGTCTCAAATTATGCACCCATATAGAGCCCCCCTGAGGCTAGATTTGTGCAAATTTTCAATTGAAAATAAGCAAAATTGAATGAGAATTTCATAAGTGTTTGAAAATCTTTAAAGTTGATTATCTCGAATAGTACGGGATAGAGGGGTCTCAAATTATGCACCCATTTAGAGCCCCCCTGAGGCTAGATTTGTGCAAAATTTCAATTGAAAATAAGCAAAATTGAATGAGAATTTCATAAGTGTTTGAAAATTTTTAAAGTTGATTATCTCGAATAGTACGGGATAGAGGGGTCTCAAATTATGCACCCATATAGAGCCCCCCTGAAGCTAGATATGTGCAAAATTTCAATTGAAAATAAGCAAAATTGAATGAGAATTTCATAAGTGTTTGAAAATCTTTAAAGTTGATTATCTCGAATAGTACGGGATAGAGGGGTCTCAAACTATGCACCCATTTAGAGCCCCCCTGAGGCTAGATTTGTGCAAAATTTCAATTGAAAATAAGCAAAATTAAATGAGAATTTCATAAGTGTTTGAAAATTTTTAAAGTTGATTATCTCGAATAGTACGGGATAGAGGGGTCTCAAATTATGCACCCATTTAGAGCCCCCCTGAGGCTAGATTTGTGCAAAATTTCAATTGAAAATAAGCAAAATTTCAATTGAAAATAAGCAAAATTTCAATTGAAAATAAGCAAAATTGAATGAGAATTTCATAAGTGTTTGAAAATCTTTAAAGTTGATTATCTCGAATAGTACGGGATAGAGGGGTCTCAAATTATGCACCCATTTAGAGCCCCCCTGAGGCTAGATTTGTGCAAAATTTCAATTGAAAATAAGCAAAATTGAATGAGAATTTCATAAGTGTTTGAAAATTTTTAAAGTTGATTATCTCGAATAGTACGGGATAGAGGGGTCTCAAATTATGCACCAATTTAGAGCCCCCCTGAGGCTAGATTTGTGCAAAATTTCAATTGAAAATAAGCAAAATTGAATGAGAATTTCATAAGTGTTTGAAAATCTTTAAAGTTGATTATCTCGAACAGTACGGGATAAAGGGGTCTCAAACTATGCACCCATTTAGAGCCCCCCTGAGGCTAGATTTGTGCAAAATTTCAATTGAAAATAAGCAAAATTAAATGAGAATTTCATAAGTGTTTGAAAATTTTTAAAGTTGATTATCTCGAATAGTACGGGATAGAGGGGTCTCAAATTATGCACCCATTTAGAGCCCCCCTGAGGCTAGATTTGTGCAAAATTTCAATTGAAAATAAGCAAAATTGAATGAGAATTTCATAAGTGTTTGAAAATTTTTAAAGTTGATTATCTCGAATAGTACGGGATAGAGGGGTCTCAAATTATGCACCCATATAGAGCCCCCCTGAGGCTAGATTTGTGCAAAATTTCAATTGAAAACAAACAAAATTGAATGAGAATTTCATAAGTGTTTGAAAATCTTTAAAGTTGATTATCTCGAATAGTACGGGATAGAGGGGTCTCAAATTATGCACCCATATAGAGCCCCCCTGAGGCTAGATTTGTGCAAATTTTCAATTGAAAATAAGCAAAATTGAATGAGAATTTCATAAGTGTTTGAAAATCTTTAAAGTTGATTATCTCGAATAGTACGGGATAGAGGGGTCTCAAATTATGCACCCATTTAGAGCCCCCCTGAGGCTAGATTTGTACAAAATTTCAATTGAAAATAAGCAAAATTGAATGAGAATTTCATAAGTGTTTGAAAATTTTTAAAGTTGATTATCTCGAATAGTACGGGATAGAGGGGTCTCAAATTATGCACCCATATAGAGCCCCCCTGAAGCTAGATATGTGCAAAATTTCAATTGAAAATAAGCAAAATTGAATGAGAATTTCATAAGTGTTTGAAAATCTTTAAAGTTGATTATCTCGAATAGTACGGGATAGAGGGGTCTCAAATTATGCACCCATATAGAGCCCCCCTTGAGGCTAGATTTGTGCAAAATTTCAATTGAAAATAAGCAAAATTGAATGAGAATTTCATAAGTGTTTGAAAATTTTTAAAGTTGATTATCTCGAATAGTACGGGATAGAGGGGTCTCAAATTATGCACCCATTTAGAGCCCCCCTGAGGCTAGATTTGTGCAAAATTTCAATTGAAAATAAGCAAAATTGAATGAGAATTTCATAAGTGTTTGAAAATTTTTAAAGTTGATTATCTCGAATAGTACGGGATAGAGGGGTCTCAAATTATGCACCCATTTAGAGCCCCCCTGAGGCTAGATTTGTGCAAAATTTCAATTGAAAATAAGCAAAATTGAATGAGAATTTCATAAGTGTTTGAAAATCTTTAAAGTTGATTATCTCGAATAGTACGGGATAGAGGGGTCTCAAACTATGCACCCATTTAGAGCCCCCCTGAGGCTAGATTTGTGCAAAATTTTAATTGAAAATAAGCAAAATTGAATGAGAATTTCATAAGTGTTTGAAAATCTTTAAAGTTGATTATCTCGAACAGTACGGGATAAAGGGGTCTCAAACTATGCACCCATTTAGAGCCCCCCTGAGGCTAGATTTGTGCAAAATTTCAATTGAAAATAAGCAAAATTAAATGAGAATTTCATAAGTGTTTGAAAATTTTTAAAGTTGATTATCTCGAATAGTACGGGATAGAGGGGTCTCAAATTATGCACCCATATAGAGCCCCCCTGAGGCTAGATTTGTGCAAATTTTCAATTGAAAATAAGCAAAATTGAATGAGAATTTCATAAGTGTTTGAAAATCTTTAAAGTTGATTATCTCGAATAGTACGGGATAGAGGGGTCTCAAATTATGCACCCATTTAGAGCCCCCCTGAGGCTAGATTTGTGCAAAATTTCAATTGAAAATAAGCAAAATTGAATGAGAATTTCATAAGTGTTTGAAAATTTTTAAAGTTGATTATCTCGAATAGTACGGGATAGAGGGGTCTCAAATTATGCACCCATATAGAGCCCCCCTGAAGCTAGATATGTGCAAAATTTCAATTGAAAATAAGCAAAATTGAATGAGAATTTCATAAGTGTTTGAAAATCTTTAAAGTTGATTATCTCGAATAGTACGGGATAGAGGGGTCTCAAATTATGCACCCATATAGAGCCCCCCTTGAGGCTAGATTTGTGCAAAATTTCAATTGAAAATAAGCAAAATTGAATGAGAATTTCATAAGTGTTTGAAAATTTTTAAAGTTGATTATCTCGAATAGTACGGGATAGAGGGGTCTCAAATTATGCACCCATTTAGAGCCCCCCTGAGGCTAGATTTGTGCAAAATTTCAATTGAAAATAAGCAAAATTTCAATTGAAAATAAGCAAAATTGAATGAGAATTTCATAAGTGTTTGAAAATCTTTAAAGTTGATTATCTCGAATAGTACGGGATAGAGGGGTCTCAAATTATGCACCCATTTAGAGCCCCCCTGAGGCTAGATTTGTGCAAAATTTTCAATTGAAAATAAGCAAAATTGAATGAGAATTTCATAAGTGTTTGAAAATCTTTAAAGTTGATTATCTCGAACAGTACGGGATAAAGGGGTCTCAAACTATGCACCCATTTAGAGCCCCCCTGAGGCTAGATTTGTGCAAAATTTCAATTGAAAATAAGCAAAATTAAATGAGAATTTCATAAGTGTTTGAAAATTTTTAAAGTTGATTATCTCGAATAGTACGGGATAGAGGGGTCTCAAATTATGCACCCATTTAGAGCCCCCCTGAGGCTAGATTTGTGCAAAATTTCAATTGAAAATAAGCAAAATTGAATGAGAATTTCATAAGTGTTTGAAAATTTTTAAAGTTGATTATCTCGAATAGTACGGGATAGAGGGGTCTCAAATTATGCACCCATATAGAGCCCCCCTGAGGCTAGATTTGTGCAAAATTTCAATTGAAAACAAACAAAATTGAATGAGAATTTCATAAGTGTTTGAAAATCTTTAAAGTTGATTATCTCGAATAGTACGGGATAGAGGGGTCTCAAATTATGCACCCATATAGAGCCCCCCTGAAGCTAGATTTGTGCAAAATTTCAATTGAAAATAAGCAAAATTGAATGAGAATTTCATAAGTGTTTGAAAATCTTTAAAGTTGATTATCTCGAATAGTACGGGATAGAGGGGTCTCAAATTATGCACCCATTTAGAGCCCCCCTGAGGCTAGATTTGTGCAAAATTTCAATTGAAAATAAGCAAAATTGAATGAGAATTTAATAAGTGTTTGAAAATCTTTAAAGTTGATTATCTCGAATAGTACGGGATAGAGGGGTCTCAAATTATGCACCCATTTAGAGCCCCCCTGAGGCTAGATTTGTGCAAAATTTCAATTGAAAATAAGCAAAATTGAATGAGAATTTCATAAGTGTTTGAAAATCTTTAAAGTTGATTATCTCGAATAGTACGGGATAGAGGGGTCTCAAATTATGCACCCATTTAGAGCCCCCCTTGAGGCTAGATTTGTGCAAAATTTCAATTGAAAATAAGCAAAATTGAATGAGAATTTCATAAGTGTTTGAAAATCTTTAAAGTTGATTATCTCGAATAGTACGGGATAGAGGGGTCTCAAATTATGCACCCATTTAGAGCCCCCCTGAGGCTAGATTTGTGCAAAATTTCAATTGAAAATAAGCAAAATTGAATGAGAATTTCATAAGTGTTTAAAAATCTTTAAAGTTGATTATCTCGAATAGTACGGGATAGAGGGGTCTCAAATTATGCACCCATATAGAGCCCCCCTGAGGCTAGATTTGTGCAAATTTTCAATTGAAAATAAGCAAAATTGAATGAGAATTTCATAAGTGTTTGAAAATCTTTAAAGTTGATTATCTCGAATAGTACGGGATAGAGGGGTCTCAAATTATGCACCCATTTAGAGCCCCCCTGAGGCTAGATTTGTGCAAAATTTCAATTGAAAATAAGCAAAATTGAATGAGAATTTCATAAGTGTTTGAAAATTTTTAAAGTTGATTATCTCGAATAGTACGGGATAGAGGGGTCTCAAATTATGCACCCATATAGAGCCCCCCTGAAGCTAGATATGTGCAAAATTTCAATTGAAAATAAGCAAAATTGAATGAGAATTTCATAAGTGTTTGAAAATCTTTAAAGTTGATTATCTCGAATAGTACGGGATAGAGGGGTCTCAAATTATGCACCCATATAGAGCCCCCCTTGAGGCTAGATTTGTGCAAAATTTCAATTGAAAATAAGCAAAATTGAATGAGAATTTCATAAGTGTTTGAAAATTTTTAAAGTTGATTATCTCGAATAGTACGGGATAGAGGGGTCTCAAATTATGCAACCATTTAGAGCCCCCCTGAGGCTAGATTTGTGCAAAATTTCAATTGAAAATAAGCAAAATTGAATGAGAATTTCATAAGTGTTTGAAAATTTTTAAAGTTGATTATCTCGAATAGTACGGGATAGAGGGGTCTCAAATTATGCACCCATTTAGAGCCCCCCTGAGGCTAGATTTGTGCAAAATTTCAATTGAAAATAAGCAAAATTGAATGAGAATTTCATAAGTGTTTGAAAATCTTTAAAGTTGATTATCTCGAATAGTACGGGATAGAGGGGTCTCAAACTATGCACCCATTTAGAGCCCCCCTGAGGCTAGATTTGTGCAAAATTTCAATTGAAAATAAGCAAAATTGAATGAGAATTTCATAAGTGTTTGAAAATCTTTAAAGTTGATTATCTCGAATAGTACGGGATAGAGGGGTCTCAAATTATGCACCCATTTAGAGCCCCCCTGAGGCTAGATTTGTGCAAAATTTCAATTGAAAATAAGCAAAATTGAATGAGAATTTCATAAGTGTTTAAAAATCTTTAAAGTTGATTATCTCGAATAGTACGGGATAGAGGGGTCTCAAATTATGCACCCATATAGAGCCCCCCTGAGGCTAGATTTGTGCAAATTTTCAATTGAAAATAAGCAAAATTGAATGAGAATTTCATAAGTGTTTGAAAATCTTTAAAGTTGATTATCTCGAATAGTACGGGATAGAGGGGTCTCAAATTATGCACCCATTTAGAGCCCCCCTGAGGCTAGATTTGTGCAAAATTTCAATTGAAAATAAGCAAAATTGAATGAGAATTTCATAAGTGTTTGAAAATTTTTAAAGTTGATTATCTCGAATAGTACGGGATAGAGGGGTCTCAAATTATGCACCCATATAGAGCCCCCCTGAAGCTAGATATGTGCAAAATTTCAATTGAAAATAAGCAAAATTGAATGAGAATTTCATAAGTGTTTGAAAATCTTTAAAGTTGATTATCTCGAATAGTACGGGATAGAGGGGTCTCAAATTATGCACCCATATAGAGCCCCCCTTGAGGCTAGATTTGTGCAAAATTTCAATTGAAAATAAGCAAAATTGAATGAGAATTTCATAAGTGTTTGAAAATTTTTAAAGTTGATTATCTCGAATAGTACGGGATAGAGGGGTCTCAAATTATGCAACCATTTAGAGCCCCCCTGAGGCTAGATTTGTGCAAAATTTCAATTGAAAATAAGCAAAATTGAATGAGAATTTCATAAGTGTTTGAAAATTTTTAAAGTTGATTATCTCGAATAGTACGGGATAGAGGGGTCTCAAATTATGCACCCATTTAGAGCCCCCCTGAGGCTAGATTTGTGCAAAATTTCAATTGAAAATAAGCAAAATTGAATGAGAATTTCATAAGTGTTTGAAAATCTTTAAAGTTGATTATCTCGAATAGTACGGGATAGAGGGGTCTCAAACTATGCACCCATTTAGAGCCCCCCTGAGGCTAGATTTGTGCAAAATTTCAATTGAAAATAAGCAAAATTGAATGAGAATTTCATAAGTGTTTGAAAATCTTTAAAGTTGATTATCTCGAATAGTACGGGATAGAGGGGTCTCAAATTATGCACCCATTTAGAGCCCCCCTGAGGCTAGATTTGTGCAAAATTTCAATTGAAAATAAGCAAAATTGAATGAGAATTTCATAAGTGTTTGAAAATCTTTAAAGTTGATTATCTCGAATAGTACGGGATAGAGGGATCTCAAATTATGCACCCATTTAGAGCCCCCCTGAGGCTAGATTTGTGCAAAATTTCAATTGAAAACAAACAAAATTGAATGAGAATTTAATAAGTGTTTGAAAATCTTTAAAGTTGATTATCTCGAATAGTACGGGATAGAGGGGTCTCAAATTATGCACCCATTTAGAGCCCCCCTGAGGCTAGATTTGTGCAAAATTTCAATTGAAAATAAGCAAAATTTCAATTGAAAATAAGCAAAATTGAATGAGAATTTCATAAGTGTTTGAAAATCTTTAAAGTTGATTATCTCGAATAGTACGGGATAGAGGGGTCTCAAATTATGCACCCATTTAGAGCCCCCCTGAGGCTAGATTTGTGCAAAATTTCAATTGAAAATAAGCAAAATTGAATGAGAATTTCATAAGTGTTTGAAAATCTTTAAAGTTGATTATCTCGAATAGTACGGGATAGAGGGGTCTCAAATTATGCACCCATTTAGAGCCCCCCTGAGGCTAGATTTGTGCAAAATTTCAATTGAAAATAAGCAAAATTTCAATTGAAAATAAGCAAAATTGAATGAGAATTTCATAAGTGTTTGAAAA
The DNA here is from genome assembly GCF_024763615.1 of Phlebotomus papatasi. NCBI lineage: Eukaryota > Metazoa > Arthropoda > Insecta > Diptera > Psychodidae > Phlebotomus > Phlebotomus papatasi. Next base: position 153,873 of record NW_026604456.1, read on the forward strand.
TCTTTAAAGTTGATTATCTCGAATAGTACGGGATAGAGGGGTCTCAAATTATGCACCCATTTAGAGCCCCCCTGAGGCTAGATTTGTGCAAAATTTCAATTGAAAATAAGCAAAATTTCAATTGAAAATAAGCAAAATTGAATGAGAATTTCATAAGTGTTTGAAAATCTTTAAAGTTGATTATCTCGAATAGTACGGGATAGAGGGGTCTCAAATTATGCACCCATTTAGAGCCCCCCTGAGGCTAGATTTGTGCAAAATTTCAATTGAAAATAGGCAAAATTGAATGAGAATTTCATAAGTGTTTAAAAATCTTTAAAGTTGATTATCTCGAATAGTACGGGATAGAGGGGTCTCAAATTATGCACCCATATAGAGCCCCCCTGAGGCTAGATTTGTGCAAATTTTCAATTGAAAATAAGCAAAATTGAATGAGAATTTCATAAGTGTTTGAAAATCTTTAAAGTTGATTATCTCGAATAGTACGGGATAGAGGGGTCTCAAATTATGCACCCATTTAGAGCCCCCCTGAGGCTAGATTTGTGCAAAATTTCAATTGAAAATAAGCAAAATTGAATGAGAATTTCATAAGTGTTTGAAAATCTTTAAAGTTGATTATCTCGAACAGTACGGGATAGAGGGGTCTCAAACTATGCACCCATTTAGAGCCCCCCTGAGGCTAGATTTGTGCAAAATTTCAATTGAAAATAAGCAAAATTAAATGAGAATTTCATAAGTGTTTGAAAATTTTTAAAGTTGATTATCTCGAATAGTACGGGATAGAGGGGTCTCAAATTATGCACCCATTTAGAGCCCCCCTGAGGCTAGATTTGTGCAAAATTTCAATTGAAAATAAGCAAAATTTCAATTGAAAATAAGCAAAATTTCAATTGAAAATAAGCAAAATTGAATGAGAATTTCATAAGTGTTTGAAAATCTTTAAAGTTGATTATCTCGAATAGTACGGGATAGAGGGGTCTCAAATTATGCACCCATTTAGAGCCCCCCTGAGGCTAGATTTGTGCAAAATTTCAATTGAAAATAAGCAAAATTGAATGAGAATTTCATAAGTGTTTGAAAATTTTTAAAGTTGATTATCTCGAATAGTACGGGATAGAGGGGTCTCAAATTATGCACCCATTTAGAGCCCCCCTGAGGCTAGATTTGTGCAAAATTTCAATTGAAAATAAGCAAAATTGAATGAGAATTTCATAAGTGTTTGAAAATCTTTAAAGTTGATTATCTCGAACAGTACGGGATAAAGGGGTCTCAAACTATGCACCCATTTAGAGCCCCCCTGAGGCTAGATTTGTGCAAAATTTCAATTGAAAATAAGCAAAATTAAATGAGAATTTCATAAGTGTTTGAAAATTTTTAAAGTTGATTATCTCGAATAGTACGGGATAGAGGGGTCTCAAATTATGCACCCATTTAGAGCCCCCCTGAGGCTAGATTTGTGCAAAATTTCAATTGAAAATAAGCAAAATTGAATGAGAATTTCATAAGTGTTTGAAAATTTTTAAAGTTGATTATCTCGAATAGTACGGGATAGAGGGGTCTCAAATTATGCACCCATATAGAGCCCCCCTGAGGCTAGATTTGTGCAAAATTTCAATTGAAAACAAACAAAATTGAATGAGAATTTCATAAGTGTTTGAAAATCTTTAAAGTTGATTATCTCGAATAGTACGGGATAGAGGGGTCTCAAATTATGCACCCATATAGAGCCCCCTTGAAGCTAGATTTGTGCAAAATTTCAATTGAAAATAAGCAAAATTGAATGAGAATTTCATAAGTGTTTGAAAATCTTTAAAGTTGATTATCTCGAATAGTACGGGATAGAGGGGTCTCAAATTATGCACCCATTTAGAGCCCCCCTGAGGCTAGATTTGTGCAAAATTTCAATTGAAAATAAGCAAAATTGAATGAGAATTTAATAAGTGTTTGAAAATCTTTAAAGTTGATTATCTCGAATAGTACGGGATAGAGGGGTCTCAAATTATGCACCCATTTAGAGCCCCCCTGAGGCTAGATTTGTGCAAAATTTCAATTGAAAATAAGCAAAATTGAATGAGAATTTCATAAGTGTTTGAAAATCTTTAAAGTTGATTATCTCGAATAGTACGGGATAGAGGGGTCTCAAATTATGCACCCATTTAGAGCCCCCCTTGAGGCTAGATTTGTGCAAAATTTCAATTGAAAATAAGCAAAATTGAATGAGAATTTCATAAGTGTTTGAAAATCTTTAAAGTTGATTATCTCGAACAGTACGGGATAAAGGGGTCTCAAACTATGCACCCATTTAGAGCCCCCCTGAGGCTAGATTTGTGCAAAATTTCAATTGAAAATAAGCAAAATTGAATGAGAATTTCATAAGTGTTTAAAAATCTTTAAAGTTGATTATCTCGAATAGTACGGGATAGAGGGGTCTCAAATTATGCACCCATATAGAGCCCCCCTGAGGCTAGATTTGTGCAAATTTTCAATTGAAAATAAGCAAAATTGAATGAGAATTTCATAAGTGTTTGAAAATCTTTAAAGTTGATTATCTCGAATAGTACGGGATAGAGGGGTCTCAAATTATGCACCCATTTAGAGCCCCCCTGAGGCTAGATTTGTGCAAAATTTCAATTGAAAATAAGCAAAATTGAATGAGAATTTCATAAGTGTTTGAAAATTTTTAAAGTTGATTATCTCGAATAGTACGGGATAGAGGGGTCTCAAATTATGCACCCATATAGAGCCCCCCTGAAGCTAGATATGTGCAAAATTTCAATTGAAAATAAGCAAAATTGAATGAGAATTTCATAAGTGTTTGAAAATCTTTAAAGTTGATTATCTCGAATAGTACGGGATAGAGGGGTCTCAAATTATGCACCCATATAGAGCCCCCCTGAGGCTAGATTTGTGCAAAATTTCAATTGAAAACAAACAAAATTGAATGAGAATTTCATAAGTGTTTGAAAATCTTTAAAGTTGATTATCTCGAATAGTACGGGATAGAGGGGTCTCAAATTATGCACCCATATAGAGCCCCCCTGAAGCTAGATTTGTGCAAAATTTCAATTGAAAATAAGCAAAATTGAATGAGAATTTCATAAGTGTTTGAAAATCTTTAAAGTTGATTATCTCGAATAGTACGGGATAGAGGGGTCTCAAATTATGCACCCATTTAGAGCCCCCCTGAGGCTAGATTTGTGCAAAATTTCAATTGAAAATAAGCAAAATTGAATGAGAATTTAATAAGTGTTTGAAAATCTTTAAAGTTGATTATCTCGAATAGTACGGGATAGAGGGGTCTCAAATTATGCACCCATTTAGAGCCCCCCTGAGGCTAGATTTGTGCAAAATTTCAATTGAAAATAAGCAAAATTGAATGAGAATTTCATAAGTGTTTGAAAATCTTTAAAGTTGATTATCTCGAATAGTACGGGATAGAGGGGTCTCAAATTATGCACCCATTTAGAGCCCCCCTTGAGGCTAGATTTGTGCAAAATTTCAATTGAAAATAAGCAAAATTGAATGAGAATTTCATAAGTGTTTGAAAATCTTTAAAGTTGATTATCTCGAATAGTACGGGATAGAGGGGTCTCAAATTATGCACCCATTTAGAGCCCCCCTGAGGCTAGATTTGTGCAAAATTTCAATTGAAAATAAGCAAAATTGAATGAGAATTTCATAAGTGTTTAAAAATCTTTAAAGTTGATTATCTCGAATAGTACGGGATAGAGGGGTCTCAAATTATGCACCCATATAGAGCCCCCCTGAGGCTAGATTTGTGCAAATTTTCAATTGAAAATAAGCAAAATTGAATGAGAATTTCATAAGTGTTTGAAAATCTTTAAAGTTGATTATCTCGAATAGTACGGGATAGAGGGGTCTCAAATTATGCACCCATTTAGAGCCCCCCTGAGGCTAGATTTGTGCAAAATTTCAATTGAAAATAAGCAAAATTGAATGAGAATTTCATAAGTGTTTGAAAATTTTTAAAGTTGATTATCTCGAATAGTACGGGATAGAGGGGTCTCAAATTATGCACCCATATAGAGCCCCCCTGAAGCTAGATATGTGCAAAATTTCAATTGAAAATAAGCAAAATTGAATGAGAATTTCATAAGTGTTTGAAAATCTTTAAAGTTGATTATCTCGAATAGTACGGGATAGAGGGGTCTCAAATTATGCACCCATATAGAGCCCCCCTTGAGGCTAGATTTGTGCAAAATTTCAATTGAAAATAAGCAAAATTGAATGAGAATTTCATAAGTGTTTGAAAATTTTTAAAGTTGATTATCTCGAATAGTACGGGATAGAGGGGTCTCAAATTATGCACCCATTTAGAGCCCCCCTGAGGCTAGATTTGTGCAAAATTTCAATTGAAAATAAGCAAAATTGAATGAGAATTTCATAAGTGTTTGAAAATTTTTAAAGTTGATTATCTCGAATAGTACGGGATAGAGGGGTCTCAAATTATGCACCCATTTAGAGCCCCCCTGAGGCTAGATTTGTGCAAAATTTCAATTGAAAATAAGCAAAATTGAATGAGAATTTCATAAGTGTTTGAAAATCTTTAAAGTTGATTATCTCGAATAGTACGGGATAGAGGGGTCTCAAACTATGCACCCATTTAGAGCCCCCCTGAGGCTAGATTTGTGCAAAATTTCAATTGAAAATAAGCAAAATTGAATGAGAATTTCATAAGTGTTTGAAAATCTTTAAAGTTGATTATCTCGAATAGTACGGGATAGAGGGGTCTCAAATTATGCACCCATATAGAGCCCCCCTGAAGCTAGATATGTGCAAAATTTCAATTGAAAATAAGCAAAATTGAATGAGAATTTCATAAGTGTTTGAAAATCTTTAAAGTTGATTATCTCGAATAGTACGGGATAGAGGGGTCTCAAATTATGCACCCATATAGAGCCCCCCTTGAGGCTAGATTTGTGCAAAATTTCAATTGAAAATAAGCAAAATTGAATGAGAATTTCATAAGTGTTTGAAAATTTTTAAAGTTGATTATCTCGAATAGTACGGGATAGAGGGGTCTCAAATTATGCACCCATTTAGAGCCCCCCTGAGGCTAGATTTGTGCAAAATTTCAATTGAAAATAAGCAAAATTGAATGAGAATTTCATAAGTGTTTGAAAATTTTTAAAGTTGATTATCTCGAATAGTACGGGATAGAGGGGTCTCAAATTATGCACCCATTTAGAGCCCCCCTGAGGCTAGATTTGTGCAAAATTTCAATTGAAAATAAGCAAAATTGAATGAGAATTTCATAAGTGTTTGAAAATCTTTAAAGTTGATTATCTCGAATAGTACGGGATAGAGGGGTCTCAAACTATGCACCCATTTAGAGCCCCCCTGAGGCTAGATTTGTGCAAAATTTCAATTGAAAATAAGCAAAATTGAATGAGAATTTCATAAGTGTTTGAAAATCTTTAAAGTTGATTATCTCGAATAGTACGGGATAGAGGGGTCTCAAATTATGCACCCATTTAGAGCCCCCCTGAGGCTAGATTTGTGCAAAATTTCAATTGAAAATAAGCAAAATTAAATGAGAATTTCATAAGTGTTTGAAAATCTTTAAAGTTGATTATCTCGAATAGTACGGGATAGAGGGATCTCAAATTATGCACCCATTTAGAGCCCCCCTGAGGCTAGATTTGTGCAAAATTTCAATTGAAAACAAACAAAATTGAATGAGAATTTAATAAGTGTTTGAAAATCTTTAAAGTTGATTATCTCGAATAGTACGGGATAGAGGGGTCTCAAATTATGCACCCATTTAGAGCCCCCCTGAGGCTAGATTTGTGCAAAATTTCAATTGAAAATAAGCAAAATTTCAATTGAAAATAAGCAAAATTGAATGAGAATTTCATAAGTGTTTGAAAATCTTTAAAGTTGATTATCTCGAATAGTACGGGATAGAGGGGTCTCAAATTATGCACCCATTTAGAGCCCCCCTGAGGCTAGATTTGTGCAAAATTTCAATTGAAAATAAGCAAAATTGAATGAGAATTTCATAAGTGTTTGAAAATCTTTAAAGTTGATTATCTCGAATAGTACGGGATAGAGGGGTCTCAAATTATGCACCCATTTAGAGCCCCCCTGAGGCTAGATTTGTGCAAAATTTCAATTGAAAATAAGCAAAATTTCAATTGAAAATAAGCAAAATTGAATGAGAATTTCATAAGTGTTTGAAAATCTTTAAAGTTGATTATCTCGAATAGTACGGGATAGAGGGGTCTCAAATTATGCACCCATTTAGAGCCCCCCTGAGGCTAGATTTGTGCAAAATTTCAATTGAAAATAAGCAAAATTGAATGAGAATTTCATAAGTGTTTGAAAATCTTTAAAGTTGATTATCTCGAATAGTACGGGATAGAGGGGTCTCAAATTATGCACCCATTTAGAGCCCCCCTGAGGCTAGATTTGTGCAAAATTTCAATTGAAAATAGGCAAAATTGAATGAGAATTTCATAAGTGTTTAAAAATCTTTAAAGTTGATTATCTCGAATAGTACGGGATAGAGGAGTCTCAAATTATGCACCCATATAGAGCCCCCCTGAGGCTAGATTTGTGCAAATTTTCAATTGAAAATAAGCAAAATTGAATGAGAATTTCATAAGTGTTTGAAAATCTTTAAAGTTGATTATCTCGAATAGTACGGGATAGAGGGGTCTCAAATTATGCACCCATTTAGAGCCCCCCTGAGGCTAGATTTGTGCAAAATTTCAATTGAAAATAAGCAAAATTGAATGAGAATTTCATAAGTGTTTGAAAATCTTTAAAGTTGATTATCTCGAACAGTACGGGATAGAGGGGTCTCAAACTATGCACCCATTTAGAGCCCCCCTGAGGCTAGATTTGTGCAAAATTTCAATTGAAAATAAGCAAAATTAAATGAGAATTTCATAAGTGTTTGAAAATTTTTAAAGTTGATTATCTCGAACAGTACGGGATAGAGGGGTCTCAAATTATGCACCCATTTAGAGCCCCCCTGAGGCTAGATTTGTGCAAAATTTCAATTGAAAATAAGCAAAATTTCAATTGAAAATAAGCAAAATTTCAATTGAAAGTAAGCAAAATTGAATGAGAATTTCATAAGTGTTTGAAAATCTTTAAAGTTGATTATCTCGAATAGTACGGGATAGAGGGGTCTCAAATTATGCACCCATTTAGAGCCCCCCTGAGGCTAGATTTGTGCAAAATTTCAATTGAAAATAAGCAAAATTGAATGAGAATTTCATAAGTGTTTGAAAATTTTTAAAGTTGATTATCTCGAATAGTACGGGATAGAGGGGTCTCAAATTATGCACCCATTTAGAGCCCCCCTGAGGCTAGATTTGTGCAAAATTTCAATTGAAAATAAGCAAAATTGAATGAGAATTTCATAAGTGTTTGAAAATCTTTAAAGTTGATTATCTCGAACAGTACGGGATAAAGGGGTCTCAAACTATGCACCCATTTAGAGCCCCCCTGAGGCTAGATTTGTGCAAAATTTCAATTGAAAATAAGCAAAATTAAATGAGAATTTCATAAGTGTTTGAAAATTTTTAAAGTTGATTATCTCGAATAGTACGGGATAGAGGGGTCTCAAATTATGCACCCATTTAGAGCCCCCCTGAGGCTAGATTTGTGCAAAATTTCAATTGAAAATAAGCAAAATTGAATGAGAATTTCATAAGTGTTTGAAAATTTTTAAAGTTGATTATCTCGAATAGTACGGGATAGAGGGGTCTCAAATTATGCACCCATATAGAGCCCCCCTGAGGCTAGATTTGTGCAAAATTTCAATTGAAAACAAACAAAATTGAATGAGAATTTCATAAGTGTTTGAAAATCTTTAAAGTTGATTATCTCGAATAGTACGGGATAGAGGGGTCTCAAATTATGCACCCATATAGAGCCCCCCTGAAGCTAGATTTGTGCAAAATTTCAATTGAAAATAAGCAAAATTGAATGAGAATTTCATAAGTGTTTGAAAATCTTTAAAGTTGATTATCTCGAATAGTACGGGATAGAGGGGTCTCAAATTATGCACCCATTTAGAGCCCCCCTGAGGCTAGATTTGTGCAAAATTTCAATTGAAAATAAGCAAAATTGAATGAGAATTTAATAAGTGTTTGAAAATCTTTAAAGTTGATTATCTCGAATAGTACGGGATAGAGGGGTCTCAAATTATGCACCCATTTAGAGCCCCCCTGAGGCTAGATTTGTGCAAAATTTCAATTGAAAATAAGCAAAATTGAATGAGAATTTCTGATAAGTGTTTGAAAATCTTTAAAGTTGATTATCTCGAATAGTACGGGATAGAGGGGTCTCAAATTATGCACCCATTTAGAGCCCCCCTGAGGCTGAGGCTAGATTTGTAAGCAAAATTGAATGAGAATTTCATAAGTGTTTGAAAATCTTTAAAGTTGATTATCTCGAATAGTACGGGATAGAGGGGTCTCAAATTATGCACCCATTTAGAGCCCCCCTTGAGGCTAGATTTGTGCAAAATTTCAATTGAAAATAAGCAAAATTGAATGAGAATTTCATAAGTGTTTGAAAATCTTTAAAGTTGATTATCTCGAACAGTACGGGATAAAGGGGTCTCAAACTATGCACCCATTTAGAGCCCCCCTGAGGCTAGATTTGTGCAAAATTTCAATTGAAAATAAGCAAAATTGAATGAGAATTTCATAAGTGTTTAAAAATCTTTAAAGTTGATTATCTCGAATAGTACGGGATAGAGGGGTCTCAAATTATGCACCCATATAGAGCCCCCCTGAGGCTAGATTTGTGCAAATTTTCAATTGAAAATAAGCAAAATTGAATGAGAATTTCATAAGTGTTTGAAAATCTTTAAAGTTGATTATCTCGAATAGTACGGGATAGAGGGGTCTCAAATTATGCACCCATTTAGAGCCCCCCTGAGGCTAGATTTGTGCAAAATTTCAATTGAAAATAAGCAAAATTGAATGAGAATTTCATAAGTGTTTGAAAATTTTTAAAGTTGATTATCTCGAATAGTACGGGATAGAGGGGTCTCAAATTATGCACCCATATAGAGCCCCCCTGAAGCTAGATATGTGCAAAATTTCAATTGAAAATAAGCAAAATTGAATGAGAATTTCATAAGTGTTTGAAAATCTTTAAAGTTGATTATCTCGAATAGTACGGGATAGAGGGGTCTCAAATTATGCACCCATATAGAGCCCCCCTTGAGGCTAGATTTGTGCAAAATTTCAATTGAAAATAAGCAAAATTGAATGAGAATTTCATAAGTGTTTGAAAATTTTTAAAGTTGATTATCTCGAATAGTACGGGATAGAGGGGTCTCAAATTATGCACCCATTTAGAGCCCCCCTGAGGCTAGATTTGTGCAAAATTTCAATTGAAAATAAGCAAAATTGAATGAGAATTTCATAAGTGTTTGAAAATTTTTAAAGTTGATTATCTCGAATAGTACGGGATAGAGGGGTCTCAAATTATGCACCCATTTAGAGCCCCCCTGAGGCTAGATTTGTGCAAAATTTCAATTGAAAATAAGCAAAATTGAATGAGAATTTCATAAGTGTTTGAAAATCTTTAAAGTTGATTATCTCGAATAGTACGGGATAGAGGGGTCTCAAACTATGCACCCATTTAGAGCCCCCCTGAGGCTAGATTTGTGCAAAATTTCAATTGAAAATAAGCAAAATTGAATGAGAATTTCATAAGTGTTTGAAAATCTTTAAAGTTGATTATCTCGAACAGTACGGGATAAAGGGGTCTCAAACTATGCACCCATTTAGAGCCCCCCTGAGGCTAGATTTGTGCAAAATTTCAATTGAAAATAAGCAAAATTAAATGAGAATTTCATAAGTGTTTGAAAATTTTTAAAGTTGATTATCTCGAATAGTACGGGATAGAGGGGTCTCAAATTATGCACCCATATAGAGCCCCCCTGAGGCTAGATTTGTGCAAATTTTCAATTGAAAATAAGCAAAATTGAATGAGAATTTCATAAGTGTTTGAAAATCTTTAAAGTTGATTATCTCGAATAGTACGGGATAGAGGGGTCTCAAATTATGCACCCATATAGAGCCCCCCTGAGGCTAGATTTGTGCAAATTTTCAATTGAAAATAAGCAAAATTGAATGAGAATTTCATAAGTGTTTGAAAATCTTTAAAGTTGATTATCTCGAATAGTACGGGATAGAGGGGTCTCAAATTATGCACCCATTTAGAGCCCCCCTGAGGCTAGATTTGTGCAAAATTTCAATTGAAAATAAGCAAAATTGAATGAGAATTTCATAAGTGTTTGAAAATCTTTAAAGTTGATTATCTCGAACAGTACGGGATAGAGGGGTCTCAAACTATGCACCCATTTAGAGCCCCCCTGAGGCTAGATTTGTGCAAAATTTCAATTGAAAATAAGCAAAATTAAATGAGAATTTCATAAGTGTTTGAAAATTTTTAAAGTTGATTATCTCGAATAGTACGGGATAGAGGGGTCTCAAATTATGCACCCATTTAGAGCCCCCCTGAGGCTAGATTTGTGCAAAATTTCAATTGAAAATAAGCAAAATTTCAATTGAAAATAAGCAAAATTTCAATTGAAAATAAGCAAAATTGAATGAGAATTTCATAAGTGTTTGAAAATCTTTAAAGTTGATTATCTCGAATAGTACGGGATAGAGGGGTCTCAAATTATGCACCCATTTAGAGCCCCCCTGAGGCTAGATTTGTGCAAAATTTCAATTGAAAATAAGCAAAATTGAATGAGAATTTCATAAGTGTTTGAAAATTTTTAAAGTTGATTATCTCGAATAGTACGGGATAGAGGGGTCTCAAATTATGCACCCATTTAGAGCCCCCCTGAGGCTAGATTTGTGCAAAATTTCAATTGAAAATAAGCAAAATTGAATGAGAATTTCATAAGTGTTTGAAAATCTTTAAAGTTGATTATCTCGAACAGTACGGGATAAAGGGGTCTCAAACTATGCACCCATTTAGAGCCCCCCTGAGGCTAGATTTGTGCAAAATTTCAATTGAAAATAAGCAAAATTAAATGAGAATTTCATAAGTGTTTGAAAATTTTTAAAGTTGATTATCTCGAATAGTACGGGATAGAGGGGTCTCAAATTATGCACCCATTTAGAGCCCCCCTGAGGCTAGATTTGTGCAAAATTTCAATTGAAAATAAGCAAAATTGAATGAGAATTTCATAAGTGTTTGAAAATTTTTAAAGTTGATTATCTCGAATAGTACGGGATAGAGGGGTCTCAAATTATGCACCCATATAGAGCCCCCCTGAGGCTAGATTTGTGCAAAATTTCAATTGAAAACAAACAAAATTGAATGAGAATTTCATAAGTGTTTGAAAATCTTTAAAGTTGATTATCTCGAATAGTACGGGATAGAGGGGTCTCAAATTATGCACCCATATAGAGCCCCCCTGAAGCTAGATTTGTGCAAAATTTCAATTGAAAATAAGCAAAATTGAATGAGAATTTCATAAGTGTTTGAAAATCTTTAAAGTTGATTATCTCTAATAGTACGGGATAGAGGGGTCTCAAATTATGCACCCATTTAGAGCCCCCCCTGAGGCTAGATTTGTGCAAAATTTCAATTGAAAATAAGCAAAATTGAATGAGAATTTCATAATTTCATCTTTAAAGTTGATTATTTAGTAAAAGGGGTCTCAAATTTGCACCCATATAGAGCCCCCCTTGATTTTATCTCAAAATTGAATGAGATTTCATAGTGTTTGAAAACTTTAAAGTTGGAATAGTACGGGAGAGGGGTCTCAAATTATGCACCCATTTAGAGCCCCCCTGAGGCTAGATTTGTGCAAAATTTCAATTGAAAATAAGCAAAATTGAATGAGAATTTCATAAGTGTTTGAAAATCTTTAAAGTTGATTATCTCGAATAGTACGGGATAGAGGGGTCTCAAATTATGCACCCATTTAGAGCCCCCCTTGAGGCTAGATTTGTGCAAAATTTCAATTGAAAATAAGCAAAATTGAATGAGAATTTCATAAGTGTTTGAAAATCTTTAAAGTTGATTATCTCGAACAGTACGGGATAGAGGGGTCTCAAACTATGCACCCATTTAGAGCCCCCCCTGAGGCTAGATTTGTGCAAAATTTCAATTGAAAATAAGCAAAATTGAATGAGAATTTCATAAGTGTTTAAAAATCTTTAAAGTTGATTATCTCGAATAGTACGGGATAGAGGGGTCTCAAATTATGCACCCATATAGAGCCCCCCTGAGGCTAGATTTGTGCAAATTTTCAATTGAAAATAAGCAAAATTGAATGAGAATTTCATAAGTGTTTGAAAATCTTTAAAGTTGATTATCTCGAATAGTACGGGATAGAGGGGTCTCAAATTATGCACCCATTTAGAGCCCCCCTGAGGCTAGATTTGTGCAAAATTTCAATTGAAAATAAGCAAAATTGAATGAGAATTTCATAAGTGTTTGAAAATTTTTAAAGTTGATTATCTCGAATAGTACGGGATAGAGGGGTCTCAAATTATGCACCCATATAGAGCCCCCCTGAAGCTAGATATGTGCAAAATTTCAATTGAAAATAAGCAAAATTGAATGAGAATTTCATAAGTGTTTGAAAATCTTTAAAGTTGATTATCTCGAATAGTACGGGATAGAGGGGTCTCAAATTATGCACCCATATAGAGCCCCCCTTGAGGCTAGATTTGTGCAAAATTTCAATTGAAAATAAGCAAAATTGAATGAGAATTTCATAAGTGTTTGAAAATTTTTAAAGTTGATTATCTCGAATAGTACGGGATAGAGGGGTCTCAAATTATGCACCCATTTAGAGCCCCCCCTGAGGCTAGATTTGTGCAAAATTTCAATTGAAAATAAGCAAAATTGAATGAGAATTTCATAAGTGTTTGAAAATTTTTAAAGTTGATTATCTCGAATAGTACGGGATAGAGGGGTCTCAAATTATGCACCCATTTAGAGCCCCCCTGAGGCTAGATTTGTGCAAAATTTCAATTGAAAATAAGCAAAATTGAATGAGAATTTCATAAGTGTTTGAAAATCTTTAAAGTTGATTATCTCGAATAGTACGGGATAGAGGGGTCTCAAATTATGCACCCCATTTAGAGCCCCCCTTGAGGCTAGATTTGTGCAAAATTTCAATTGAAAATAAGCAAAATTGAATGAGAATTTTCATAAGTGTTTGAAAATCTTTAAAGTTGATTATTAAAGTTGATTATCTCGAATAGTACGGGATAAAGGGGTCTCAAATTATGCACCCATTTAGAGCCCCCCTGAGGCTAGATTTGTGCAAAATTTCAATTGAAAATAAGCAAAATTGAATGAGAATTTCATAAGTGTTTGAAAATCTTTAAAGTTGATTATCTCGAATAGTACGGGATAGAGGGGTCTCAAATTATGCACCCATTTAGAGCCCCCCTGAGGCTAGATTTGTGCAAAATTTCAATTGAAAATAAGCAAAATTGAATGAGAATTTCATAAGTGTTTGAAAATCTTTAAAGTTGATTATCTCGAATAGTACGGGATAGAGGGGTCTCAAATTATGCACCCATATAGAGCCCCCCTGAGGCTAGATTTGTGCAAAATTTCAATTGAAAATAAGCAAAATTGAATGAGAATTTCATAAGTGTTTGAAAATCTTTAAAGTTGATTATCTCGAATAGTACGGGATAGAGGGGTCTCAAATTATGCACCCATTTAGAGCCCCCCTGAGGCTAGATTTGTGCAAAATTTCAATTGAAAATAAGCAAAATTGAATGAGAATTTCATAAGTGTTTGAAAATTTTTAAAGTTGATTATCTCGAATAGTACGGGATAGAGGGGTCTCAAATTATGCACCCATTTAGAGCCCCCCTGAGGCTAGATTTGTGCAAAATTTCAATTGAAAATAAGCAAAATTGAATGAGAATTTCATAAGTGTTTGAAAATCTTTAAAGTTGATTATCTCGAATAGTACGGGATAGAGGGGTCTCAAATTATGCACCCATTTAGAGCCCCCCTTGAGGCTAGATTTGTGCAAAATTTCAATTGAAAATAAGCAAAATTGAATGAGAATTTCATAAGTGTTTGAAAATTTTTAAAGTTGATTATCTCGAATAGTACGGGATAGAGGGGTCTCAAATTATGCACCCATTTAGAGCCCCCCTGAGGCTAGATTTGTGCAAAATTTCAATTGTTTGAAAATCTTTAAAAATAAGCAAAATTGAATGAGAATTTCATAAGTGTTTGAAAATTTTTAAAGTTGATTATCTCGAATAGTACGGGATAGAGGGGTCTCAAATTATGCACCCATTTAGAGCCCCCCTGAGGCTAGATTTGTGCAAAATTTCAATTGAAAATAAGCAAAATTGAATGAGAATTTCATAAGTGTTTGAAAATCTTTAAAGTTGATTATCTCGAATAGTACGGGATAGAGGGGTCTCAAACTATGCACCCATTTAGAGCCCCCCTGAGGCTAGATTTGTGCAAAATTTCAATTGAAAATAAGCAAAATTGAATGAGAATTTCATAAGTGTTTGAAAATCTTTAAAGTTGATTATCTCGAATAGTACGGGATAGAGGGGTCTCAAATTATGCACCCATATAGAGCCCCCCTGAAGCTAGATATGTGCAAAATTTCAATTGAAAATAAGCAAAATTGAATGAGAATTTCATAAGTGTTTGAAAATCTTTAAAGTTGATTATCTCGAATAGTACGGGATAGAGGGGTCTCAAATTATGCACCCATATAGAGCCCCCCTTGAGGCTAGATTTGTGCAAAATTTCAATTGAAAATAAGCAAAATTGAATGAGAATTTCATAAGTGTTTGAAAATTTTTAAAGTTGATTATCTCGAATAGTACGGGATAGAGGGGTCTCAAATTATGCACCCATTTAGAGCCCCCCTGAGGCTAGATTTGTGCAAAATTTCAATTGAAAATAAGCAAAATTGAATGAGAATTTCATAAGTGTTTGAAAATTTTTAAAGTTGATTATCTCGAATAGTACGGGATAGAGGGGTCTCAAATTATGCACCCATTTAGAGCCCCCCTGAGGCTAGATTTGTGCAAAATTTCAATTGAAAATAAGCAAAATTGAATGAGAATTTCATAAGTGTTTGAAAATCTTTAAAGTTGATTATCTCGAATAGTACGGGATAGAGGGGTCTCGGGATAGAGGGGTCTCAAATTATGCACCCATTTAGAGCCCCCCTGAGGCTAGATTTGTGCAAAATTTCAATTGAAAATAAGCAAAATTGAATGAGAATTTCATAAGTGTTTGATTAAAATTTGTTGATTATCTCGAAAACGGGATAGAGAGGGGTCTCAAACTATGCACCCATTTAGAGCCCCCCTGAGGCTAGATTTGTGCAAAATTTCAATTGAAAATAAGCAAAATTGAATGAGAATTTCATAAGTGTTTGAAAATCTTTAAAGTTGATTATCTCGAATAGTACGGGATAGAGGGGTCTCAAATTATGCACCCATTTAGAGCCCCCCTGAGGCTAGATTTGTGCAAAATTTCAATTGAAAATAAGCAAAATTAAATGAGAATTTCATAAGTGTTTGAAAATCTTTAAAGTTGATTATCTCGAATAGTACGGGATAGAGGGATCTCAAATTATGCACCCATTTAGAGCCCCCCTGAGGCTAGATTTGTGCAAAATTTCAATTGAAAACAAACAAAATTGAATGAGAATTTAATAAGTGTTTGAAAATCTTTAAAGTTGATTATCTCGAATAGTACGGGATAGAGGGGTCTCAAATTATGCACCCATTTAGAGCCCCCCTGAGGCTAGATTTGTGCAAAATTTCAATTGAAAATAAGCAAAATTTCAATTGAAAATAAGCAAAATTGAATGAGAATTTCATAAGTGTTTGAAAATCTTTAAAGTTGATTATCTCGAATAGTACGGGATAGAGGGGTCTCAAATTATGCACCCATTTAGAGCCCCCCTGAGGCTAGATTTGTGCAAAATTTCAATTGAAAATAAGCAAAATTGAATGAGAATTTCATAAGTGTTTGAAAATCTTTAAAGTTGATTATCTCGAATAGTACGGGATAGAGGGGTCTCAAATTATGCACCCATTTAGAGCCCCCCTGAGGCTAGATTTGTGCAAAATTTCAATTGAAAATAAGCAAAATTTCAATTGAAAATAAGCAAAATTGAATGAGAATTTCATAAGTGTTTGAAAATCTTTAAAGTTGATTATCTCGAATAGTACGGGATAGAGGGGTCTCAAATTATGCACCCATTTAGAGCCCCCCTGAGGCTAGATTTGTGCAAAATTTCAATTGAAAATAAGCAAAATTGAATGAGAATTTCATAAGTGTTTGAAAATCTTTAAAGTTGATTATCTCGAATAGTACGGGATAGAGGGGTCTCAAATTATGCACCCATTTAGAGCCCCCCTGAGGCTAGATTTGTGCAAAATTTCAATTGAAAATAGGCAAAATTGAATGAGAATTTCATAAGTGTTTAAAAATCTTTAAAGTTGATTATCTCGAATAGTACGGGATAGAGGAGTCTCAAATTATGCACCCATATAGAGCCCCCCTGAGGCTAGATTTGTGCAAATTTTCAATTGAAAATAAGCAAAATTGAATGAGAATTTCATAAGTGTTTGAAAATCTTTAAAGTTGATTATCTCGAATAGTACGGGATAGAGGGGTCTCAAATTATGCACCCATTTAGAGCCCCCCTGAGGCTAGATTTGTGCAAAATTTCAATTGAAAATAAGCAAAATTGAATGAGAATTTCATAAGTGTTTGAAAATCTTTAAAGTTGATTATCTCGAACAGTACGGGATAGAGGGGTCTCAAACTATGCACCCATTTAGAGCCCCCCTGAGGCTAGATTTGTGCAAAATTTCAATTGAAAATAAGCAAAATTAAATGAGAATTTCATAAGTGTTTGAAAATTTTTAAAGTTGATTATCTCGAACAGTACGGGATAGAGGGGTCTCAAATTATGCACCCATTTAGAGCCCCCCTGAGGCTAGATTTGTGCAAAATTTCAATTGAAAATAAGCAAAATTTCAATTGAAAATAAGCAAAATTTCAATTGAAAGTAAGCAAAATTGAATGAGAATTTCATAAGTGTTTGAAAATCTTTAAAGTTGATTATCTCGAATAGTACGGGATAGAGGGGTCTCAAATTATGCACCCATTTAGAGCCCCCCTGAGGCTAGATTTGTGCAAAATTTCAATTGAAAATAAGCAAAATTGAATGAGAATTTCATAAGTGTTTGAAAATTTTTAAAGTTGATTATCTCGAATAGTACGGGATAGAGGGGTCTCAAATTATGCACCCATTTAGAGCCCCCCTGAGGCTAGATTTGTGCAAAATTTCAATTGAAAATAAGCAAAATTGAATGAGAATTTCATAAGTGTTTGAAAATCTTTAAAGTTGATTATCTCGAACAGTACGGGATAAAGGGGTCTCAAACTATGCACCCATTTAGAGCCCCCCTGAGGCTAGATTTGTGCAAAATTTCAATTGAAAATAAGCAAAATTAAATGAGAATTTCATAAGTGTTTGAAAATTTTTAAAGTTGATTATCTCGAATAGTACGGGATAGAGGGGTCTCAAATTATGCACCCATTTAGAGCCCCCCTGAGGCTAGATTTGTGCAAAATTTCAATTGAAAATAAGCAAAATTGAATGAGAATTTCATAAGTGTTTGAAAATTTTTAAAGTTGATTATCTCGAATAGTACGGGATAGAGGGGTCTCAAATTATGCACCCATATAGAGCCCCCCTGAGGCTAGATTTGTGCAAAATTTCAATTGAAAACAAACAAAATTGAATGAGAATTTCATAAGTGTTTGAAAATCTTTAAAGTTGATTATCTCGAATAGTACGGGATAGAGGGGTCTCAAATTATGCACCCATATAGAGCCCCCCTGAAGCTAGATTTGTGCAAAATTTCAATTGAAAATAAGCAAAATTGAATGAGAATTTCATAAGTGTTTGAAAATCTTTAAAGTTGATTATCTCGAATAGTACGGGATAGAGGGGTCTCAAATTATGCACCCATTTAGAGCCCCCCTGAGGCTAGATTTGTGCAAAATTTCAATTGAAAATAAGCAAAATTGAATGAGAATTTAATAAGTGTTTGAAAATCTTTAAAGTTGATTATCTCGAATAGTACGGGATAGAGGGGTCTCAAATTATGCACCCATTTAGAGCCCCCCTGAGGCTAGATTTGTGCAAAATTTCAATTGAAAATAAGCAAAATTGAATGAGAATTTCATAAGTGTTTGAAAATCTTTAAAGTTGATTATCTCGAATAGTACGGGATAGAGGGGTCTCAAATTATGCACCCATTTAGAGCCCCCCTTGAGGCTAGATTTGTGCAAAATTTCAATTGAAAATAAGCAAAATTGAATGAGAATTTCATAAGTGTTTGAAAATCTTTAAAGTTGATTATCTCGAACAGTACGGGATAAAGGGGTCTCAAACTATGCACCCATTTAGAGCCCCCCTGAGGCTAGATTTGTGCAAAATTTCAATTGAAAATAAGCAAAATTGAATGAGAATTTCATAAGTGTTTAAAAATCTTTAAAGTTGATTATCTCGAATAGTACGGGATAGAGGGGTCTCAAATTATGCACCCATATAGAGCCCCCCTGAGGCTAGATTTGTGCAAATTTTCAATTGAAAATAAGCAAAATTGAATGAGAATTTCATAAGTGTTTGAAAATCTTTAAAGTTGATTATCTCGAATAGTACGGGATAGAGGGGTCTCAAATTATGCACCCATTTAGAGCCCCCCTGAGGCTAGATTTGTGCAAAATTTCAATTGAAAATAAGCAAAATTGAATGAGAATTTCATAAGTGTTTGAAAATTTTTAAAGTTGATTATCTCGAATAGTACGGGATAGAGGGGTCTCAAATTATGCACCCATATAGAGCCCCCCTGAAGCTAGATATGTGCAAAATTTCAATTGAAAATAAGCAAAATTGAATGAGAATTTCATAAGTGTTTGAAAATCTTTAAAGTTGATTATCTCGAATAGTACGGGATAGAGGGGTCTCAAATTATGCACCCATATAGAGCCCCCCTTGAGGCTAGATTTGTGCAAAATTTCAATTGAAAATAAGCAAAATTGAATGAGAATTTCATAAGTGTTTGAAAATTTTTAAAGTTGATTATCTCGAATAGTACGGGATAGAGGGGTCTCAAATTATGCACCCATTTAGAGCCCCCCTGAGGCTAGATTTGTGCAAAATTTCAATTGAAAATAAGCAAAATTGAATGAGAATTTCATAAGTGTTTGAAAATTTTTAAAGTTGATTATCTCGAATAGTACGGGATAGAGGGGTCTCAAATTATGCACCCATTTAGAGCCCCCCTGAGGCTAGATTTGTGCAAAATTTCAATTGAAAATAAGCAAAATTGAATGAGAATTTCATAAGTGTTTGAAAATCTTTAAAGTTGATTATCTCGAATAGTACGGGATAGAGGGGTCTCAAACTATGCACCCATTTAGAGCCCCCCTGAGGCTAGATTTGTGCAAAATTTCAATTGAAAATAAGCAAAATTGAATGAGAATTTCATAAGTGTTTGAAAATCTTTAAAGTTGATTATCTCGAACAGTACGGGATAAAGGGGTCTCAAACTATGCACCCATTTAGAGCCCCCCTGAGGCTAGATTTGTGCAAAATTTCAATTGAAAATAAGCAAAATTAAATGAGAATTTCATAAGTGTTTGAAAATTTTTAAAGTTGATTATCTCGAATAGTACGGGATAGAGGGGTCTCAAATTATGCACCCATATAGAGCCCCCCTGAGGCTAGATTTGTGCAAATTTTCAATTGAAAATAAGCAAAATTGAATGAGAATTTCATAAGTGTTTGAAAATCTTTAAAGTTGATTATCTCGAATAGTACGGGATAGAGGGGTCTCAAATTATGCACCCATATAGAGCCCCCCTGAGGCTAGATTTGTGCAAATTTTCAATTGAAAATAAGCAAAATTGAATGAGAATTTCATAAGTGTTTGAAAATCTTTAAAGTTGATTATCTCGAATAGTACGGGATAGAGGGGTCTCAAATTATGCACCCATTTAGAGCCCCCCTGAGGCTAGATTTGTGCAAAATTTCAATTGAAAATAAGCAAAATTGAATGAGAATTTCATAAGTGTTTGAAAATCTTTAAAGTTGATTATCTCGAACAGTACGGGATAGAGGGGTCTCAAACTATGCACCCATTTAGAGCCCCCCTGAGGCTAGATTTGTGCAAAATTTCAATTGAAAATAAGCAAAATTAAATGAGAATTTCATAAGTGTTTGAAAATTTTTAAAGTTGATTATCTCGAATAGTACGGGATAGAGGGGTCTCAAATTATGCACCCATTTAGAGCCCCCCTGAGGCTAGATTTGTGCAAAATTTCAATTGAAAATAAGCAAAATTTCAATTGAAAATAAGCAAAATTTCAATTGAAAATAAGCAAAATTGAATGAGAATTTCATAAGTGTTTGAAAATCTTTAAAGTTGATTATCTCGAATAGTACGGGATAGAGGGGTCTCAAATTATGCACCCATTTAGAGCCCCCCTGAGGCTAGATTTGTGCAAAATTTCAATTGAAAATAAGCAAAATTGAATGAGAATTTCATAAGTGTTTGAAAATTTTTAAAGTTGATTATCTCGAATAGTACGGGATAGAGGGGTCTCAAATTATGCACCCATTTAGAGCCCCCCTGAGGCTAGATTTGTGCAAAATTTCAATTGAAAATAAGCAAAATTGAATGAGAATTTCATAAGTGTTTGAAAATCTTTAAAGTTGATTATCTCGAACAGTACGGGATAAAGGGGTCTCAAACTATGCACCCATTTAGAGCCCCCCTGAGGCTAGATTTGTGCAAAATTTCAATTGAAAGTAAGCAAAATTAAATGAGAATTTCATAAGTGTTTGAAAATTTTTAAAGTTGATTATCTCGAATAGTACGGGATAGAGGGGTCTCAAATTATGCACCCATTTAGAGCCCCCCTGAGGCTAGATTTGTGCAAAATTTCAATTGAAAATAAGCAAAATTGAATGAGAATTTCATAAGTGTTTGAAAATTTTTAAAGTTGATTATCTCGAATAGTACGGGATAGAGGGGTCTCAAATTATGCACCCATATAGAGCCCCCCTGAGGCTATATTTGTGCAAAATTTCAATTGAAAACAAACAAAATTGAATGAGAATTTCATAAGTGTTTGAAAATCTTTAAAGTTGATTATCTCGAATAGTACGGGATAGAGGGGTCTCAAATTATGCACCCATATAGAGCCCCCCTGAAGCTAGATTTGTGCAAAATTTCAATTGAAAATAAGCAAAATTGAATGAGAATTTCATAAGTGTTTGAAAATCTTTAAAGTTGATTATCTCGAATAGTACGGGATAGAGGGGTCTCAAATTATGCACCCATTTAGAGCCCCCCTGAGGCTAGATTTGTGCAAAATTTCAATTGAAAATAAGCAAAATTGAATGAGAATTTAATAAGTGTTTGAAAATCTTTAAAGTTGATTATCTCGAATAGTACGGGATAGAGGGGTCTCAAATTATGCACCCATTTAGAGCCCCCCTGAGGCTAGATTTGTGCAAAATTTCAATTGAAAATAAGCAAAATTGAATGAGAATTTCATAAGTGTTTGAAAATCTTTAAAGTTGATTATCTCGAATAGTACGGGATAGAGGGGTCTCAAATTATGCACCCATTTAGAGCCCCCCTTGAGGCTAGATTTGTGCAAAATTTCAATTGAAAATAAGCAAAATTGAATGAGAATTTCATAAGTGTTTGAAAATCTTTAAAGTTGATTATCTCGAACAGTACGGGATAAAGGGGTCTCAAACTATGCACCCATTTAGAGCCCCCCTGAGGCTAGATTTGTGCAAAATTTCAATTGAAAATAAGCAAAATTGAATGAGAATTTCATAAGTGTTTAAAAATCTTTAAAGTTGATTATCTCGAATAGTACGGGATAGAGGGGTCTCAAATTATGCACCCATATAGAGCCCCCCTGAGGCTAGATTTGTGCAAATTTTCAATTGAAAATAAGCAAAATTGAATGAGAATTTCATAAGTGTTTGAAAATCTTTAAAGTTGATTATCTCGAATAGTACGGGATAGAGGGGTCTCAAATTATGCACCCATTTAGAGCCCCCCTGAGGCTAGATTTGTGCAAAATTTCAATTGAAAATAAGCAAAATTGAATGAGAATTTCATAAGTGTTTGAAAATTTTTAAAGTTGATTATCTCGAATAGTACGGGATAGAGGGGTCTCAAATTATGCACCCATATAGAGCCCCCCTGAAGCTAGATATGTGCAAAATTTCAATTGAAAATAAGCAAAATTGAATGAGAATTTCATAAGTGTTTGAAAATCTTTAAAGTTGATTATCTCGAATAGTACGGGATAGAGGGGTCTCAAATTATGCACCCATATAGAGCCCCCCTTGAGGCTAGATTTGTGCAAAATTTCAATTGAAAATAAGCAAAATTGAATGAGAATTTCATAAGTGTTTGAAAATTTTTAAAGTTGATTATCTCGAATAGTACGGGATAGAGGGGTCTCAAATTATGCACCCATTTAGAGCCCCCCTGAGGCTAGATTTGTGCAAAATTTCAATTGAAAATAAGCAAAATTGAATGAGAATTTCATAAGTGTTTGAAAATTTTTAAAGTTGATTATCTCGAATAGTACGGGATAGAGGGGTCTCAAATTATGCACCCATTTAGAGCCCCCCTGAGGCTAGATTTGTGCAAAATTTCAATTGAAAATAAGCAAAATTGAATGAGAATTTCATAAGTGTTTGAAAATCTTTAAAGTTGATTATCTCGAATAGTACGGGATAGAGGGGTCTCAAACTATGCACCCATTTAGAGCCCCCCTGAGGCTAGATTTGTGCAAAATTTCAATTGAAAATAAGCAAAATTGAATGAGAATTTCATAAGTGTTTGAAAATCTTTAAAGTTGATTATCTCGAACAGTACGGGATAAAGGGGTCTCAAACTATGCACCCATTTAGAGCCCCCCTGAGGCTAGATTTGTGCAAAATTTCAATTGAAAATAAGCAAAATTAAATGAGAATTTCATAAGTGTTTGAAAATTTTTAAAGTTGATTATCTCGAATAGTACGGGATAGAGGGGTCTCAAATTATACACCCATATAGAGCCCCCCTGAGGCTAGATTTGTGCAAATTTTCAATTGAAAATAAGCAAAATTGAATGAGAATTTCATAAGTGTTTGAAAATCTTTAAAGTTGATTATCTCGAATAGTACGGGATAGAGGGGTCTCAAATTATACACCCATATAGAGCCCCCCTGAGGCTAGATTTGTGCAAATTTTCAATTGAAAATAAGCAAAATTGAATGAGAATTTCATAAGTGTTTGAAAATCTTTAAAGTTGATTATCTCGAATAGTACGGGATAGAGGGGTCTCAAATTATGCACCCATATAGAGCCCCCCTGAAGCTAGATATGTGCAAAATTTCAATTGAAAATAAGCAAAATTGAATGAGAATTTCATAAGTGTTTGAAAATTTTTAAAGTTGATTATCTCGAATAGTACGGGATAGAGGGGTCTCAAATTATGCACCCATATAGAGCCCCCCTTGAGGCTAGATTTGTGCAAAATTTCAATTGAAAATAAGCAAAATTGAATGAGAATTTCATAAGTGTTTGAAAATTTTTAAAGTTGATTATCTCGAATAGTACGGGATAGAGGGGTCTCAAATTATGCACCCATTTAGAGCCCCCCTGAGGCTAGATTTGTGCAAAATTTCAATTGAAAATAAGCAAAATTTCAATTGAAAATAAGCAAAATTGAATGAGAATTTCATAAGTGTTTGAAAATCTTTAAAGTTGATTATCTCGAATAGTACGGGATAGAGGGGTCTCAAATTATGCACCCATTTAGAGCCCCCCTGAGGCTAGATTTGTGCAAAATTTTCAATTGAAAATAAGCAAAATTGAATGAGAATTTCATAAGTGTTTGAAAATCTTTAAAGTTGATTATCTCGAACAGTACGGGATAAAGGGGTCTCAAACTATGCACCCATTTAGAGCCCCCCTGAGGCTAGATTTGTGCAAAATTTCAATTGAAAATAAGCAAAATTAAATGAGAATTTCATAAGTGTTTGAAAATTTTTAAAGTTGATTATCTCGAATAGTACGGGATAGAGGGGTCTCAAATTATGCACCCATTTAGAGCCCCCCTGAGGCTAGATTTGTGCAAAATTTCAATTGAAAATAAGCAAAATTGAATGAGAATTTCATAAGTGTTTGAAAATTTTTAAAGTTGATTATCTCGAATAGTACGGGATAGAGGGGTCTCAAATTATGCACCCATTTAGAGCCCCCCTGAGGCTAGATTTGTGCAAAATTTCAATTGAAAACAAACAAAATTGAATGAGAATTTCATAAGTGTTTGAAAATCTTTAAAGTTGATTATCTCGAATAGTACGGGATAGAGGGGTCTCAAATTATGCACCCATATAGAGCCCCCCTGAAGCTAGATTTGTGCAAAATTTCAATTGAAAATAAGCAAAATTGAATGAGAATTTCATAAGTGTTTGAAAATCTTTAAAGTTGATTATCTCGAATAGTACGGGATAGAGGGGTCTCAAATTATGCACCCATTTAGAGCCCCCCTGAGGCTAGATTTGTGCAAAATTTCAATTGAAAATAAGCAAAATTGAATGAGAATTTAATAAGTGTTTGAAAATCTTTAAAGTTGATTATCTCGAATAGTACGGGATAGAGGGGTCTCAAATTATGCACCCATTTAGAGCCCCCCTGAGGCTAGATTTGTGCAAAATTTAAATTGAAAATAAGCAAAATTGAATGAGAATTTCATAAGTGTTTGAAAATCTTTAAAGTTGATTATCTCGAATAGTACGGGATAGAGGGGTCTCAAATTATGCACCCATTTAGAGCCCCCCTTGAGGCTAGATTTGTGCAAAATTTCAATTGAAAATAAGCAAAATTGAATGAGAATTTCATAAGTGTTTGAAAATCTTTAAAGTTGATTATCTCGAATAGTACGGGATAGAGGGGTCTCAAATTATGCACCCATTTAGAGCCCCCCTGAGGCTAGATTTGTGCAAAATTTCAATTGAAAATAAGCAAAATTGAATGAGAATTTCATAAGTGTTTAAAAATCTTTAAAGTTGATTATCTCGAATAGTACGGGATAGAGGGGTCTCAAATTATGCACCCATATAGAGCCCCCCTGAGGCTAGATTTGTGCAAATTTTCAATTGAAAATAAGCGAAATTGAATGAGAATTTCATAAGTGTTTGAAAATCTTTAAAGTTGATTATCTCGAATAGTACGGGATAGAGGGGTCTCAAATTATGCACCCATTTAGAGCCCCCCTGAGGCTAGATTTGTGCAAAATTTCAATTGAAAATAAGCAAAATTGAATGAGAATTTCATAAGTGTTTGAAAATTTTTAAAGTTGATTATCTCGAATAGTACGGGATAGAGGGGTCTCAAATTATGCACCCATATAGAGCCCCCCTGAAGCTAGATATGTGCAAAATTTCAATTGAAAATAAGCAAAATTGAATGAGAATTTCATAAGTGTTTGAAAATCTTTAAAGTTGATTATCTCGAATAGTACGGGATAGAGGGGTCTCAAATTATGCACCCATATAGAGCCCCCCTTGAGGCTAGATTTGTGCAAAATTTCAATTGAAAATAAGCAAAATTGAATGAGAATTTCATAAGTGTTTGAAAATTTTTAAAGTTGATTATCTCGAATAGTACGGGATAGAGGGGTCTCAAATTATGCACCCATTTAGAGCCCCCCTGAGGCTAGATTTGTGCAAAATTTCAATTGAAAATAAGCAAAATTGAATGAGAATTTCATAAGTGTTTGAAAATTTTTAAAGTTGATTATCTCGAATAGTACGGGATAGAGGGGTCTCAAATTATGCACCCATTTAGAGCCCCCCTGAGGCTAGATTTGTGCAAAATTTCAATTGAAAATAAGCAAAATTGAATGAGAATTTCATAAGTGTTTGAAAATCTTTAAAGTTGATTATCTCGAATAGTACGGGATAGAGGGGTCTCAAACTATGCACCCATTTAGAGCCCCCCTGAGGCTAGATTTGTGCAAAATTTCAATTGAAAATAAGCAAAATTGAATGAGAATTTCATAAGTGTTTGAAAATCTTTAAAGTTGATTATCTCGAATAGTACGGGATAGAGGGGTCTCAAATTATGCACCCATTTAGAGCCCCCCTGAGGCTAGATTTGTGCAAATTTTCAATTGAAAATAAGCAAAATTGAATGAGAATTTCATAAGTGTTTGAAAATCTTTAAAGTTGATTATCTCGAATAGTACGGGATAGAGGGGTCTCAAATTATGCACCCATTTAGAGCCCCCCTGAGGCTAGATTTGTGCAAAATTTCAATTGAAAATAAGCAAAATTGAATGAGAATTTAATAAGTGTTTGAAAATCTTTAAAGTTGATTATCTCGAATAGTACGGGATAGAGGGGTCTCAAATTATGCACCCATTTAGAGCCCCCCTGAGGCTAGATTTGTGCAAAATTTCAATTGAAAATAAGCAAAATTGAATGAGAATTTCATAAGTGTTTGAAAATCTTTAAAGTTGATTATCTCGAATAGTACGGGATAGAGGGGTCTCAAATTATGCACCCATTTAGAGCCCCCCTTGAGGCTAGATTTGTGCAAAATTTCAATTGAAAATAAGCAAAATTGAATGAGAATTTCATAAGTGTTTGAAAATCTTTAAAGTTGATTATCTCTAATAGTACGGGATAGAGGGGTCTCAAATTATGCACCCATTTAGAGCCCCCCTGAGGCTAGATTTGTGCAAAATTTCAATTGAAAATAAGCAAAATTGAATGAGAATTTCATAAGTGTTTAAAAATCTTTAAAGTTGATTATCTCGAATAGTACGGGATAGAGGGGTCTCAAATTATGCACCCATATAGAGCCCCCCTGAGGCTAGATTTGTGCAAATTTTCAATTGAAAATAAGCAAAATTGAATGAGAATTTCATAAGTGTTTGAAAATCTTTAAAGTTGATTATCTCGAATAGTACGGGATAGAGGGGTCTCAAATTATGCACCCATTTAGAGCCCCCCTGAGGCTAGATTTGTGCAAAATTTCAATTGAAAATAAGCAAAATTGAATGAGAATTTCATAAGTGTTTGAAAATCTTTAAAGTTGATTATCTCGAATAGTACGGGATAGAGGGGTCTCAAATTATGCACCCATTTAGAGCCCCCCTTGAGGCTAGATTTGTGCAAAATTTCAATTGAAAATAAGCAAAATTGAATGAGAATTTCATAAGTGTTTGAAAATCTTTAAAGTTGATTATCTCGAATAGTACGGGATAGAGGGGTCTCAAATTATGCACCCATTTATAGCCCCCCTGAGGCTAGATTTGTGCAAAATTTCAATTGAAAATAAGCAAAATTGAATGAGAATTTCATAAGTGTTTGAAAAATCTTTAAAGTTGATTATCTCGAATAGTACGGGATAGAGGGGTCTCAAATTATGCACCCATATAGAGCCCCCCTGAGGCTAGATTTGTGCAAATTTTCAATTGAAAATAAGCAAAATTGAATGAGAATTTCATAAGTGTTTGAAAATCTTTAAAGTTGATTATCTCGAATAGTACGGGATAGAGGGGTCTCAAATTATGCACCCATTTAGAGCCCCCCTGAGGCTAGATTTGTGCAAAATTTCAATTGAAAATAAGCAAAATTGAATGAGAATTTCATAAGTGTTTGAAAATTTTTAAAGTTGATTATCTCGAATAGTACGGGATAGAGGGGTCTCAAATTATGCACCCATATAGAGCCCCCCTGAAGCTAGATATGTGCAAAATTTCAATTGAAAATAAGCAAAATTGAATGAGAATTTCATAAGTGTTTGAAAATCTTTAAAGTTGATTATCTCGAATAGTACGGGATAGAGGGGTCTCAAATTATGCACCCATATAGAGCCCCCCTTGAGGCTAGATTTGTGCAAAATTTCAATTGAAAATAAGCAAAATTGAATGAGAATTTCATAAGTGTTTGAAAATTTTTAAAGTTGATTATCTCGAATAGTACGGGATAGAGGGGTCTCAAATTATGCACCCATTTAGAGCCCCCCTGAGGCTAGATTTGTGCAAAATTTCAATTGAAAATAAGCAAAATTGAATGAGAATTTCATAAGTGTTTGAAAATTTTTAAAGTTGATTATCTCGAATAGTACGGGATAGAGGGGTCTCAAATTATGCACCCATTTAGAGCCCCCCTGAGGCTAGATTTGTGCAAAATTTCAATTGAAAATAAGCAAAATTGAATGAGAATTTCATAAGTGTTTGAAAATCTTTAAAGTTGATTATCTCGAATAGTACGGGATAGAGGGGTCTCAAACTATGCACCCATTTAGAGCCCCCCTGAGGCTAGATTTGTGCAAAATTTCAATTGAAAATAAGCAAAATTGAATGAGAATTTCATAAGTGTTTGAAAATCTTTAAAGTTGATTATCTCGAATAGTACGGGATAGAGGGGTCTCAAATTATGCACCCATTTAGAGCCCCCTGAGGCTAGATTTGTGCAAATTTTCAATTGAAAATAAGCAAAATTGAATGAGAATTTCATAAGTGTTTGAAAATCTTTAAAGTTGATTATCTCGAATAGTACGGGATAGAGGGGTCTCAAATTATGCACCCATTTAGAGCCCCCCTGAGGCTAGATTTGTGCAAAATTTCAATTGAAAATAAGCAAAATTGAATGAGAATTTAATAAGTGTTTGAAAATCTTTAAAGTTGATTATCTCGAATAGTACGGGATAGAGGGGTCTCAAATTATGCACCCATTTAGAGCCCCCCTGAGGCTAGATTTGTGCAAAATTTCAATTGAAAATAAGCAAAATTGAATGAGAATTTCATAAGTGTTTGAAAATCTTTAAAGTTGATTATCTCGAATAGTACGGGATAGAGGGGTCTCAAATTATGCACCCATTTAGAGCCCCCCTTGAGGCTAGATTTGTGCAAAATTTCAATTGAAAATAAGCAAAATTGAATGAGAATTTCATAAGTGTTTGAAAATCTTTAAAGTTGATTATCTCTAATAGTACGGGATAGAGGGGTCTCAAATTATGCACCCATTTAGAGCCCCCCTGAGGCTAGATTTGTGCAAAATTTCAATTGAAAATAAGCAAAATTGAATGAGAATTTCATAAGTGTTTGAAAATCTTTAAAGTTGATTATCTCGAATAGTACGGGATAGAGGGGTCTCAAATTATGCACCCATTTAGAGCCCCCCTGAGGCTAGATTTGTGCAAATTTTCAATTGAAAATAAGCAAAATTGAATGAGAATTTCATAAGTGTTTGAAAATCTTTAAAGTTGATTATCTCGAATAGTACGGGATAGAGGGGTCTCAAATTATGCACCCATTTAGAGCCCCCCTGAGGCTAGATTTGTGCAAAATTTCAATTGAAAATAAGCAAAATTGAATGAGAATTTCATAAGTGTTTGAAAATCTTTAAAGTTGATTATCTCGAATAGTACGGGATAGAGGGATCTCAAATTATGCACCCATTTAGAGCCCCCCTGAGGCTAGATTTGTGCAAAATTTCAATTGAAAACAAACAAAATTGAATGAGAATTTAATAAGTGTTTGAAAATCTTTAAAGTTGATTATCTCGAATAGTACGGGATAGAGGGGTCTCAAATTATGCACCCATTTAGAGCCCCCCTGAGGCTAGATTTGTGCAAAATTTCAATTGAAAATAAGCAAAATTGAATGAGAATTTCATAAGTGTTTAAAAATCTTTAAAGTTGATTATCTCGAATAGTACGGGATAGAGGGGTCTCAAATTATGCACCCATATAGAGCCCCCCTGAGGCTAGATTTGTGCAAATTTTCAATTGAAAATAAGCAAAATTGAATGAGAATTTCATAAGTGTTTGAAAATCTTTAAAGTTGATTATCTCGAATAGTACGGGATAGAGGGGTCTCAAATTATGCACCCATTTAGAGCCCCCCTGAGGCTAGATTTGTGCAAAATTTCAATTGAAAATAAGCAAAATTGAATGAGAATTTCATAAGTGTTTGAAAATCTTTAAAGTTGATTATCTCGAATAGTACGGGATAGAGGGATCTCAAATTATGCACCCATTTAGAGCCCCCCTGAGGCTAGATTTGTGCAAAATTTCAATTGAAAACAAACAAAATTGAATGAGAATTTAATAAGTGTTTGAAAATCTTTAAAGTTGATTATCTCGAATAGTACGGGATAGAGGGGTCTCAAATTATGCACCCATTTAGAGCCCCCCTGAGGCTAGATTTGTGCAAAATTTCAATTGAAAATAAGCAAAATTGAATGAGAATTTCATAAGTGTTTAAAAATCTTTAAAGTTGATTATCTCGAATAGTACGGGATAGAGGGGTCTCAAATTATGCACCCATATAGAGCCCCCCTGAGGCTAGATTTGTGCAAATTTTCAATTGAAAATAAGCAAAATTGAATGAGAATTTCATAAGTGTTTGAAAATCTTTAAAGTTGATTATCTCGAATAGTACGGGATAGAGGGGTCTCAAATTATGCACCCATTTAGAGCCCCCCTGAGGCTAGATTTGTGCAAATTTTCAATTGAAAATAAGCAAAATTGAATGAGAATTTCATAAGTGTTTGAAAATCTTTAAAGTTGATTATCTCGAATAGTACGGGATAGAGGGGTCTCAAATTATGCACCCATTTAGAGCCCCCCTTGAGGCTAGATTTGTGCAAAATTTCAATTGAAAATAAGCAAAATTGAATGAGAATTTCATAAGTGTTTGAAAATCTTTAAAGTTGATTATCTCTAATAGTACGGGATAGAGGGGTCTCAAATTATGCACCCATTTAGAGCCCCCCTGAGGCTAGATTTGTGCAAAATTTCAATTGAAAATAAGCAAAATTGAATGAGAATTTCATAAGTGTTTAAAAATCTTTAAAGTTGATTATCTCGAATAGTACGGGATAGAGGGGTCTCAAATTATGCACCCATATAGAGCCCCCCTGAGGCTAGATTTGTGCAAATTTTCAATTGAAAATAAGCAAAATTGAATGAGAATTTCATAAGTGTTTGAAAATCTTTAAAGTTGATTATCTCGAATAGTACGGGATAGAGGGGTCTCAAATTATGCACCCATTTAGAGCCCCCCTGAGGCTAGATTTGTGCAAAATTTCAATTGAAAATAAGCAAAATTGAATGAGAATTTCATAAGTGTTTGAAAATCTTTAAAGTTGATTATCTCGAATAGTACGGGATAGAGGGATCTCAAATTATGCACCCATTTAGAGCCCCCCTGAGGCTAGATTTGTGCAAAATTTCAATTGAAAACAAACAAAATTGAATGAGAATTTAATAAGTGTTTGAAAATCTTTAAAGTTGATTATCTCGAATAGTACGGGATAGAGGGGTCTCAAATTATGCACCCATTTAGAGCCCCCCTGAGGCTAGATTTGTGCAAAATTTCAATTGAAAATAAGCAAAATTTCAATTGAAAATAAGCAAAATTGAATGAGAATTTCATAAGTGTTTGAAAATCTTTAAAGTTGATTATCTCGAATAGTACGGGATAGAGGGGTCTCAAATTATGCACCCATTTAGAGCCCCCCTGAGGCTAGATTTGTGCAAATTTTCAATTGAAAATAAGCAAAATTGAATGAGAATTTCATAAGTGTTTGAAAATCTTTAAAGTTGATTATCTCGAATAGTACGGGATAGAGGGGTCTCAAATTATGCACCCATTTAGAGCCCCCCTTGAGGCTAGATTTGTGCAAAATTTCAATTGAAAATAAGCAAAATTGAATGAGAATTTCATAAGTGTTTGAAAATCTTTAAAGTTGATTATCTCTAATAGTACGGGATAGAGGGGTCTCAAATTATGCACCCATTTAGAGCCCCCCTGAGGCTAGATTTGTGCAAAATTTCAATTGAAAATAAGCAAAATTGAATGAGAATTTCATAAGTGTTTAAAAATCTTTAAAGTTGATTATCTCGAATAGTACGGGATAGAGGGGTCTCAAATTATGCACCCATATAGAGCCCCCCTGAGGCTAGATTTGTGCAAATTTTCAATTGAAAATAAGCAAAATTGAATGAGAATTTCATAAGTGTTTGAAAATCTTTAAAGTTGATTATCTCGAATAGTACGGGATAGAGGGGTCTCAAATTATGCACCCATTTAGAGCCCCCCTGAGGCTAGATTTGTGCAAAATTTCAATTGAAAATAAGCAAAATTGAATGAGAATTTCATAAGTGTTTGAAAATCTTTAAAGTTGATTATCTCGAATAGTACGGGATAGAGGGATCTCAAATTATGCACCCATTTAGAGCCCCCCTGAGGCTAGATTTGTGCAAAATTTCAATTGAAAACAAACAAAATTGAATGAGAATTTAATAAGTGTTTGAAAATCTTTAAAGTTGATTATCTCGAATAGTACGGGATAGAGGGGTCTCAAATTATGCACCCATTTAGAGCCCCCCTGAGGCTAGATTTGTGCAAAATTTCAATTGAAAATAAGCAAAATTGAATGAGAATTTCATAAGTGTTTGAAAATCTTTAAAGTTGATTATCTCGAATAGTACGGGATAGAGGGGTCTCAAATTATGCACCCATTTAGAGCCCCCCTTGAGGCTAGATTTGTGCAAAATTTCAATTGAAAATAAGCAAAATTGAATGAGAATTTCATAAGTGTTTGAAAATCTTTAAAGTTGATTATCTCTAATAGTACGGGATAGAGGGGTCTCAAATTATGCACCCATTTAGAGCCCCCCTGAGGCTAGATTTGTGCAAAATTTCAATTGAAAATAAGCAAAATTGAATGAGAATTTCATAAGTGTTTAAAAATCTTTAAAGTTGATTATCTCGAATAGTACGGGATAGAGGGGTCTCAAATTATGCACCCATATAGAGCCCCCCTGAGGCTAGATTTGTGCAAATTTTCAATTGAAAATAAGCAAAATTGAATGAGAATTTCATAAGTGTTTGAAAATCTTTAAAGTTGATTATCTCGAATAGTACGGGATAGAGGGGTCTCAAATTATGCACCCATTTAGAGCCCCCCTGAGGCTAGATTTGTGCAAAATTTCAATTGAAAATAAGCAAAATTGAATGAGAATTTCATAAGTGTTTGAAAATCTTTAAAGTTGATTATCTCGAATAGTACGGGATAGAGGGATCTCAAATTATGCACCCATTTAGAGCCCCCCTGAGGCTAGATTTGTGCAAAATTTCAATTGAAAACAAACAAAATTGAATGAGAATTTAATAAGTGTTTGAAAATCTTTAAAGTTGATTATCTCGAATAGTACGGGATAGAGGGGTCTCAAATTATGCACCCATTTAGAGCCCCCCTGAGGCTAGATTTGTGCAAAATTTCAATTGAAAATAAGCAAAATTGAATGAGAATTTCATAAGTGTTTAAAAATCTTTAAAGTTGATTATCTCGAATAGTACGGGATAGAGGGGTCTCAAATTATGCACCCATATAGAGCCCCCCTGAGGCTAGATTTGTGCAAATTTTCAATTGAAAATAAGCAAAATTGAATGAGAATTTCATAAGTGTTTGAAAATCTTTAAAGTTGATTATCTCGAATAGTACGGGATAGAGGGGTCTCAAACTATGCACCCATTTAGAGCCCCCCTGAGGCTAGATTTGTGCAAAATTTCAATTGAAAATAAGCAAAATTGAATGAGAATTTCATAAGTGTTTGAAAATCTTTAAAGTTGATTATCTCGAATAGTACGGGATAGAGGGGTCTCAAATTATGCACCCATTTAGAGCCCCCCTGAGGCTAGATTTGTGCAAATTTTCAATTGAAAATAAGCAAAATTGAATGAGAATTTCATAAGTGTTTGAAAATCTTTAAAGTTGATTATCTCGAATAGTACGGGATAGAGGGGTCTCAAATTATGCACCCATTTAGAGCCCCCCTGAGGCTAGATTTGTGCAAAATTTCAATTGAAAATAAGCAAAATTGAATGAGAATTTAATAAGTGTTTGAAAATCTTTAAAGTTGATTATCTCGAATAGTACGGGATAGAGGGGTCTCAAATTATGCACCCATTTAGAGCCCCCCTGAGGCTAGATTTGTGCAAAATTTCAATTGAAAATAAGCAAAATTGAATGAGAATTTCATAAGTGTTTGAAAATCTTTAAAGTTGATTATCTCGAATAGTACGGGATAGAGGGGTCTCAAATTATGCACCCATTTATAGCCCCCCTTGAGGCTAGATTTGTGCAAAATTTCAATTGAAAATAAGCAAAATTGAATGAGAATTTCATAAGTGTTTGAAAATCTTTAAAGTTGATTATCTCTAATAGTACGGGATAGAGGGGTCTCAAATTATGCACCCATTTAGAGCCCCCCTGAGGCTAGATTTGTGCAAAATTTCAATTGAAAATAAGCAAAATTGAATGAGAATTTCATAAGTGTTTAAAAATCTTTAAAGTTGATTATCTCGAATAGTACGGGATAGAGGGGTCTCAAATTATGCACCCATATAGAGCCCCCCTGAGGCTAGATTTGTGCAAATTTTCAATTGAAAATAAGCAAAATTGAATGAGAATTTCATAAGTGTTTGAAAATCTTTAAAGTTGATTATCTCGAATAGTACGGGATAGAGGGGTCTCAAATTATGCACCCATTTAGAGCCCCCCTGAGGCTAGATTTGTGCAAAATTTCAATTGAAAATAAGCAAAATTGAATGAGAATTTCATAAGTGTTTGAAAATCTTTAAAGTTGATTATCTCGAATAGTACGGGATAGAGGGATCTCAAATTATGCACCCATTTAGAGCCCCCCTGAGGCTAGATTTGTGCAAAATTTCAATTGAAAACAAACAAAATTGAATGAGAATTTAATAAGTGTTTGAAAATCTTTAAAGTTGATTATCTCGAATAGTACGGGATAGAGGGGTCTCAAATTATGCACCCATTTAGAGCCCCCCTGAGGCTAGATTTGTGCAAAATTTCAATTGAAAATAAGCAAAATTGAATGAGAATTTCATAAGTGTTTAAAAATCTTTAAAGTTGATTATCTCGAATAGTACGGGATAGAGGGGTCTCAAATTATGCACCCATATAGAGCCCCCCTGAGGCTAGATTTGTGCAAATTTTCAATTGAAAATAAGCAAAATTGAATGAGAATTTCATAAGTGTTTGAAAATCTTTAAAGTTGATTATCTCGAATAGTACGGGATAGAGGGGTCTCAAATTATGCACCCATTTAGAGCCCCCCTGAGGCTAGATTTGTGCAAATTTTCAATTGAAAATAAGCAAAATTGAATGAGAATTTCATAAGTGTTTGAAAATCTTTAAAGTTGATTATCTCGAATAGTACGGGATAGAGGGGTCTCAAATTATGCACCCATTTAGAGCCCCCCTTGAGGCTAGATTTGTGCAAAATTTCAATTGAAAATAAGCAAAATTGAATGAGAATTTCATAAGTGTTTGAAAATCTTTAAAGTTGATTATCTCTAATAGTACGGGATAGAGGGGTCTCAAATTATGCACCCATTTAGAGCCCCCCTGAGGCTAGATTTGTGCAAAATTTCAATTGAAAATAAGCAAAATTGAATGAGAATTTCATAAGTGTTTAAAAATCTTTAAAGTTGATTATCTCGAATAGTACGGGATAGAGGGGTCTCAAATTATGCACCCATATAGAGCCCCCCTGAGGCTAGATTTGTGCAAATTTTCAATTGAAAATAAGCAAAATTGAATGAGAATTTCATAAGTGTTTGAAAATCTTTAAAGTTGATTATCTCGAATAGTACGGGATAGAGGGGTCTCAAATTATGCACCCATTTAGAGCCCCCCTGAGGCTAGATTTGTGCAAAATTTCAATTGAAAATAAGCAAAATTGAATGAGAATTTCATAAGTGTTTAAAAATCTTTAAAGTTGATTATCTCGAATAGTACGGGATAGAGGGGTCTCAAATTATGCACCCATATAGAGCCCCCCTGAGGCTAGATTTGTGCAAATTTTCAATTGAAAATAAGCAAAATTGAATGAGAATTTCATAAGTGTTTGAAAATCTTTAAAGTTGATTATCTCGAATAGTACGGGATAGAGGGGTCTCAAATTATGCACCCATTTAGAGCCCCCCTGAGGCTAGATTTGTGCAAAATTTCAATTGAAAATAAGCAAAATTGAATGAGAATTTCATAAGTGTTTGAAAATCTTTAAAGTTGATTATCTCGAATAGTACGGGATAGAGGGATCTCAAATTATGCACCCATTTAGAGCCCCCCTGAGGCTAGATTTGTGCAAAATTTCAATTGAAAACAAACAAAATTGAATGAGAATTTAATAAGTGTTTGAAAATCTTTAAAGTTGATTATCTCGAATAGTACGGGATAGAGGGGTCTCAAATTATGCACCCATTTAGAGCCCCCCTGAGGCTAGATTTGTGCAAAATTTCAATTGAAAATAAGCAAAATTGAATGAGAATTTCATAAGTGTTTGAAAATCTTTAAAGTTGATTATCTCGAATAGTACGGGATAGAGGGGTCTCAAATTATGCACCCATTTAGAGCCCCCCTTGAGGCTAGATTTGTGCAAAATTTCAATTGAAAATAAGCAAAATTGAATGAGAATTTCATAAGTGTTTGAAAATCTTTAAAGTTGATTATCTCTAATAGTACGGGATAGAGGGGTCTCAAATTATGCACCCATTTAGAGCCCCCCTGAGGCTAGATTTGTGCAAAATTTCAATTGAAAATAAGCAAAATTGAATGAGAATTTCATAAGTGTTTAAAAATCTTTAAAGTTGATTATCTCGAATAGTACGGGATAGAGGGGTCTCAAATTATGCACCCATATAGAGCCCCCCTGAGGCTAGATTTGTGCAAATTTTCAATTGAAAATAAGCAAAATTGAATGAGAATTTCATAAGTGTTTGAAAATCTTTAAAGTTGATTATCTCGAATAGTACGGGATAGAGGGGTCTCAAATTATGCACCCATTTAGAGCCCCCCTGAGGCTAGATTTGTGCAAAATTTCAATTGAAAATAAGCAAAATTGAATGAGAATTTCATAAGTGTTTGAAAATCTTTAAAGTTGATTATCTCGAATAGTACGGGATAGAGGGATCTCAAATTATGCACCCATTTAGAGCCCCCCTGAGGCTAGATTTGTGCAAAATTTCAATTGAAAACAAACAAAATTGAATGAGAATTTAATAAGTGTTTGAAAATCTTTAAAGTTGATTATCTCGAATAGTACGGGATAGAGGGGTCTCAAATTATGCACCCATTTAGAGCCCCCCTGAGGCTAGATTTGTGCAAAATTTCAATTGAAAATAAGCAAAATTGAATGAGAATTTCATAAGTGTTTAAAAATCTTTAAAGTTGATTATCTCGAATAGTACGGGATAGAGGGGTCTCAAATTATGCACCCATATAGAGCCCCCCTGAGGCTAGATTTGTGCAAATTTTCAATTGAAAATAAGCAAAATTGAATGAGAATTTCATAAGTGTTTGAAAATCTTTAAAGTTGATTATCTCGAATAGTACGGGATAGAGGGGTCTCAAACTATGCACCCATTTAGAGCCCCCCTGAGGCTAGATTTGTGCAAAATTTCAATTGAAAATAAGCAAAATTGAATGAGAATTTCATAAGTGTTTGAAAATCTTTAAAGTTGATTATCTCGAATAGTACGGGATAGAGGGGTCTCAAATTATGCACCCATTTAGAGCCCCCCTGAGGCTAGATTTGTGCAAATTTTCAATTGAAAATAAGCAAAATTGAATGAGAATTTCATAAGTGTTTGAAAATCTTTAAAGTTGATTATCTCGAATAGTACGGGATAGAGGGGTCTCAAATTATGCACCCATTTAGAGCCCCCCTGAGGCTAGATTTGTGCAAAATTTCAATTGAAAATAAGCAAAATTGAATGAGAATTTAATAAGTGTTTGAAAATCTTTAAAGTTGATTATCTCGAATAGTACGGGATAGAGGGGTCTCAAATTATGCACCCATTTAGAGCCCCCCTGAGGCTAGATTTGTGCAAAATTTCAATTGAAAATAAGCAAAATTGAATGAGAATTTCATAAGTGTTTGAAAATCTTTAAAGTTGATTATCTCGAATAGTACGGGATAGAGGGGTCTCAAATTATGCACCCATTTATAGCCCCCCTTGAGGCTAGATTTGTGCAAAATTTCAATTGAAAATAAGCAAAATTGAATGAGAATTTCATAAGTGTTTGAAAATCTTTAAAGTTGATTATCTCTAATAGTACGGGATAGAGGGGTCTCAAATTATGCACCCATTTAGAGCCCCCCTGAGGCTAGATTTGTGCAAAATTTCAATTGAAAATAAGCAAAATTGAATGAGAATTTCATAAGTGTTTAAAAATCTTTAAAGTTGATTATCTCGAATAGTACGGGATAGAGGGGTCTCAAATTATGCACCCATATAGAGCCCCCCTGAGGCTAGATTTGTGCAAATTTTCAATTGAAAATAAGCAAAATTGAATGAGAATTTCATAAGTGTTTGAAAATCTTTAAAGTTGATTATCTCGAATAGTACGGGATAGAGGGGTCTCAAATTATGCACCCATTTAGAGCCCCCCTGAGGCTAGATTTGTGCAAAATTTCAATTGAAAATAAGCAAAATTGAATGAGAATTTCATAAGTGTTTGAAAATCTTTAAAGTTGATTATCTCGAATAGTACGGGATAGAGGGATCTCAAATTATGCACCCATTTAGAGCCCCCCTGAGGCTAGATTTGTGCAAAATTTCAATTGAAAACAAACAAAATTGAATGAGAATTTAATAAGTGTTTGAAAATCTTTAAAGTTGATTATCTCGAATAGTACGGGATAGAGGGGTCTCAAATTATGCACCCATTTAGAGCCCCCCTGAGGCTAGATTTGTGCAAAATTTCAATTGAAAATAAGCAAAATTGAATGAGAATTTCATAAGTGTTTAAAAATCTTTAAAGTTGATTATCTCGAATAGTACGGGATAGAGGGGTCTCAAATTATGCACCCATATAGAGCCCCCCTGAGGCTAGATTTGTGCAAATTTTCAATTGAAAATAAGCAAAATTGAATGAGAATTTCATAAGTGTTTGAAAATCTTTAAAGTTGATTATCTCGAATAGTACGGGATAGAGGGGTCTCAAATTATGCACCCATTTAGAGCCCCCCTGAGGCTAGATTTGTGCAAATTTTCAATTGAAAATAAGCAAAATTGAATGAGAATTTCATAAGTGTTTGAAAATCTTTAAAGTTGATTATCTCGAATAGTACGGGATAGAGGGGTCTCAAATTATGCACCCATTTAGAGCCCCCCTTGAGGCTAGATTTGTGCAAAATTTCAATTGAAAATAAGCAAAATTGAATGAGAATTTCATAAGTGTTTGAAAATCTTTAAAGTTGATTATCTCTAATAGTACGGGATAGAGGGGTCTCAAATTATGCACCCATTTAGAGCCCCCCTGAGGCTAGATTTGTGCAAAATTTCAATTGAAAATAAGCAAAATTGAATGAGAATTTCATAAGTGTTTAAAAATCTTTAAAGTTGATTATCTCGAATAGTACGGGATAGAGGGGTCTCAAATTATGCACCCATATAGAGCCCCCCTGAGGCTAGATTTGTGCAAATTTTCAATTGAAAATAAGCAAAATTGAATGAGAATTTCATAAGTGTTTGAAAATCTTTAAAGTTGATTATCTCGAATAGTACGGGATAGAGGGGTCTCAAATTATGCACCCATTTAGAGCCCCCCTGAGGCTAGATTTGTGCAAAATTTCAATTGAAAATAAGCAAAATTGAATGAGAATTTCATAAGTGTTTGAAAATCTTTAAAGTTGATTATCTCGAATAGTACGGGATAGAGGGGTCTCAAATTATGCACCCATTTAGAGCCCCCCTGAGGCTAGATTTGTGCAAAATTTCAATTGAAAATAAGCAAAATTGAATGAGAATTTCATAAGTGTTTGAAAATCTTTAAAGTTGATTATCTCGAATAGTACGGGATAGAGGGATCTCAAATTATGCACCCATTTAGAGCCCCCCTGAGGCTAGATTTGTGCAAAATTTCAATTGAAAACAAACAAAATTGAATGAGAATTTAATAAGTGTTTGAAAATCTTTAAAGTTGATTATCTCGAATAGTACGGGATAGAGGGGTCTCAAATTATGCACCCATTTAGAGCCCCCCTGAGGCTAGATTTGTGCAAAATTTCAATTGAAAATAAGCAAAATTTCAATTGAAAATAAGCAAAATTGAATGAGAATTTCATAAGTGTTTGAAAATCTTTAAAGTTGATTATCTCGAATAGTACGGGATAGAGGGGTCTCAAATTATGCACCCATTTAGAGCCCCCCTGAGGCTAGATTTGTGCAAATTTTCAATTGAAAATAAGCAAAATTGAATGAGAATTTCATAAGTGTTTGAAAATCTTTAAAGTTGATTATCTCGAATAGTACGGGATAGAGGGGTCTCAAATTATGCACCCATTTAGAGCCCCCCTTGAGGCTAGATTTGTGCAAAATTTCAATTGAAAATAAGCAAAATTGAATGAGAATTTCATAAGTGTTTGAAAATCTTTAAAGTTGATTATCTCTAATAGTACGGGATAGAGGGGTCTCAAATTATGCACCCATTTAGAGCCCCCCTGAGGCTAGATTTGTGCAAAATTTCAATTGAAAATAAGCAAAATTGAATGAGAATTTCATAAGTGTTTAAAAATCTTTAAAGTTGATTATCTCGAATAGTACGGGATAGAGGGGTCTCAAATTATGCACCCATATAGAGCCCCCCTGAGGCTAGATTTGTGCAAATTTTCAATTGAAAATAAGCAAAATTGAATGAGAATTTCATAAGTGTTTGAAAATCTTTAAAGTTGATTATCTCGAATAGTACGGGATAGAGGGGTCTCAAATTATGCACCCATTTAGAGCCCCCCTGAGGCTAGATTTGTGCAAAATTTCAATTGAAAATAAGCAAAATTGAATGAGAATTTCATAAGTGTTTGAAAATCTTTAAAGTTGATTATCTCGAATAGTACGGGATAGAGGGATCTCAAATTATGCACCCATTTAGAGCCCCCCTGAGGCTAGATTTGTGCAAAATTTCAATTGAAAACAAACAAAATTGAATGAGAATTTAATAAGTGTTTGAAAATCTTTAAAGTTGATTATCTCGAATAGTACGGGATAGAGGGGTCTCAAATTATGCACCCATTTAGAGCCCCCCTGAGGCTAGATTTGTGCAAAATTTCAATTGAAAATAAGCAAAATTGAATGAGAATTTCATAAGTGTTTGAAAATCTTTAAAGTTGATTATCTCGAATAGTACGGGATAGAGGGGTCTCAAATTATGCACCCATTTAGAGCCCCCCTTGAGGCTAGATTTGTGCAAAATTTCAATTGAAAATAAGCAAAATTGAATGAGAATTTCATAAGTGTTTGAAAATCTTTAAAGTTGATTATCTCTAATAGTACGGGATAGAGGGGTCTCAAATTATGCACCCATTTAGAGCCCCCCTGAGGCTAGATTTGTGCAAAATTTCAATTGAAAATAAGCAAAATTGAATGAGAATTTCATAAGTGTTTGAAAATCTTTAAAGTTGATTATCTCGAATAGTACGGGATAGAGGGGTCTCAAATTATGCACCCATTTAGAGCCCCCCCCCCTGATGAGCTAGATCTTTGTGCGAAAGTACGGGATTTCAATTGCACCCATATAAATAAGCAAAATTGAATGATGAGAATTTCATAAGTGTTTGAAAATCTTTAAAGTTGATTATCTCGAATAGTACGGGATAGAGGGGTCTCAAATTATGCACCCATTTAGAGCCCCCCTGAGGCTAGATTTGTGCAAAATTTCAATTGAAAATAAGCAAAATTGAATGAGAATTTCATAAGTGTTTGAAAATCTTTAAAGTTGATTATCTCGAATAGTACGGGATAGAGGGATCTCAAATTATGCACCCATTTAGAGCCCCCCTGAGGCTAGATTTGTGCAAAATTTCAATTGAAAACAAACAAAATTGAATGAGAATTTAACAAGTGTTTGAAAATCTTTAAAGTTGATTATCTCGAATAGTACGGGATAGAGGGGTCTCAAATTATGCACCCATTTAGAGCCCCCCTGAGGCTAGATTTGTGCAAAATTTCAATTGAAAATAAGCAAAATTGAATGAGAATTTCATAAGTGTTTAAAAATCTTTAAAGTTGATTATCTCGAATAGTACGGGATAGAGGGGTCTCAAATTATGCACCCATATAGAGCCCCCCTGAGGCTAGATTTGTGCAAATTTTCAATTGAAAATAAGCAAAATTGAATGAGAATTTCATAAGTGTTTGAAAATCTTTAAAGTTGATTATCTCGAATAGTACGGGATAGAGGGGTCTCAAATTATGCACCCATTTAGAGCCCCCCTGAGGCTAGATTTGTGCAAATTTTCAATTGAAAATAAGCAAAATTGAATGAGAATTTCATAAGTGTTTGAAAATCTTTAAAGTTGATTATCTCGAATAGTACGGGATAGAGGGGTCTCAAATTATGCACCCATTTAGAGCCCCCCTTGAGGCTAGATTTGTGCAAAATTTCAATTGAAAATAAGCAAAATTGAATGAGAATTTCATAAGTGTTTGAAAATCTTTAAAGTTGATTATCTCTAATAGTACGGGATAGAGGGGTCTCAAATTATGCA
Source organism: Phlebotomus papatasi (assembly GCF_024763615.1). Lineage (NCBI taxonomy): Eukaryota > Metazoa > Arthropoda > Insecta > Diptera > Psychodidae > Phlebotomus > Phlebotomus papatasi. Next base: position 196,556 of record NW_026604456.1, read on the forward strand.
CCCATTTAGAGCCCCCCTGAGGCTAGATTTGTGCAAAATTTCAATTGAAAATAAGCAAAATTGAATGAGAATTTCATAAGTGTTTAAAAATCTTTAAAGTTGATTATCTCGAATAGTACGGGATAGAGGGGTCTCAAATTATGCACCCATATAGAGCCCCCCTGAGGCTAGATTTGTGCAAATTTTCAATTGAAAATAAGCAAAATTGAATGAGAATTTCATAAGTGTTTGAAAATCTTTAAAGTTGATTATCTCGAATAGTACGGGATAGAGGGGTCTCAAATTATGCACCCATTTAGAGCCCCCCTGAGGCTAGATTTGTGCAAAATTTCAATTGAAAATAAGCAAAATTGAATGAGAATTTCATAAGTGTTTGAAAATCTTTAAAGTTGATTATCTCGAATAGTACGGGATAGAGGGATCTCAAATTATGCACCCATTTAGAGCCCCCCTGAGGCTAGATTTGTGCAAAATTTCAATTGAAAACAAACAAAATTGAATGAGAATTTAATAAGTGTTTGAAAATCTTTAAAGTTGATTATCTCGAATAGTACGGGATAGAGGGGTCTCAAATTATGCACCCATTTAGAGCCCCCCTGAGGCTAGATTTGTGCAAAATTTCAATTGAAAATAAGCAAAATTTCAATTGAAAATAAGCAAAATTGAATGAGAATTTCATAAGTGTTTGAAAATCTTTAAAGTTGATTATCTCGAATAGTACGGGATAGAGGGGTCTCAAATTATGCACCCATTTAGAGCCCCCCTGAGGCTAGATTTGTGCAAAATTTCAATTGAAAATAAGCAAAATTGAATGCGAATTTCATAAGTGTTTGAAAATCTTTAAAGTTGATTATCTCGAATAGTACGGGATAGAGGGGTCTCAAATTATGCACCCATTTAGAGCCCCCCTGAGGCTAGATTTGTGCAAAATTTCAATTGAAAATAAGCAAAATTTCAATTGAAAATAAGCAAAATTTCAATTGAAAATAAGCAAAATTGAATGAGAATTTCATAAGTGTTTGAAAATCTTTAAAGTTGATTATCTCGAATAGTACGGGATAGAGGGGTCTCAAATTATGCACCCATTTAGAGCCCCCCTGAGGCTAGATTTGTGCAAAATTTCAATTGAAAATAGGCAAAATTGAATGAGAATTTCATAAGTGTTTAAAAATCTTTAAAGTTGATTATCTCGAATAGTACGGGATAGAGGGGTCTCAAATTATGCACCCATATAGAGCCCCCCTGAGGCTAGATTTGTGCAAATTTTCAATTGAAAATAAGCAAAATTGAATGAGAATTTCATAAGTGTTTGAAAATCTTTAAAGTTGATTATCTCGAATAGTACGGGATAGAGGGGTCTCAAATTATGCACCCATTTAGAGCCCCCCTGAGGCTAGATTTGTGCAAAATTTCAATTGAAAATAAGCAAAATTGAATGAGAATTTCATAAGTGTTTGAAAATCTTTAAAGTTGATTATCTCGAACAGTACGGGATAGAGGGGTCTCAAACTATGCACCCATTTAGAGCCCCCCTGAGGCTAGATTTGTGCAAAATTTCAATTGAAAATAAGCAAAATTAAATGAGAATTTCATAAGTGTTTGAAAATTTTTAAAGTTGATTATCTCGAATAGTACGGGATAGAGGGGTCTCAAATTATGCACCCATTTAGAGCCCCCCTGAGGCTAGATTTGTGCAAAATTTCAATTGAAAATAAGCAAAATTTCAATTGAAAATAAGCAAAATTTCAATTGAAAATAAGCAAAATTGAATGAGAATTTCATAAGTGTTTGAAAATCTTTAAAGTTGATTATCTCGAATAGTACGGGATAGAGGGGTCTCAAATTATGCACCCATTTAGAGCCCCCCTGAGGCTAGATTTGTGCAAAATTTCAATTGAAAATAAGCAAAATTGAATGAGAATTTCATAAGTGTTTGAAAATTTTTAAAGTTGATTATCTCGAATAGTACGGGATAGAGGGGTCTCAAATTATGCACCCATATAGAGCCCCCCTGAAGCTAGATATGTGCAAAATTTCAATTGAAAATAAGCAAAATTGAATGAGAATTTCATAAGTGTTTGAAAATTTTTAAAGTTGATTATCTCGAATAGTACGGGATAGAGGGGTCTCAAATTATGCACCCATTTAGAGCCCCCCTGAGGCTAGATTTGTGCAAAATTTCAATTGAAAATAAGCAAAATTGAATGAGAATTTCATAAGTGTTTGAAAATCTTTAAAGTTGATTATCTCGAATAGTACGGGATAGAGGGGTCTTAAACTATGCACCCATTTAGAGCCCCCCTGAGGCTAGATTTGTGCAAAATTTCAATTGAAAATAAGCAAAATTGAATGAGAATTTCATAAGTGTTTGAAAATCTTTAAAGTTGATTATCTCGAATAGTACGGGATAGAGGGGTCTCAAATTATGCACCCATTTAGAGCCCCCCTTGAGGCTAGATTTGTGCAAAATTTCAATTGAAAATAAGCAAAATTGAATGAGAATTTCATAAGTGTTTGAAAATCTTTAAAGTTGATTATCTCGAACAGTACGGGATAGAGGGGTCTCAAACTATGCACCCATTTAGAGCCCCCCTGAGGCTAGATTTGTGCAAAATTTCAATTGAAAATAAGCAAAATTGAATGAGAATTTCATAAGTGTTTGAAAATCTTTAAAGTTGATTATCTCGAACAGTACGGGATAGAGGGGTCTCAAACTATGCACCCATTTAGAGCCCCCCTGAGGCTAGATTTGTGCAAAATTTCAATTGAAAATAAGCAAAATTAAATGAGAATTTCATAAGTGTTTGAAAATTTTTAAAGTTGATTATCTCGAATAGTACGGGATAGAGGGGTCTCAAATTATGCACCCATTTAGAGCCCCCCTGAGGCTAGATTTGTGCAAAATTTCAATTGAAAATAAGCAAAATTTCAATTGAAAATAAGCAAAATTGAATGAGAATTTCATAAGTGTTTGAAAATCTTTAAAGTTGATTATCTCGAATAGTACGGGATAGAGGGGTCTCAAATTATGCACCCATTTAGAGCCCCCCTGAGGCTAGATTTGTGCAAAATTTCAATTGAAAATAAGCAAAATTGAATGAGAATTTCATAAGTGTTTGAAAATTTTTAAAGTTGATTATCTCGAATAGTACGGGATAGAGGGGTCTCAAATTATGCACCCATTTAGAGCCCCCCTGAGGCTAGATTTGTGCAAAATTTCAATTGAAAATAAGCAAAATTGAATGAGAATTTCATAAGTGTTTGAAAATCTTTAAAGTTGATTATCTCGAATAGTACGGGATAGAGGGGTCTTAAACTATGCACCCATTTAGAGCCCCCCTGAGGCTAGATTTGTGCAAAATTTCAATTGAAAATAAGCAAAATTGAATGAGAATTTCATAAGTGTTTGAAAATCTTTAAAGTTGATTATCTCGAATAGTACGGTCTTAAACAAATTATGCACCCATTTAGAGAGCTAGATTTGGCAAAATTTCTCAAAATTATGCACTTTAAAGTTGAATAGTACGGGATAGAGGGGTCTCCATTTAGAGCCCCCCTGATAGATTTGTGCAAAATTTCAATTGAAAATAAGCAAAATTGAATAGAGTGTTTGAAAATCTTTAAAGTTGATTATCTCGAATAGTACGGGATAGAGGGGTCTTAAACTATGCACCCATTTAGAGCCCCCCTGAGGCTAGATTTGTGCCAATTGAAAATAAGCAAAATTGAGGCTAGATTTGTGCAAAATTTCAATTGAAAATAAGCAAAATTGAATGAGAATTTCATAAGTGTTTGAAAATCTTTAAAGTTGATTATCTCGAATAGTACGGGATAGAGGGGTCTCAAATTATGCACCCATTTAGAGCCCCCCTGAGGCTAGATTTGTGCAAAATTTCAATTGAAAATAAGCAAAATTGAATGAGAATTTCATAAGTGTTTAAAAATCTTTAAAGTTGATTATCTCGAATAGTACGGGATAGAGGGGTCTCAAATTATGCACCCATATAGAGCCCCCCTGAGGCTAGATTTGTGCAAATTTTCAATTGAAAATAAGCAAAATTGAATGAGAATTTCATAAGTGTTTGAAAATCTTTAAAGTTGATTATCTCGAACAGTACGGGATAGAGGGGTCTCAAACTATGCACCCATTTAGAGCCCCCCTGAGGCTAGATTTGTGCAAAATTTCAATTGAAAATAAGCAAAATTGAATGAGAATTTCATAAGTGTTTGAAAATCTTTAAAGTTGATTATCTCGAACAGTACGGGATAGAGGGGTCTCAAACTATGCACCCATTTAGAGCCCCCCTGAGGCTAGATTTGTGCAAAATTTCAATTGAAAATAAGCAAAATTAAATGAGAATTTCATAAGTGTTTGAAAATTTTTAAAGTTGATTATCTCGAATAGTACGGGATAGAGGGGTCTCAAATTATGCACCCATTTAGAGCCCCCCTGAGGCTAGATTTGTGCAAAATTTCAATTGAAAATAAGCAAAATTTCAATTGAAAATAAGCAAAATTTCAATTGAAAATAAGCAAAATTGAATGAGAATTTCATAAGTGTTTGAAAATTTTTAAAGTTGATTATCTCGAATAGTACGGGATAGAGGGGTCTCAAATTATGCACCCATATAGAGCCCCCCTGAAGCTAGATATGTGCAAAATTTCAATTGAAAATAAGCAAAATTGAATGAGAATTTCATAAGTGTTTGAAAATTTTTAAAGTTGATTATCTCGAATAGTACGGGATAGAGGGGTCTCAAATTATGCACCCATTTAGAGCCCCCCTTGAGGCTAGATTTGTGCAAAATTTCAATTGAAAATAAGCAAAATTGAATGAGAATTTCATAAGTGTTTGAAAATCTTTAAAGTTGATTATCTCGAATAGTACGGGATAGAGGGGTCTCAAATTATGCACCCATTTAGAGCCCCCCTGAGGCTAGATTTGTGCAAAATTTCAATTGAAAATAAGCAAAATTGAATGAGAATTTCATAAGTGTTTAAAAATCTTTAAAGTTGATTATCTCGAATAGTACGGGATAGAGGGGTCTCAAATTATGCACCCATATAGAGCCCCCCTGAGGCTAGATTTGTGCAAAATTTTCAATTGAAAATAAGCAAAATTGAATGAGAATTTCATAAGTGTTTGAAAATCTTTAAAGTTGATTATCTCGAACAGTACGGGATAGAGGGGTCTCAAACTATGCACCCATTTAGAGCCCCCCTGAGGCTAGATTTGTGCAAAATTTCAATTGAAAATAAGCAAAATTGAATGAGAATTTCATAAGTGTTTGAAAATCTTTAAAGTTGATTATCTCGAACAGTACGGGATAGAGGGGTCTCAAACTATGCACCCATTTAGAGCCCCCCTGAGGCTAGATTTGTGCAAAATTTCAATTGAAAATAAGCAAAATTGAATGAGAATTTCATAAGTGTTTGAAAATCTTTAAAGTTGATTATCTCGAACAGTACGGGATAGAGGGGTCTCAAACTATGCACCCATTTAGAGCCCCCCTGAGGCTAGATTTGTGCAAAATTTCAATTGAAAATAAGCAAAATTAAATGAGAATTTCATAAGTGTTTGAAAATTTTTAAAGTTGATTATCTCGAATAGTACGGGATAGAGGGGTCTCAAATTATGCACCCATTTAGAGCCCCCCTGAGGCTAGATTTGTGCAAAATTTCAATTGAAAATAAGCAAAATTTCAATTGAAAATAAGCAAAATTTCAATTGAAAATAAGCAAAATTGAATGAGAATTTCATAAGTGTTTGAAAATCTTTAAAGTTGATTATCTCGAATAGTACGGGATAGAGGGGTCTCAAATTATGCACCCATTTAGAGCCCCCCTGAGGCTAGATTTGTGCAAAATTTCAATTGAAAATAAGCAAAATTGAATGAGAATTTCATAAGTGTTTGAAAATTTTTAAAGTTGATTATCTCGAATAGTACGGGATAGAGGGGTCTCAAATTATGCACCCATATAGAGCCCCCCTGAAGCTAGATATGTGCAAAATTTCAATTGAAAATAAGCAAAATTGAATGAGAATTTCATAAGTGTTTGAAAATCTTTAAAGTTGATTATCTCGAATAGTACGGGATAGAGGGGTCTCAAATTATGCACCCATATAGAGCCCCCCTTGAGGCTAGATTTGTGCAAAATTTCAATTGAAAATAAGCAAAATTGAATGAGAATTTCATAAGTGTTTGAAAATTTTTAAAGTTGATTATCTCGAATAGTACGGGATAGAGGGGTCTCAAATTATGCACCCATTTAGAGTCCCCCTGAGGCTAGATTTGTGCAAAATTTCAATTGAAAATAAGCAAAATTGAATGAGAATTTCATAAGTGTTTGAAAATTTTTAAAGTTGATTATCTCGAATAGTACGGGATAGAGGGGTCTCAAATTATGCACCCATTTAGAGCCCCCCTGAGGCTAGATTTGTGCAAAATTTCAATTGAAAATAAGCAAAATTGAATGAGAATTTCATAAGTGTTTGAAAATCTTTAAAGTTGATTATCTCGAATAGTACGGGATAGAGGGGTCTCAAACTATGCACCCATTTAGAGCCCCCCTGAGGCTAGATTTGTGCAAAATTTCAATTGAAAATAAGCAAAATTGAATGAGAATTTCATAAGTGTTTGAAAATCTTTAAAGTTGATTATCTCGAATAGTACGGGATAGAGGGGTCTCAAATTATGCACCCATTTAGAGCCCCCCTGAGGCTAGATTTGTGCAAAATTTCAATTGAAAATAAGCAAAATTGAATGAGAATTTAATAAGTGTTTGAAAATCTTTAAAGTTGATTATCTCGAATAGTACGGGATAGAGGGGTCTCAAATTATGCACCCATTTAGAGCCCCCCTGAGGCTAGATTTGTGCAAAATTTCAATTGAAAATAAGCAAAATTGAATGAGAATTTCATAAGTGTTTGAAAATCTTTAAAGTTGATTATCTCGAATAGTACGGGATAGAGGGGTCTCAAATTATGCACCCATTTAGAGCCCCCCTTGAGGCTAGATTTGTGCAAAATTTCAATTGAAAATAAGCAAAATTGAATGAGAATTTCATAAGTGTTTGAAAATCTTTAAAGTTGATTATCTCTAATAGTACGGGATCGAGGGGTCTCAAATTATGCACCCATTTAGAGCCCCCCTGAGGCTAGATTTGTGCAAAATTTCAATTGAAAATAAGCAAAATTGAATGAGAATTTCATAAGTGTTTGAAAATCTTTAAAGTTGATTATCTCGAATAGTACGGGATAGAGGGGTCTCAAATTATGCACCCATATAGAGCCCCCCTGAGGCTAGATTTGTGCAAATTTTCAATTGAAAATAAGCAAAATTGAATGAGAATTTCATAAGTGTTTGAAAATCTTTAAAGTTGATTATCTCGAATAGTACGGGATAGAGGGGTCTCAAATTATGCACCCATTTAGAGCCCCCCTGAGGCTAGATTTGTGCAAAATTTCAATTGAAAATAAGCAAAATTGAATGAGAATTTCATAAGTGTTTGAAAATTTTTAAAGTTGATTATCTCGAATAGTACGGGATAGAGGGATCTCAAATTATGCACCCATTTAGAGCCCCCCTGAGGCTAGATTTGTGCAAAATTTCAATTGAAAACAAACAAAATTGAATGAGAATTTAATAAGTGTTTGAAAATCTTTAAAGTTGATTATCTCGAATAGTACGGGATAGAGGGGTCTCAAATTATGCACCCATTTAGAGCCCCCCTGAGGCTAGATTTGTGCAAAATTTCAATTGAAAATAAGCAAAATTTCAATTGAAAATAAGCAAAATTGAATGAGAATTTCATAAGTGTTTGAAAATCTTTAAAGTTGATTATCTCGAATAGTACGGGATAGAGGGGTCTCAAATTATGCACCCATTTAGAGCCCCCCTGAGGCTAGATTTGTGCAAAATTTCAATTGAAAATAAGCAAAATTGAATGAGAATTTCATAAGTGTTTGAAAATCTTTAAAGTTGATTATCTCGAATAGTACGGGATAGAGGGATCTCAAACTATGCACCCATTTAGAGCCCCCCTGAGGCTAGATTTGTGCAAAATTTCAATTGAAAATAAGCAAAATTAAATGAGAATTTCATAAGTGTTTGAAAATTTTTAAAGTTGATTATCTCGAATAGTACGGGATAGAGGGGTCTCAAATTATGCACCCATTTAGAGCCCCCCTGAGGCTAGATTTGTGCAAAATTTCAATTGAAAATAAGCAAAATTTCAATTGAAAATAAGCAAAATTTCAATTGAAAATAAGCAAAATTGAATGAGAATTTCATAAGTGTTTGAAAATCTTTAAAGTTGATTATCTCGAATAGTACGGGATAGAGGGGTCTCAAATTATGCACCCATTTAGAGCCCCCCTGAGGCTAGATTTGTGCAAAATTTCAATTGAAAATAAGCAAAATTGAATGAGAATTTCATAAGTGTTTGAAAATCTTTAAAGTTGATTATCTCTAATAGTACGGGATCGAGGGGTCTCAAATTATGCACCCATTTAGAGCCCCCCTGAGGCTAGATTTGTGCAAAATTTCAATTGAAAATAAGCAAAATTGAATGAGAATTTCATAAGTGTTTGAAAATCTTTAAAGTTGATTATCTCGAATAGTACGGGATAGAGGGGTCTCAAATTATGCACCCATATAGAGCCCCCCTGAGGCTAGATTTGTGCAAAATTTCAATTGAAAATAAGCAAAATTGAATGAGAATTTCATAAGTGTTTGAAAATCTTTAAAGTTGATTATCTCGAATAGTACGGGATAGAGGGGTCTCAAATTATGCACCCATTTAGAGCCCCCCTTGAGGCTAGATTTGTGCAAAATTTCAATTGAAAATAAGCAAAATTGAATGAGAATTTCATAAGTGTTTGAAAATCTTTAAAGTTGATTATCTCGAATAGTACGGGATAGAGGGGTCTCAAATTATGCACCCATATAGAGCCCCCCTGAGGCTAGATTTGTGCAAATTTTCAATTGAAAATAAGCAAAATTGAATGAGAATTTCATAAGTGTTTGAAAATCTTTAAAGTTGATTATCTCGAATAGTACGGGATAGAGGGGTCTCAAATTATGCACCCATTTAGAGCCCCCCTGAGGCTAGATTTGTGCAAAATTTCAATTGAAAATAAGCAAAATTGAATGAGAATTTCATAAGTGTTTGAAAATCTTTAAAGTTGATTATCTCGAATAGTACGGGATAGAGGGATCTCAAATTATGCACCCATTTAGAGCCCCCCTGAGGCTAGATTTGTGCAAAATTTCAATTGAAAACAAACAAAATTGAATGAGAATTTAATAAGTGTTTGAAAATCTTTAAAGTCGATTATCTCGAATAGTACGGGATAGAGGGGTCTCAAATTATGCACCCATTTAGAGCCCCCCTGAGGCTAGATTTGTGCAAAATTTCAATTGAAAATAAGCAAAATTAAATGAGAATTTCATAAGTGTTTGAAAATTTTTAAAGTTGATTATCTCGAATAGTACGGGATAGAGGGGTCTCAAATTATGCACCCATTTAGAGCCCCCCTGAGGCTAGATTTGTGCAAAATTTCAATTGAAAATAAGCAAAATTTCAATTGAAAATAAGCAAAATTGAATGAGAATTTCATAAGTGTTTGAAAATCTTTAAAGTTGATTATCTCGAATAGTACGGGATAGAGGGATCTCAAACTATGCACCCATTTAGAGCCCCCCTGAGGCTAGATTTGTGCAAATTTTCAATTGAAAATAAGCAAAATTGAATGAGAATTTCATAAGTGTTTGAAAATCTTTAAAGTTGATTATCTCGAATAGTACGGGATAGAGGGGTCTCAAATTATGCACCCATTTAGAGCCCCCCTGAGGCTAGATTTGTGCAAAATTTCAATTGAAAATAAGCAAAATTGAATGAGAATTTCATAAGTGTTTGAAAATCTTTAAAGTTGATTATCTCGAATAGTACGGGATAGAGGGATCTCAAGTTATGCACCCATTTAGAGCCCCCCTGAGGCTAGATTTGTGCAAAATTTCAATTGAAAATAAGCAAAATTGAATGAGAATTTCATAAGTGTTTGAAAATCTTTAAAGTTGATTATCTCGAATAGTACGGGATAGAGGGGTCTCAAATTATGCACCCATTTAGAGCCCCCCTGAGGCTAGATTTGTGCAAAATTTCAATTGAAAATAAGCAAAATTGAATGAGAATTTCATAAGTGTTTGAAAATCTTTAAAGTTGATTATCTCGAATAGTACGGGATAGAGGGGTCTCAAATTATGCACCCATTTAGAGCCCCCCTGAGGCTAGATTTGTGCAAAATTTCAATTGAAAATAAGCAAAATTGAATGAGAATTTCATAAGTGTTTGAAAATCTTTAAAGTTGATTATCTCGAATAGTACGGGATAGAGGGATCTCAAACTATGCACCCATTTAGAGCCCCCCTGAGGCTAGATTTGTGCAAAATTTCAATTGAAAATAAGCAAAATTGAATGAGAATTTCATAAGTGTTTGAAAATCTTTAAAGTTGATTATCTCGAATAGTACGGGATAGAGGGGTCTCAAGTTATGCACCCATTTAGAGCCCCCCTGAGGCTAGATTTGTGCAAAATTTCAATTGAAAATAAGCAAAATTGAATGAGAATTTAATAAGTGTTTGAAAATCTTTAAAGTTGATTATCTCGAATAGTACGGGATAGAGGGGTCTCAAGTTATGCACCCATTTAGAGCCCCCCTGAAGCTAGATTTGTGCAAAATTTCAATTGAAAATAAGCAAAATTGAATGAGAATTTCATAAGTGTTTGAAAATCTTTAAAGTTGATTATCTCGAATAGTACGGGATAGAGGGGTCTCAAATTATGCACCCATTTAGAGCCCCCCTGAGGCTAGATTTGTGCAAAATTTCAATTGAAAATAAGCAAAATTGAATGAGAATTTCATAAGTGTTTGAAAATCTTTAAAGTTGATTATCTCTAATAGTACGGGATCGAGGGGTCTCAAATTATGCACCCATTTAGAGCCCCCCTGAGGCTAGATTTGTGCAAAATTTCAATTGAAAATAAGCAAAATTGAATGAGAATTTCATAAGTGTTTGAAAATCTTTAAAGTTGATTATCTCGAATAGTACGGGATAGAGGGGTCTCAAATTATGCACCCATATAGAGCCCCCCTGAGGCTAGATTTGTGCAAAATTTCAATTGAAAATAAGCAAAATTGAATGAGAATTTCATAAGTGTTTGAAAATCTTTAAAGTTGATTATCTCGAATAGTACGGGATAGAGGGGTCTCAAATTATGCACCCATTTAGAGCCCCCCTTGAGGCTAGATTTGTGCAAAATTTCAATTGAAAATAAGCAAAATTGAATGAGAATTTCATAAGTGTTTGAAAATCTTTAAAGTTGATTATCTCGAATAGTACGGGATAGAGGGGTCTCAAATTATGCACCCATATAGAGCCCCCCTGAGGCTAGATTTGTGCAAATTTTCAATTGAAAATAAGCAAAATTGAATGAGAATTTCATAAGTGTTTGAAAATCTTTAAAGTTGATTATCTCGAATAGTACGGGATAGAGGGGTCTCAAATTATGCACCCATTTAGAGCCCCCCTGAGGCTAGATTTGTGCAAAATTTCAATTGAAAATAAGCAAAATTGAATGAGAATTTCATAAGTGTTTGAAAATCTTTAAAGTTGATTATCTCGAATAGTACGGGATAGAGGGATCTCAAATTATGCACCCATTTAGAGCCCCCCTGAGGCTAGATTTGTGCAAAATTTCAATTGAAAACAAACAAAATTGAATGAGAATTTAATAAGTGTTTGAAAATCTTTAAAGTCGATTATCTCGAATAGTACGGGATAGAGGGGTCTCAAATTATGCACCCATTTAGAGCCCCCCTGAGGCTAGATTTGTGCAAAATTTCAATTGAAAATAAGCAAAATTAAATGAGAATTTCATAAGTGTTTGAAAATTTTTAAAGTTGATTATCTCGAATAGTACGGGATAGAGGGGTCTCAAATTATGCACCCATTTAGAGCCCCCCTGAGGCTAGATTTGTGCAAAATTTCAATTGAAAATAAGCAAAATTTCAATTGAAAATAAGCAAAATTGAATGAGAATTTCATAAGTGTTTGAAAATCTTTAAAGTTGATTATCTCGAATAGTACGGGATAGAGGGATCTCAAACTATGCACCCATTTAGAGCCCCCCTGAGGCTAGATTTGTGCAAATTTTCAATTGAAAATAAGCAAAATTGAATGAGAATTTCATAAGTGTTTGAAAATCTTTAAAGTTGATTATCTCGAATAGTACGGGATAGAGGGGTCTCAAATTATGCACCCATTTAGAGCCCCCCTGAGGCTAGATTTGTGCAAAATTTCAATTGAAAATAAGCAAAATTGAATGAGAATTTCATAAGTGTTTGAAAATCTTTAAAGTTGATTATCTCGAATAGTACGGGATAGAGGGATCTCAAGTTATGCACCCATTTAGAGCCCCCCTGAGGCTAGATTTGTGCAAAATTTCAATTGAAAATAAGCAAAATTGAATGAGAATTTCATAAGTGTTTGAAAATCTTTAAAGTTGATTATCTCGAATAGTACGGGATAGAGGGGTCTCAAATTATGCACCCATTTAGAGCCCCCCTGAGGCTAGATTTGTGCAAAATTTCAATTGAAAATAAGCAAAATTGAATGAGAATTTCATAAGTGTTTGAAAATCTTTAAAGTTGATTATCTCGAATAGTACGGGATAGAGGGGTCTCAAATTATGCACCCATTTAGAGCCCCCCTGAGGCTAGATTTGTGCAAAATTTCAATTGAAAATAAGCAAAATTGAATGAGAATTTCATAAGTGTTTGAAAATCTTTAAAGTTGATTATCTCGAATAGTACGGGATAGAGGGATCTCAAACTATGCACCCATTTAGAGCCCCCCTGAGGCTAGATTTGTGCAAAATTTCAATTGAAAATAAGCAAAATTGAATGAGAATTTCATAAGTGTTTGAAAATCTTTAAAGTTGATTATCTCGAATAGTACGGGATAGAGGGGTCTCAAGTTATGCACCCATTTAGAGCCCCCCTGAGGCTAGATTTGTGCAAAATTTCAATTGAAAATAAGCAAAATTGAATGAGAATTTAATAAGTGTTTGAAAATCTTTAAAGTTGATTATCTCGAATAGTACGGGATAGAGGGGTCTCAAATTATGCACCCATTTAGAGCCCCCCTGAGGCTAGATTTGTGCAAAATTTCAATTGAAAATAAGCAAAATTTCAATTGAAAATAAGCAAAATTGAATGAGAATTTCATAAGTGTTTGAAAATCTTTAAAGTTGATTATCTCGAATAGTACGGGATAGAGGGGTCTCAAATTATGCACCCATATAGAGCCCCCTGAGGCTAGATTTGTGCAAAATTTCAATTGAAAATAAGCAAAATTGAATGAGAATTTCATAAGTGTTTGAAAATCTTTAAAGTTGATTATCTCGAATAGTACGGGATAGAGGGGTCTCAAATTATGCACCCATTTAGAGCCCCCCTTGAGGCTAGATTTGTGCAAAATTTCAATTGAAAATAAGCAAAATTGAATGAGAATTTCATAAGTGTTTGAAAATCTTTAAAGTTGATTATCTCGAATAGTACGGGATAGAGGGGTCTCAAATTATGCACCCATTTAGAGCCCCCCTGAGGCTAGATTTGTGCAAAATTTCAATTGAAAATAAGCAAAATTGAATGAGAATTTCATAAGTGTTTAAAAATCTTTAAAGTTGATTATCTCGAATAGTACGGGATAGATGGGTCTCAAATTATGCACCCATATAGAGCCCCCCTGAGGCTAGATTTGTGCAAAATTTCAATTGAAAATAAGCAAAATTGAATGAGAATTTCATAAGTGTTTGAAAATCTTTAAAGTTGATTATCTCGAATAGTACGGGATAGAGGGGTCTCAAATTATGCACCCATTTAGAGCCCCCCTGAGGCTAGATTTGTGCAAAATTTCAATTGAAAATAAGCAAAATTGAATGAGAATTTCATAAGTGTTTGAAAATCTTTAAAGTTGATTATCTCGAATAGTACGGGATAGAGGGGTCTCAAATTATGCACCCATTTAGAGCCCCCCTGAGGCTAGATTTGTGCAAAATTTCAATTGAAAATAAGCAAAATTGAATGAGAATTTCATAAGTGTTTGAAAATCTTTAAAGTTGATTATCTCGAATAGTACGGGATAGAGGGATCTCAAACTATGCACCCATTTAGAGCCCCCCTGAGGCTAGATTTGTGCAAAATTTCAATTGAAAATAAGCAAAATTAAATGAGAATTTCATAAGTGTTTGAAAATTTTTAAAGTTGATTATCTCGAATAGTACGGGATAGAGGGGTCTCAAACTATGCACCCATTTAGAGCCCCCCTGAGGCTAGATTTGTGCAAAATTTCAATTGAAAATAAGCAAAATTTCAATTGAAAATAAGCAAAATTTCAATTGAAAATAAGCAAAATTGAATGAGAATTTCATAAGTGTTTGAAAATTTTTAAAGTTGATTATCTCGAATACTACGGGATAGAGGGGTCTCAAATTATGCACCCATTTAGAGCCCCCCTGAGGCTAGATTTGTGCAAAATTTCAATTGAAAATAAGCAAAATTGAATGAGAATTTCATAAGTGTTTGAAAATCTTTAAAGTTGATTATCTCGAATAGTACGGGATAGAGGGGTCTCAAATTATGCACCCATATAGAGCCCCCTTGAGGCTAGATTTGTGCAAAATTTCAATTGAAAATAAGCAAAATTGAATGAGAATTTCATAAGTGTTTGAAAATCTTTAAAGTTGATTATCTCGAATAGTACGGGATAGAGGGGTCTCAAATTATGCACCCATTTAGAGCCCCCCTGAGGCTAGATTTGTGCAAATTTTCAATTGAAAATAAGCAAAATTGAATGAGAGTTTCATAAGTGTTTGAAAATCTTTAAAGTTGATTATCTCGAATAGTACGGGATAGAGGGATCTCAAATTATGCACCCATTTAGAGCCCCCCTGAGGCTAGATTTGTGCAAAATTTCAATTGAAAACAAACAAAATTGAATGAGAATTTAATAAGTGTTTGAAAATCTTTAAAGTTGATTATCTCGAATAGTACGGGATAGAGGGGTCTCAAATTATGCACCCATTTAGAGCCCCCCTGAGGCTATATTTGTGCAAAATTTCAATTGAAAATAAGCAAAATTTCAATTGAAAATAAGCAAAATTGAATGAGAATTTCATAAGTGTTTGAAAATCTTTAAAGTTGATTATCTCGAATAGTACGGGATAGAGGGGTCTCAAATTATGCACCCATTTAGAGCCCCCCTGAGGCTAGATTTGTGCAAAATTTTCAATTGAAAATAAGCAAAATTGAATGAGAATTTCATAAGTGTTTGAAAATCTTTAAAGTTGATTATCTCGAACAGTACGGGATAAAGGGGTCTCAAACTATGCACCCATTTAGAGCCCCCCTGAGGCTAGATTTGTGCAAAATTTCAATTGAAAATAAGCAAAATTAAATGAGAATTTCATAAGTGTTTGAAAATTTTTAAAGTTGATTATCTCGAATAGTACGGGATAGAGGGGTCTCAAATTATGCACCCATTTAGAGCCCCCCTGAGGCTAGATTTGTGCAAAATTTCAATTGAAAATAAGCAAAATTGAATGAGAATTTCATAAGTGTTTGAAAATTTTTAAAGTTGATTATCTCGAATAGTACGGGATAGAGGGGTCTCAAATTATGCACCCATATAGAGCCCCCCTGAGGCTAGATTTGTGCAAAATTTCAATTGAAAACAAACAAAATTGAATGAGAATTCCATAAGTGTTTGAAAATCTTTAAAGTTGATTATCTCGAATAGTACGGGATAGAGGGGTCTCAAATTATGCACCCATATAGAGCCCCCCTGAAGCTAGATTTGTGCAAAATTTCAATTGAAAATAAGCAAAATTGAATGAGAATTTCATAAGTGTTTGAAAATCTTTAAAGTTGATTATCTCGAATAGTACGGGATAGAGGGGTCTCAAATTATGCACCCATTTAGAGCCCCCCTGAGGCTAGATTTGTGCAAAATTTCAATTGAAAATAAGCAAAATTGAATGAGAATTTAATAAGTGTTTGAAAATCTTTAAAGTTGATTATCTCGAATAGTACGGGATAGAGGGGTCTCAAATTATGCACCCATTTAGAGCCCCCCTGAGGCTAGATTTGTGCAAAATTTCAATTGAAAATAAGCAAAATTGAATGAGAATTTCATAAGTGTTTGAAAATCTTTAAAGTTGATTATCTCGAATAGTACGGGATAGAGGGGTCTCAAATTATGCACCCATTTAGAGCCCCCCTTGAGGCTAGATTTGTGCAAAATTTCAATTGAAAATAAGCAAAATTGAATGAGAATTTCATAAGTGTTTGAAAATCTTTAAAGTTGATTATCTCGAATAGTACGGGATAGAGGGGTCTCAAATTATGCACCCATTTAGAGCCCCCCTGAGGCTAGATTTGTGCAAAATTTCAATTGAAAATAAGCAAAATTGAATGAGAATTTCATAAGTGTTTAAAAATCTTTAAAGTTGATTATCTCGAATAGTACGGGATAGAGGGGTCTCAAATTATGCACCCGTATAGAGCCCCCCTGAGGCTAGATTTGTGCAAATTTTCAATTGAAAATAAGCAAAATTGAATGAGAATTTCATAAGTGTTTGAAAATCTTTAAAGTTGATTATCTCGAATAGTACGGGATAGAGGGGTCTCAAATTATGCACCCATTTAGAGCCCCCCTGAGGCTAGATTTGTGCAAAATTTCAATTGAAAATAAGCAAAATTGAATGAGAATTTCATAAGTGTTTGAAAATTTTTAAAGTTGATTATCTCGAATAGTACGGAATAGAGGGGTCTCAAATTATGCACCCATATAGAGCCCCCCTGAAGCTAGATATGTGCAAAATTTCAATTGAAAATAAGCAAAATTGAATGAGAATTTCATAAGTGTTTGAAAATCTTTAAAGTTGATTATCTCGAATAGTACGGGATAGAGGGGTCTCAAATTATGCACCCATATAGAGCCCCCCTGAGGCAAGATTTGTGCAAAATTTCAATTGAAAATAAGCAAAATTGAATGAGAATTTCATAAGTGTTTGAAAATTTTTAAAGTTGATTATCTCGAATAGTACGGGATAGAGGGGTCTCAAATTATGCACCCATTTAGAGCCCCCCTGAGGCTAGATTTGTGCAAAATTTCAATTGAAAATAAGCAAAATTGAATGAGAATTTCATAAGTGTTTGAAAATTTTTAAAGTTGATTATCTCGAATAGTACGGGATAGAGGGGTCTCAAATTATGCACCCATTTAGAGCCCCCCTGAGGCTAGATTTGTGCAAAATTTCAATTGAAAATAAGCAAAATTGAATGAGAATTTCATAAGTGTTTGAAAATCTTTAAAGTTGATTATCTCGAATAGTACGGGATAGAGGGGTCTCAAACTATGCACCCATTTAGAGCCCCCCTGAGGCTAGATTTGTGCAAAATTTCAATTGAAAATAAGCAAAATTGAATGAGAATTTCATAAGTGTTTGAAAATCTTTAAAGTTGATTATCTCGAATAGTACGGGATAGAGGGGTCTCAAATTATGCACCCATTTAGAGCCCCCCTGAGGCTAGATTTGTGCAAATTTTCAATTGAAAATAAGCAAAATTGAATGAGAATTTCATAAGTGTTTGAAAATCTTTAAAGTTGATTATCTCGAATAGTACGGGATAGAGGGGTCTCAAATTATGCACCCATTTAGAGCCCCCCTGAGGCTAGATTTGTGCAAAATTTCAATTGAAAATAAGCAAAATTGAATGAGAATTTAATAAGTGTTTGAAAATCTTTAAAGTTGATTATCTCGAATAGTACGGGATAGAGGGGTCTCAAATTATGCACCCATTTAGAGCCCCCCTGAGGCTAGATTTGTGCAAAATTTCAATTGAAAATAAGCAAAATTGAATGAGAATTTCATAAGTGTTTGAAAATCTTTAAAGTTGATTATCTCGAATAGTACGGGATAGAGGGGTCTCAAATTATGCACCCATTTAGAGCCCCCCTGAGGCTAGATTTGTGCAAAATTTCAATTGAAAATAAGCAAAATTGAATGAGAATTTCATAAGTGTTTGAAAATCTTTAAAGTTGATTATCTCGAATAGTACGGGATAGAGGGGTCTCAAATTATGCACCCATTTAGAGCCCCCCTTGAGGCTAGATTTGTGCAAAATTTCAATTGAAAATAAGCAAAATTGAATGAGAATTTCATAAGTGTTTGAAAATCTTTAAAGTTGATTATCTCTAATAGTACGGGATAGAGGGGTCTCAAATTATGCACCCATTTAGAGCCCCCCTGAGGCTAGATTTGTGCAAAATTTCAATTGAAAATAAGCAAAATTGAATGAGAATTTCATAAGTGTTTAAAAATCTTTAAAGTTGATTATCTCGAATAGTACGGGATAGAGGGGTCTCAAATTATGCACCCATATAGAGCCCCCCTGAGGCTAGATTTGTGCAAATTTTCAATTGAAAATAAGCAAAATTGAATGAGAATTTCATAAGTGTTTGAAAATCTTTAAAGTTGATTATCTCGAATAGTACGGGATAGAGGGGTCTCAAATTATGCACCCATTTAGAGCCCCCCTGAGGCTAGATTTGTGCAAAATTTCAATTGAAAATAAGCAAAATTGAATGAGAATTTCATAAGTGTTTGAAAATCTTTAAAGTTGATTATCTCGAATAGTACGGGATAGAGGGATCTCAAATTATGCACCCATTTAGAGCCCCCCTGAGGCTAGATTTGTGCAAAATTTCAATTGAAAACAAACAAAATTGAATGAGAATTTAATAAGTGTTTGAAAATCTTTAAAGTTGATTATCTCGAATAGTACGGGATAGAGGGGTCTCAAATTATGCACCCATTTAGAGCCCCCCTGAGGCTAGATTTGTGCAAAATTTCAATTGAAAATAAGCAAAATTGAATGAGAATTTCATAAGTGTTTAAAAATCTTTAAAGTTGATTATCTCGAATAGTACGGGATAGAGGGGTCTCAAATTATGCACCCATATAGAGCCCCCCTGAGGCTAGATTTGTGCAAATTTTCAATTGAAAATAAGCAAAATTGAATGAGAATTTCATAAGTGTTTGAAAATCTTTAAAGTTGATTATCTCGAATAGTACGGGATAGAGGGGTCTCAAATTATGCACCCATTTAGAGCCCCCCTGAGGCTAGATTTGTGCAAATTTTCAATTGAAAATAAGCAAAATTGAATGAGAATTTCATAAGTGTTTGAAAATCTTTAAAGTTGATTATCTCGAATAGTACGGGATAGAGGGGTCTCAAATTATGCACCCATTTAGAGCCCCCCTGAGGCTAGATTTGTGCAAAATTTCAATTGAAAATAAGCAAAATTGAATGAGAATTTCATAAGTGTTTGAAAATCTTTAAAGTTGATTATCTCGAATAGTACGGGATAGAGGGGTCTCAAATTATGCACCCATTTAGAGCCCCCCTTGAGGCTAGATTTGTGCAAAATTTCAATTGAAAATAAGCAAAATTGAATGAGAATTTCATAAGTGTTTGAAAATCTTTAAAGTTGATTATCTCGAATAGTACGGGATAGAGGGGTCTCAAATTATGCACCCATTTAGAGCCCCCCTGAGGCTAGATTTGTGCAAAATTTCAATTGAAAATAAGCAAAATTGAATGAGAATTTGCAAAATTTCAATTGAAAATAAGCAAAATTGAATGAGAATTTTTGAAAATCTTTAAAGTTGATTATCTCTAATAGTACGGGATAGAGGGGTCTCAAATTATGCACCCATTTAGAGCCCCCCTGAGGCTAGATTTGTGCAAAATTTCAATTGAAAATAAGCAAAATTGAATGAGAATTTCATAAGTGTTTAAAAATCTTTAAAGTTGATTATCTCGAATAGTACGGGATAGAGGGGTCTCAAATTATGCACCCATATAGAGCCCCCCTGAGGCTAGATTTGTGCAAATTTTCAATTGAAAATAAGCAAAATTGAATGAGAATTTCATAAGTGTTTGAAAATCTTTAAAGTTGATTATCTCGAATAGTACGGGATAGAGGGGTCTCAAATTATGCACCCATTTAGAGCCCCCCTGAGGCTAGATTTGTGCAAAATTTCAATTGAAAATAAGCAAAATTGAATGAGAATTTCATAAGTGTTTGAAAATCTTTAAAGTTGATTATCTCGAATAGTACGGGATAGAGGGGTCTCAAATTATGCACCCATTTAGAGCCCCCCTGAGGCTAGATTTGTGCAAAATTTCAATTGAAAATAAGCAAAATTGAATGAGAATTTCATAAGTGTTTGAAAATTTTTAAAGTTGATTATCTTGAATAGTACGGGATAGAGGGGTCTCAAATTATGCACCCATTTAGAGCCCCCCTGAGGCTAGATTTGTGCAAAATTTCAATTGAAAATTTCATAAGTGTTTGAAAATCAAAATTGAATGAGAATTTAGAGCCCCCCTGATAAGTGTTTGAAAAATCTTTAAAGTTGATTATCTCGAATAGTACGGGATAGAGGGGTCTCAAATTATGCACCCATTTAGAGCCCCCCTGAGGCTAGATTTGTGCAAAATTTCAATTGAAAATAAGCAAAATTTCAATTGAAAATAAGCAAAATTGAATGAGAATTTCATAAGTGTTTGAAAATCTTTAAAGTTGATTATCTCGAATAGTACGGGATAGAGGGGTCTCAAATTATGCACCCATTTAGAGCCCCCCTGAGGCTAGATTTGTGCAAAATTTCAATTGAAAATAAGCAAAATTGAATGAGAATTTCATAAGTGTTTGAAAATCTTTAAAGTTGATTATCTCGAATAGTACGGGATAGAGGGGTCTCAAATTATGCACCCATTTAGAGCCCCCCTGAGGCTAGATTTGTGCAAAATTTCAATTGAAAATAAGCAAAATTTCAATTGAAAATAAGCAAAATTTCAATTGAAAATAAGCAAAATTGAATGAGAATTTCATAAGTGTTTGAAAATCTTTAAAGTTGATTATCTCGAATAGTACGGGATAGAGGGGTCTCAAATTATGCATCCATTTAGAGCCCCCCTGAGGCTAGATTTGTGCAAAATTTCAATTGAAAATAGGCAAAATTGAATGAGAATTTCATAAGTGTTTAAAAATCTTTAAAGTTGATTATCTCGAATAGTACGGGATAGAGGGGTCTCAAATTATGCACCCATATAGAGCCCCCCTGAGGCTAGATTTGTGCAAATTTTCAATTGAAAATAAGCAAAATTGAATGAGAATTTCATAAGTGTTTGAAAATCTTTAAAGTTGATTATCTCGAATAGTACGGGATAGAGGGGTCTCAAATTATGCACCCATTTAGAGCCCCCCTGAGGCTAGATTTGTGCAAAATTTCAATTGAAAATAAGCAAAATTGAATGAGAATTTCATAAGTGTTTGAAAATCTTTAAAGTTGATTATCTCGAACAGTACGGGATAGAGGGGTCTCAAATTATGCACCCATTTAGAGCCCCCCTGAGGCTAGATTTGTGCAAAATTTCAATTGAAAATAAGCAAAATTAAATGAGAATTTCATAAGTGTTTGAAAATTTTTAAAGTTGATTATCTTGAATAGTACGGGATAGAGGGGTCTCAAATTATGCACCCATTTAGAGCCCCCCTGAGGCTAGATTTGTGCAAAATTTCAATTGAAAATAAGCAAAATTTCAATTGAAAATAAGCAAAATTTCAATTGAAAATAAGCAAAATTGAATGAGAATTTCATAAGTGTTTGAAAATCTTTAAAGTTGATTATCTCGAATAGTACGGGATAGAGGGGTCTCAAATTATGCACCCATTTAGAGCCCCCCTGAGGCTAGATTTGTGCAAAATTTCAATTGAAAATAAGCAAAATTGAATGAGAATTTCATAAGTGTTTGAAAATTTTTAAAGTTGATTATCTCGAATAGTACGGGATAGAGGGGTCTCAAATTATGCACCCATTTAGAGCCCCCCTGAGGCTAGATTTGTGCAAAATTTCAATTGAAAATAAGCAAAATTGAATGAGAATTTCATAAGTGTTTGAAAATCTTTAAAGTTGATTATCTCGAACAGTACGGGATAAAGGGGTCTCAAACTATGCACCCATTTAGAGCCCCCCTGAGGCTAGATTTGTGCAAAATTTCAATTGAAAATAAGCAAAATTAAATGAGAATTTCATAAGTGTTTGAAAATTTTTAAAGTTGATTATCTCGAATAGTACGGGATAGAGGGGTCTCAAATTATGCACCCATTTAGAGCCCCCCTGAGGCTAGATTTGTGCAAAATTTCAATTGAAAATAAGCAAAATTGAATGAGAATTTCATAAGTGTTTGAAAATTTTTAAAGTTGATTATCTCGAATAGTACGGGATAGAGGGGTCTCAAATTATGCACCCATATAGAGCCCCCCTGAGGCTAGATTTGTGCAAAATTTCAATTGAAAACAAACAAAATTGAATGAGAATTTCATAAGTGTTTGAAAATCTTTAAAGTTGATTATCTCGAATAGTACGGGATAGAGGGGTCTCAAATTATGCACCCATTTAGAGCCCCCCTGAGGCTAGATTTGTGCAAAATTTCAATTGAAAATAAGCAAAATTTCAATTGAAAATAAGCAAAATTTCAATTGAAAATAAGCAAAATTGAATGAGAATTTCATAAGTGTTTGAAAATCTTTAAAGTTGATTATCTCGAATAGTACGGGATAGAGGGGTCTCAAATTATGCATCCATTTAGAGCCCCCCTGAGGCTAGATTTGTGCAAAATTTCAATTGAAAATAGGCAAAATTGAATGAGAATTTCATAAGTGTTTAAAAATCTTTAAAGTTGATTATCTCGAATAGTACGGGATAGAGGGGTCTCAAATTATGCACCCATTTAGAGCCCCCCTGAGGCTAGATTTGTGCAAATTTTCAATTGAAAATAAGCAAAATTGAATGAGAATTTCATAAGTGTTTGAAAATCTTTAAAGTTGATTATCTCGAATAGTACGGGATAGAGGGGTCTCAAATTATGCACCCATTTAGAGCCCCCCTGAGGCTAGATTTGTGCAAAATTTCAATTGAAAATAAGCAAAATTGAATGAGAATTTCATAAGTGTTTGAAAATCTTTAAAGTTGATTATCTCGAACAGTACGGGATAGAGGGGTCTCAAATTATGCACCCATTTAGAGCCCCCCTGAGGCTAGATTTGTGCAAAATTTCAATTGAAAATAAGCAAAATTAAATGAGAATTTCATAAGTGTTTGAAAATTTTTAAAGTTGATTATCTTGAATAGTACGGGATAGAGGGGTCTCAAATTATGCACCCATTTAGAGCCCCCCTGAGGCTAGATTTGTGCAAAATTTCAATTGAAAATAAGCAAAATTTCAATTGAAAATAAGCAAAATTTCAATTGAAAATAAGCAAAATTGAATGAGAATTTCATAAGTGTTTGAAAATCTTTAAAGTTGATTATCTCGAATAGTACGGGATAGAGGGGTCTCAAATTATGCACCCATTTAGAGCCCCCCTGAGGCTAGATTTGTGCAAAATTTCAATTGAAAATAAGCAAAATTGAATGAGAATTTCATAAGTGTTTGAAAATTTTTAAAGTTGATTATCTCGAATAGTACGGGATAGAGGGGTCTCAAATTATGCACCCATTTAGAGCCCCCCTGAGGCTAGATTTGTGCAAAATTTCAATTGAAAATAAGCAAAATTGAATGAGAATTTCATAAGTGTTTGAAAATCTTTAAAGTTGATTATCTCGAACAGTACGGGATAAAGGGGTCTCAAACTATGCACCCATTTAGAGCCCCCCTGAGGCTAGATTTGTGCAAAATTTCAATTGAAAATAAGCAAAATTAAATGAGAATTTCATAAGTGTTTGAAAATTTTTAAAGTTGATTATCTCGAATAGTACGGGATAGAGGGGTCTCAAATTATGCACCCATTTAGAGCCCCCCTGAGGCTAGATTTGTGCAAAATTTCAATTGAAAATAAGCAAAATTGAATGAGAATTTCATAAGTGTTTGAAAATTTTTAAAGTTGATTATCTCGAATAGTACGGGATAGAGGGGTCTCAAATTATGCACCCATATAGAGCCCCCCTGAGGCTAGATTTGTGCAAAATTTCAATTGAAAACAGACAAAATTGAATGAGAATTTCATAAGTGTTTGAAAATCTTTAAAGTTGATTATCTCGAATAGTACGGGATAGAGGGGTCTCAAATTATGCACCCATATAGAGCCCCCCTGAAGCTAGATTTGTGCAAAATTTCAATTGAAAATAAGCAAAATTGAATGAGAATTTCATAAGTGTTTGAAAATCTTTAAAGTTGATTATCTCGAATAGTACGGGATAGAGGGGTCTCAAATTATGCACCCATTTAGAGCCCCCCTGAGGCTAGATTTGTGCAAAATTTCAATTGAAAATAAGCAAAATTGAATGAGAATTTCATAAGTGTTTAAAAATCTTTAAAGTTGATTATCTCGAATAGTACGGGATAGAGGGGTCTCAAATTATGCACCCATTTAGAGCCCCCCTGAGGCTAGATTTGTGCAAAATTTCAATTGAAAATAAGCAAAATTGAATGAGAATTTCATAAGTGTTTGAAAATCTTTAAAGTTGATTATCTCGAATAGTACGGGATAGAGGGGTCTCAAATTATGCACCCATTTAGAGCCCCCCTTGAGGCTAGATTTGTGCAAAATTTCAATTGAAAATAAGCAAAATTGAATGAGAATTTCATAAGTGTTTGAAAATCTTTAAAGTTGATTATCTCGAACAGTACGGGATAAAGGGGTCTCAAACTATGCACCCATTTAGAGCCCCCCCTGAGGCTAGATTTGTGCAAAATTTCAATTGAAAATAAGCAAAATTGAATGAGAATTTCATAAGTGTTTAAAAATCTTTAAAGTTGATTATCTCGAATAGTACGGGATAGAGGGGTCTCAAATTATGCACCCATATAGAGCCCCCTGAGGCTAGATTTGTGCAAATTTTCAATTGAAAATAAGCAAAATTGAATGAGAATTTCATAAGTGTTTGAAAATCTTTAAAGTTGATTATCTCGAATAGTACGGGATAGAGGGGTCTCAAATTATGCACCCATTTAGAGCCCCCCTGAGGCTAGATTTGTGCAAAATTTCAATTGAAAATAAGCAAAATTGAATGAGAATTTCATAAGTGTTTGAAAATTTTTAAAGTTGATTATCTCGAATAGTACGGGATAGAGGGGTCTCAAATTATGCACCCATATAGAGCCCCCCTGAAGCTAGATATGTGCAAAATTTCAATTGAAAATAAGCAAAATTGAATGAGAATTTCATAAGTGTTTGAAAATCTTTAAAGTTGATTATCTCGAATAGTACGGGATAGAGGGGTCTCAAATTATGCACCCATATAGAGCCCCCCTTGAGGCTAGATTTGTGCAAAATTTCAATTGAAAATAAGCAAAATTGAATGAGAATTTCATAAGTGTTTAAAAATCTTTAAAGTTGATTATCTCGAATAGTACGGGATAGAGGGGTCTCAAATTATGCACCCATTTAGAGCCCCCCTGAGGCTAGATTTGTGCAAAATTTCAATTGAAAATAAGCAAAATTGAATGAGAATTTCATAAGTGTTTGAAAATCTTTAAAGTTGATTATCTCGAATAGTACGGGATAGAGGGGTCTCAAATTATGCACCCATTTAGAGCCCCCCTGAGGCTAGATTTGTGCAAAATTTCAATTGAAAATAAGCAAAATTGAATGAGAATTTCATAAGTGTTTGAAAATCTTTAAAGTTGATTATCTCGAATAGTACGGGATAGAGGGGTCTCAAATTATGCACCCATTTAGAGCCCCCCTTGAGGCTAGATTTGTGCAAAATTTCAATTGAAAATAAGCAAAATTGAATGAGAATTTCATAAGTGTTTGAAAATCTTTAAAGTTGATTATCTCGAACAGTACGGGATAAAGGGGTCTCAAACTATGCACCCATTTAGAGCCCCCCTGAGGCTAGATTTGTGCAAAATTTCAATTGAAAATAAGCAAAATTGAATGAGAATTTCATAAGTGTTTGAAAATCTTTAAAGTTGATTATCTCGAATAGTACGGGATAAAGGGGTCTCAAATTATGCACCCATATAGAGCCCCCTGAGGCTAGATTTGTGCAAATTTTCAATTGAAAATAAGCAAAATTGAATGAGAATTTCATAAGTGTTTGAAAATCTTTAAAGTTGATTATCTCGAATAGTACGGGATAGAGGGGTCTCAAATTATGCACCCATTTAGAGCCCCCCTGAGGCTAGATTTGTGCAAAATTTCAATTGAAAATAAGCAAAATTGAATGAGAATTTCATAAGTGTTTGAAAATTTTTAAAGTTGATTATCTCGAATAGTACGGGATAGAGGGGTCTCAAATTATGCACCCATATAGAGCCCCCCTGAAGCTAGATATGTGCAAAATTTCAATTGAAAATAAGCAAAATTGAATGAGAATTTCATAAGTGTTTGAAAATCTTTAAAGTTGATTATCTCGAATAGTACGGGATAGAGGGGTCTCAAATTATGCACCCATATAGAGCCCCCCTTGAGGCTAGATTTGTGCAAAATTTCAATTGAAAATAAGCAAAATTGAATGAGAATTTCATAAGTGTTTGAAAATTTTTAAAGTTGATTATCTCGAATAGTACGGGATAGAGGGGTCTCAAATTATGCACCCATTTAGAGCCCCCCTGAGGCTAGATTTGTGCAAAATTTCAATTGAAAATAAGCAAAATTGAATGAGAATTTCATAAGTGTTTGAAAATTTTTAAAGTTGATTATCTCGAATAGTACGGGATAGAGGGGTCTCAAATTATGCACCCATTTAGAGCCCCCCTGAGGCTAGATTTGTGCAAAATTTCAATTGAAAATAAGCAAAATTGAATGAGAATTTCATAAGTGTTTGAAAATCTTTAAAGTTGATTATCTCGAATAGTACGGGATAGAGGGGTCTCAAACTATGCACCCATTTAGAGCCCCCCTGAGGCTAGATTTGTGCAAAATTTCAATTGAAAATAAGCAAAATTGAATGAGAATTTCATAAGTGTTTGAAAATCTTTAAAGTTGATTATCTCGAACAGTACGGGATAAAGGGGTCTCAAACTATGCACCCATTTAGAGCCCCCCTGAGGCTAGATTTGTGCAAAATTTCAATTGAAAATAAGCAAAATTAAATGAGAATTTCATAAGTGTTTGAAAATTTTTAAAGTTGATTATCTCGAATAGTACGGGATAGAGGGGTCTCAAATTATGCACCCATATAGAGCCCCCCTGAGGCTAGATTTGTGCAAATTTTCAATTGAAAATAAGCAAAATTGAATGAGAATTTCATAAGTGTTTGAAAATCTTTAAAGTTGATTATCTCGAATAGTACGGGATAGAGGGGTCTCAAATTATGCACCCATTTAGAGCCCCCCTGAGGCTAGATTTGTGCAAAATTTCAATTGAAAATAAGCAAAATTGAATGAGAATTTCATAAGTGTTTGAAAATTTTTAAAGTTGATTATCTCGAATAGTACGGGATAGAGGGGTCTCAAATTATGCACCCATATAGAGCCCCCCTGAAGCTAGATATGTGCAAAATTTCAATTGAAAATAAGCAAAATTGAATGAGAATTTCATAAGTGTTTGAAAATCTTTAAAGTTGATTATCTCGAATAGTACGGGATAGAGGGGTCTCAAATTATGCACCCATATAGAGCCCCCCTTGAGGCTAGATTTGTGCAAAATTTCAATTGAAAATAAGCAAAATTGAATGAGAATTTCATAAGTGTTTGAAAATTTTTAAAGTTGATTATCTCGAATAGTACGGGATAGAGGGGTCTCAAATTATGCACCCATTTAGAGCCCCCCTGAGGCTAGATTTGTGCAAAATTTCAATTGAAAATAAGCAAAATTTCAATTGAAAATAAGCAAAATTGAATGAGAATTTCATAAGTGTTTGAAAATATTTAAAGTTGATTATCTCGAATAGTACGGGATAGAGGGGTCTCAAATTATGCACCCATTTAGAGCCCCCCTGAGGCTAGATTTGTGCAAAATTTTCAATTGAAAATAAGCAAAATTGAATGAGAATTTCATAAGTGTTTAAAAATCTTTAAAGTTGATTATCTCGAACAGTACGGGATAAAGGGGTCTCAAACTATGCACCCATTTAGAGCCCCCCTGAGGCTAGATTTGTGCAAAATTTCAATTGAAAATAAGCAAAATTAAATGAGAATTTCATAAGTGTTTGAAAATTTTTAAAGTTGATTATCTCGAATAGTACGGGATAGAGGGGTCTCAAATTATGCACCCATTTAGAGCCCCCCTGAGGCTAGATTTGTGCAAAATTTCAATTGAAAATAAGCAAAATTGAATGAGAATTTCATAAGTGTTTGAAAATTTTTAAAGTTGATTATCTCGAATAGTACGGGATAGAGGGGTCTCAAATTATGCACCCATATAGAGCCCCCCTGAGGCTAGATTTGTGCAAAATTTCAATTGAAAACAAACAAAATTGAATGAGAATTTCATAAGTGTTTGAAAATCTTTAAAGTTGATTATCTCGAATAGTACGGGATAGAGGGGTCTCAAATTATGCACCCATATAGAGCCCCCCTGAAGCTAGATTTGTGCAAAATTTCAATTGAAAATAAGCAAAATTGAATGAGAATTTCATAAGTGTTTGAAAATCTTTAAAGTTGATTATCTCGAATAGTACGGGATAGAGGGGTCTCAAATTATGCACCCATTTAGAGCCCCCCTGAGGCTAGATTTGTGCAAAATTTCAATTGAAAATAAGCAAAATTGAATGAGAATTTAATAAGTGTTTGAAAATCTTTAAAGTTGATTATCTCGAATAGTACGGGATAGAGGGGTCTCAAATTATGCACCCATTTAGAGCCCCCCTGAGGCTAGATTTGTGCAAAATTTCAATTGAAAATAAGCAAAATTGAATGAGAATTTCATAAGTGTTTGAAAATCTTTAAAGTTGATTATCTCGAATAGTACGGGATAGAGGGGTCTCAAATTATGCACCCATTTAGAGCCCCCCTTGAGGCTAGATTTGTGCAAAATTTCAATTGAAAATAAGCAAAATTGAATGAGAATTTCATAAGTGTTTGAAAATCTTTAAAGTTGATTATCTCGAATAGTACGGGATAGAGGGGTCTCAAATTATGCACCCATTTAGAGCCCCCCTGAGGCTAGATTTGTGCAAAATTTCAATTGAAAATAAGCAAAATTGAATGAGAATTTCATAAGTGTTTAAAAATCTTTAAAGTTGATTATCTCGAATAGTACGGGATAGAGGGGTCTCAAATTATGCACCCATATAGAGCCCCCCTGAGGCTAGATTTGTGCAAATTTTCAATTGAAAATAAGCAAAATTGAATGAGAATTTCATAAGTGTTTGAAAATCTTTAAAGTTGATTATCTCGAATAGTACGGGATAGAGGGGTCTCAAATTATGCACCCATTTAGAGCCCCCCTGAGGCTAGATTTGTGCAAAATTTCAATTGAAAATAAGCAAAATTGAATGAGAATTTCATAAGTGTTTGAAAATTTTTAAAGTTGATTATCTCGAATAGTACGGGATAGAGGGGTCTCAAATTATGCACCCATATAGAGCCCCCCTGAAGCTAGATATGTGCAAAATTTCAATTGAAAATAAGCAAAATTGAATGAGAATTTCATAAGTGTTTGAAAATCTTTAAAGTTGATTATCTCGAATAGTACGGGATAGAGGGGTCTCAAATTATGCACCCATATAGAGCCCCCCTTGAGGCTAGATTTGTGCAAAATTTCAATTGAAAATAAGCAAAATTGAATGAGAATTTCATAAGTGTTTGAAAATTTTTAAAGTTGATTATCTCGAATAGTACGGGATAGAGGGGTCTCAAATTATGCACCCATTTAGAGCCCCCCTGAGGCTAGATTTGTGCAAAATTTCAATTGAAAATAAGCAAAATTGAATGAGAATTTCATAAGTGTTTGAAAATTTTTAAAGTTGATTATCTCGAATAGTACGGGATAGAGGGGTCTCAAATTATGCACCCATTTAGAGCCCCCCTGAGGCTAGATTTGTGCAAAATTTCAATTGAAAATAAGCAAAATTGAATGAGAATTTCATAAGTGTTTGAAAATCTTTAAAGTTGATTATCTCGAATAGTACGGGATAGAGGGGTCTCAAACTATGCACCCATTTAGAGCCCCCCTGAGGCTAGATTTGTGCAAAATTTCAATTGAAAATAAGCAAAATTGAATGAGAATTTCATAAGTGTTTGAAAATCTTTAAAGTTGATTATCTCGAATAGTACGGGATAGAGGGGTCTCAAATTATGCACCCATTTAGAGCCCCCCTGAGGCTAGATTTGTGCAAATTTTCAATTGAAAATAAGCAAAATTGAATGAGAATTTCATAAGTGTTTGAAAATCTTTAAAGTTGATTATCTCGAATAGTACGGGATAGAGGGGTCTCAAATTATGCACCCATTTAGAGCCCCCCTGAGGCTAGATTTGTGCAAAATTTCAATTGAAAATAAGCAAAATTGAATGAGAATTTAATAAGTGTTTGAAAATCTTTAAAGTTGATTATCTCGAATAGTACGGGATAGAGGGGTCTCAAATTATGCACCCATTTAGAGCCCCCCTGAGGCTAGATTTGTGCAAAATTTCAATTGAAAATAAGCAAAATTGAATGAGAATTTCATAAGTGTTTGAAAATCTTTAAAGTTGATTATCTCGAATAGTACGGGATAGAGGGGTCTCAAATTATGCACCCATTTAGAGCCCCCCTTGAGGCTAGATTTGTGCAAAATTTCAATTGAAAATAAGCAAAATTGAATGAGAATTTCATAAGTGTTTGAAAATCTTTAAAGTTGATTATCTCGAATAGTACGGGATAGAGGGGTCTCAAATTATGCACCCATTTAGAGCCCCCCTGAGGCTAGATTTGTGCAAAAGGCTAGATTTTTCAATTGAAAATAAGCAAAATTGAATGAGAATTTCATAAGTGTTTAAAAATCTTTAAAGTTGATTATCTCGAATAGTACGGGATAGAGGGGTCTCAAATTATGCACCCATATAGAGCCCCCCTGAGGCTAGATTTGTGCAAATTTTCAATTGAAAATAAGCAAAATTGAATGAGAATTTCATAAGTGTTTGAAAATCTTTAAAGTTGATTATCTCGAATAGTACGGGATAGAGGGGTCTCAAATTATGCACCCATTTAGAGCCCCCCTGAGGCTAGATTTGTGCAAAATTTCAATTGAAAATAAGCAAAATTGAATGAGAATTTCATAAGTGTTTGAAAATTTTTAAAGTTGATTATCTCGAATAGTACGGGATAGAGGGGTCTCAAATTATGCACCCATATAGAGCCCCCCTGAAGCTAGATATGTGCAAAATTTCAATTGAAAATAAGCAAAATTGAATGAGAATTTCATAAGTGTTTGAAAATCTTTAAAGTTGATTATCTCGAATAGTACGGGATAGAGGGGTCTCAAATTATGCACCCATATAGAGCCCCCCTTGAGGCTAGATTTGTGCAAAATTTCAATTGAAAATAAGCAAAATTGAATGAGAATTTCATAAGTGTTTGAAAATTTTTAAAGTTGATTATCTCGAATAGTACGGGATAGAGGGGTCTCAAATTATGCACCCATTTAGAGCCCCCCTGAGGCTAGATTTGTGCAAAATTTCAATTGAAAATAAGCAAAATTGAATGAGAATTTCATAAGTGTTTGAAAATTTTTAAAGTTGATTATCTCGAATAGTACGGGATAGAGGGGTCTCAAATTATGCACCCATTTAGAGCCCCCCTGAGGCTAGATTTGTGCAAAATTTCAATTGAAAATAAGCAAAATTGAATGAGAATTTCATAAGTGTTTGAAAATCTTTAAAGTTGATTATCTCGAATAGTACGGGATAGAGGGGTCTCAAACTATGCACCCATTTAGAGCCCCCCTGAGGCTAGATTTGTGCAAAATTTCAATTGAAAATAAGCAAAATTGAATGAGAATTTCATAAGTGTTTGAAAATCTTTAAAGTTGATTATCTCGAATAGTACGGGATAGAGGGGTCTCAAATTATGCACCCATTTAGAGCCCCCCTGAGGCTAGATTTGTGCAAATTTTCAATTGAAAATAAGCAAAATTGAATGAGAATTTCATAAGTGTTTGAAAATCTTTAAAGTTGATTATCTCGAATAGTACGGGATAGAGGGGTCTCAAATTATGCACCCATTTAGAGCCCCCCTGAGGCTAGATTTGTGCAAAATTTCAATTGAAAATAAGCAAAATTGAATGAGAATTTAATAAGTGTTTGAAAATCTTTAAAGTTGATTATCTCGAATAGTACGGGATAGAGGGGTCTCAAATTATGCACCCATTTAGAGCCCCCCTGAGGCTAGATTTGTGCAAAATTTCAATTGAAAATAAGCAAAATTGAATGAGAATTTCATAAGTGTTTGAAAATCTTTAAAGTTGATTATCTCGAATAGTACGGGATAGAGGGGTCTCAAATTATGCACCCATTTAGAGCCCCCCTTGAGGCTAGATTTGTGCAAAATTTCAATTGAAAATAAGCAAAATTGAATGAGAATTTCATAAGTGTTTGAAAATCTTTAAAGTTGATTATCTCTAATAGTACGGGATAGAGGGGTCTCAAATTATGCACCCATTTAGAGCCCCCCTGAGGCTAGATTTGTGCAAAATTTCAATTGAAAATAAGCAAAATTGAATGAGAATTTCATAAGTGTTTAAAAATCTTTAAAGTTGATTATCTCGAATAGTACGGGATAGAGGGGTCTCAAATTATGCACCCATATAGAGCCCCCCTGAGGCTAGATTTGTGCAAATTTTCAATTGAAAATAAGCAAAATTGAATGAGAATTTCATAAGTGTTTGAAAATCTTTAAAGTTGATTATCTCGAATAGTACGGGATAGAGGGGTCTCAAATTATGCACCCATTTAGAGCCCCCCTGAGGCTAGATTTGTGCAAAATTTCAATTGAAAATAAGCAAAATTGAATGAGAATTTCATAAGTGTTTGAAAATCTTTAAAGTTGATTATCTCGAATAGTACGGGATAGAGGGATCTCAAATTATGCACCCATTTAGAGCCCCCCTGAGGCTAGATTTGTGCAAAATTTCAATTGAAAACAAACAAAATTGAATGAGAATTTAATAAGTGTTTGAAAATCTTTAAAGTTGATTATCTCGAATAGTACGGGATAGAGGGGTCTCAAATTATGCACCCATTTAGAGCCCCCCTGAGGCTAGATTTGTGCAAAATTTCAATTGAAAATAAGCAAAATTGAATGAGAATTTCATAAGTGTTTAAAAATCTTTAAAGTTGATTATCTCGAATAGTACGGGATAGAGGGGTCTCAAATTATGCACCCATATAGAGCCCCCCTGAGGCTAGATTTGTGCAAATTTTCAATTGAAAATAAGCAAAATTGAATGAGAATTTCATAAGTGTTTGAAAATCTTTAAAGTTGATTATCTCGAATAGTACGGGATAGAGGGGTCTCAAATTATGCACCCATTTAGAGCCCCCCTGAGGCTAGATTTGTGCAAATTTTCAATTGAAAATAAGCAAAATTGAATGAGAATTTCATAAGTGTTTGAAAATCTTTAAAGTTGATTATCTCGAATAGTACGGGATAGAGGGGTCTCAAATTATGCACCCATTTAGAGCCCCCCTGAGGCTAGATTTGTGCAAAATTTCAATTGAAAATAAGCAAAATTGAATGAGAATTTCATAAGTGTTTGAAAATCTTTAAAGTTGATTATCTCGAATAGTACGGGATAGAGGGGTCTCAAATTATGCACCCATTTAGAGCCCCCCTTGAGGCTAGATTTGTGCAAAATTTCAATTGAAAATAAGCAAAATTGAATGAGAATTTCATAAGTGTTTGAAAATCTTTAAAGTTGATTATCTCTAATAGTACGGGATAGAGGGGTCTCAAATTATGCACCCATTTAGAGCCCCCCTGAGGCTAGATTTGTGCAAAATTTCAATTGAAAATAAGCAAAATTGAATGAGAATTTCATAAGTGTTTAAAAATCTTTAAAGTTGATTATCTCGAATAGTACGGGATAGAGGGGTCTCAAATTATGCACCCATATAGAGCCCCCCTGAGGCTAGATTTGTGCAAATTTTCAATTGAAAATAAGCAAAATTGAATGAGAATTTCATAAGTGTTTGAAAATCTTTAAAGTTGATTATCTCGAATAGTACGGGATAGAGGGGTCTCAAATTATGCACCCATTTAGAGCCCCCCTGAGGCTAGATTTGTGCAAAATTTCAATTGAAAATAAGCAAAATTGAATGAGAATTTCATAAGTGTTTGAAAATCTTTAAAGTTGATTATCTCGAATAGTACGGGATAGAGGGATCTCAAATTATGCACCCATTTAGAGCCCCCCTGAGGCTAGATTTGTGCAAAATTTCAATTGAAAACAAACAAAATTGAATGAGAATTTAATAAGTGTTTGAAAATCTTTAAAGTTGATTATCTCGAATAGTACGGGATAGAGGGGTCTCAAATTATGCACCCATTTAGAGCCCCCCTGTGGCTAGATTTGTGCAAAATTTCAATTGAAAATAAGCAAAATTTCAATTGAAAATAAGCAAAATTGAATGAGAATTTCATAAGTGTTTGAAAATCTTTAAAGTTGATTATCTCGAATAGTACGGGATAGAGGGGTCTCAAATTATGCACCCATTTAGAGCCCCCCTGAGGCTAGATTTGTGCAAAATTTCAATTGAAAATAAGCAAAATTGAATGAGAATTTCATAAGTGTTTGAAAATCTTTAAAGTTGATTATCTCGAATAGTACGGGATAGAGGGGTCTCAAATTATGCACCCATTTAGAGCCCCCCTGAGGCTAGATTTGTGCAAAATTTCAATTGAAAATAGGCAAAATTGAATGAGAATTTCATAAGTGTTTAAAAATCTTTAAAGTTGATTATCTCGAATAGTACGGGATAGAGGGGTCTCAAATTATGCACCCATATAGAGCCCCCCTGAGGCTAGATTTGTGCAAATTTTCAATTGAAAATAAGCAAAATTGAATGAGAATTTCATAAGTGTTTGAAAATCTTTAAAGTTGATTATCTCGAATAGTACGGGATAGAGGGGTCTCAAATTATGCACCCATTTAGAGCCCCCCTGAGGCTAGATTTGTGCAAAATTTCAATTGAAAATAAGCAAAATTGAATGAGAATTTCATAAGTGTTTGAAAATCTTTAAAGTTGATTATCTCGAACAGTACGGGATAGAGGGGTCTCAAACTATGCACCCATTTAGAGCCCCCCTGAGGCTAGATTTGTGCAAAATTTCAATTGAAAATAAGCAAAATTAAATGAGAATTTCATAAGTGTTTGAAAATTTTTAAAGTTGATTATCTCGAATAGTACGGGATAGAGGGGTCTCAAATTATGCACCCATTTAGAGCCCCCCTGAGGCTAGATTTGTGCAAAATTTCAATTGAAAATAAGCAAAATTTCAATTGAAAATAAGCAAAATTTCAATTGAAAATAAGCAAAATTGAATGAGAATTTCATAAGTGTTTGAAAATCTTTAAAGTTGATTATCTCGAATAGTACGGGATAGAGGGGTCTCAAATTATGCACCCATTTAGAGCCCCCCTGAGGCTAGATTTGTGCAAAATTTCAATTGAAAATAAGCAAAATTGAATGAGAATTTCATAAGTGTTTGAAAATTTTTAAAGTTGATTATCTCGAATAGTACGGGATAGAGGGGTCTCAAATTATGCACCCATATAGAGCCCCCCTGAAGCTAGATATGTGCAAAATTTCAATTGAAAATAAGCAAAATTGAATGAGAATTTCATAAGTGTTTGAAAATTTTTAAAGTTGATTATCTCGAATAGTACGGGATAGAGGGGTCTCAAATTATGCACCCATTTAGAGCCCCCCTGAGGCTAGATTTGTGCAAAATTTCAATTGAAAATAAGCAAAATTGAATGAGAATTTCATAAGTGTTTGAAAATCTTTAAAGTTGATTATCTCGAATAGTACGGGATAGAGGGGTCTTAAACTATGCACCCATTTAGAGCCCCCCTGAGGCTAGATTTGTGCAAAATTTCAATTGAAAATAAGCAAAATTGAATGAGAATTTCATAAGTGTTTGAAAATCTTTAAAGTTGATTATCTCGAATAGTACGGGATAGAGGGGTCTCAAATTATGCACCCATTTAGAGCCCCCCTTGAGGCTAGATTTGTGCAAAATTTCAATTGAAAATAAGCAAAATTGAATGAGAATTTCATAAGTGTTTGAAAATCTTTAAAGTTGATTATCTCGAATAGTACGGGATAGAGGGGTCTCAAATTATGCACCCATTTAGAGCCCCCCTGAGGCTAGATTTGTGCAAAATTTCAATTGAAAATAAGCAAAATTGAATGAGAATTTCATAAGTGTTTAAAAATCTTTAAAGTTGATTATCTCGAATAGTACGGGATAGAGGGGTCTCAAATTATGCACCCATATAGAGCCCCCCTGAGGCTAGATTTGTGCAAATTTTCAATTGAAAATAAACAAAATTGAATGAGAATTTCATAAGTGTTTGAAAATCTTTAAAGTTGATTATCTCGAACAGTACGGGATAGAGGGGTCTCAAACTATGCACCCATTTAGAGCCCCCCTGAGGCTAGATTTGTGCAAAATTTCAATTGAAAATAAGCAAAATTGAATGAGAATTTCATAAGTGTTTGAAAATCTTTAAAGTTGATTATCTCGAACAGTACGGGATAGAGGGGTCTCAAACTATGCACCCATTTAGAGCCCCCCTGAGGCTAGATTTGTGCAAAATTTCAATTGAAAATAAGCAAAATTAAATGAGAATTTCATAAGTGTTTGAAAATTTTTAAAGTTGATTATCTCGAATAGTACGGGATAGAGGGGTCTCAAATTATGCACCCATTTAGAGCCCCCCTGAGGCTAGATTTGTGCAAAATTTCAATTGAAAATAAGCAAAATTTCAATTGAAAATAAGCAAAATTGAATGAGAATTTCATAAGTGTTTGAAAATCTTTAAAGTTGATTATCTCGAATAGTACGGGATAGAGGGGTCTCAAATTATGCACCCATTTAGAGCCCCCCTGAGGCTAGATTTGTGCAAAATTTCAATTGAAAATAAGCAAAATTGAATGAGAATTTCATAAGTGTTTGAAAATTTTTAAAGTTGATTATCTCGAATAGTACGGGATAGAGGGGTCTCAAATTATGCACCCATTTAGAGCCCCCCTGAGGCTAGATTTGTGCAAAATTTCAATTGAAAATAAGCAAAATTGAATGAGAATTTCATAAGTGTTTGAAAATCTTTAAAGTTGATTATCTCGAATAGTACGGGATAGAGGGGTCTTAAACTATGCACCCATTTAGAGCCCCCCTGAGGCTAGATTTGTGCAAAATTTCAATTGAAAATAAGCAAAATTGAATGAGAATTTCATAAGTGTTTGAAAATCTTTAAAGTTGATTATCTCGAATAGTACGGGATAGAGGGGTCTCAAATTATGCACCCATTTAGAGCCCCCCTTGAGGCTAGATTTGTGCAAAATTTCAATTGAAAATAAGCAAAATTGAATGAGAATTTCATAAGTGTTTGAAAATCTTTAAAGTTGATTATCTCGAATAGTACGGGATAGAGGGGTCTCAAATTATGCACCCATTTAGAGCCCCCCTGAGGCTAGATTTGTGAAAAATTTCAATTGAAAATAAGCAAAATTGAATGAGAATTTCATAAGTGTTTAAAAATCTTTAAAGTTGATTATCTCGAATAGTACGGGATAGAGGGGTCTCAAATTATGCACCCATATAGAGCCCCCCTGAGGCTAGATTTGTGCAAATTTTCAATTGAAAATAAGCAAAATTGAATGAGAATTTCATAAGTGTTTGAAAATCTTTAAAGTTGATTATCTCGAACAGTACGGGATAGAGGGGTCTCAAACTATGCACCCATTTAGAGCCCCCCTGAGGCTAGATTTGTGCAAAATTTCAATTGAAAATAAGCAAAATTGAATGAGAATTTCATAAGTGTTTGAAAATCTTTAAAGTTGATTATCTCGAACAGTACGGGATAGAGGGGTCTCAAACTATGCACCCATTTAGAGCCCCCCTGAGGCTAGATTTGTGCAAAATTTCAATTGAAAATAAGCAAAATTAAATGAGAATTTCATAAGTGTTTGAAAATTTTTAAAGTTGATTATCTCGAATAGTACGGGATAGAGGGGTCTCAAATTATGCACCCATTTAGAGCCCCCCTGAGGCTAGATTTGTGCAAAATTTCAATTGAAAATAAGCAAAATTTCAATTGAAAATAAGCAAAATTGAATGAGAATTTCATAAGTGTTTGAAAATTTTTAAAGTTGATTATCTCGAATAGTACGGGATAGAGGGGTCTCAAATTATGCACCCATATAGAGCCCCCCTGAAGCTAGATATGTGCAAAATTTCAATTGAAAATAAGCAAAATTGAATGAGAATTTCATAAGTGTTTGAAAATTTTTAAAGTTGATTATCTCGAATAGTACGGGATAGAGGGGTCTCAAATTATGCACCCATTTAGAGCCCCCCTTGAGGCTAGATTTGTGCAAAATTTCAATTGAAAATAAGCAAAATTGAATGAGAATTTCATAAGTGTTTGAAAATCTTTAAAGTTGATTATCTCGAATAGTACGGGATAGAGGGGTCTCAAATTATGCACCCATTTAGAGCCCCCCTGAGGCTAGATTTGTGCAAAATTTCAATTGAAAATAAGCAAAATTGAATGAGAATTTCATAAGTGTTTAAAAATCTTTAAAGTTGATTATCTCGAATAGTACGGGATAGAGGGGTCTCAAATTATGCACCCATATAGAGCCCCCCTGAGGCTAGATTTGTGCAAATTTTCAATTGAAAATAAGCAAAATTGAATGAGAATTTCATAAGTGTTTGAAAATCTTTAAAGTTGATTATCTCGAACAGTACGGGATAGAGGGGTCTCAAACTATGCACCCATTTAGAGCCCCCCTGAGGCTAGATTTGTGCAAAATTTCAATTGAAAATAAGCAAAATTGAATGAGAATTTCATAAGTGTTTGAAAATCTTTAAAGTTGATTATCTCGAACAGTACGGGATAGAGGGGTCTCAAACTATGCACCCATTTAGAGCCCCCCTGAGGCTAGATTTGTGCAAAATTTCAATTGAAAATAAGCAAAATTGAATGAGAATTTCATAAGTGTTTGAAAATCTTTAAAGTTGATTATCTCGAACAGTACGGGATAGAGGGGTCTCAAACTATGCACCCATTTAGAGCCCCCCTGAGGCTAGATTTGTGCAAAATTTCAATTGAAAATAAGCAAAATTAAATGAGAATTTCATAAGTGTTTGAAAATTTTTAAAGTTGATTATCTCGAATAGTACGGGATAGAGGGGTCTCAAATTATGCACCCATTTAGAGCCCCCCTGAGGCTAGATTTGTGCAAAATTTCAATTGAAAATAAGCAAAATTTCAATTGAAAATAAGCAAAATTTCAATTGAAAATAAGCAAAATTGAATGAGAATTTCATAAGTGTTTGAAAATCTTTAAAGTTGATTATCTCGAATAGTACGGGATAGAGGGGTCTCAAATTATGCACCCATTTAGAGCCCCCCTGAGGCTAGATTTGTGCAAAATTTCAATTGAAAATAAGCAAAATTGAATGAGAATTTCATAAGTGTTTGAAAATTTTTAAAGTTGATTATCTCGAATAGTACGGGATAGAGGGGTCTCAAATTATGCACCCATATAGAGCCCCCCTGAAGCTAGATATGTGCAAAATTTCAATTGAAAATAAGCAAAATTGAATGAGAATTTCATAAGTGTTTGAAAATCTTTAAAGTTGATTATCTCGAATAGTACGGGATAGAGGGGTCTCAAATTATGCACCCATATAGAGCCCCCCTTGAGGCTAGATTTGTGCAAAATTTAAATTGAAAATAAGCAAAATTGAATGAGAATTTCATAAGTGTTTGAAAATTTTTAAAGTTGATTATCTCGAATAGTACGGGATAGAGGGGTCTCAAATTATGCACCCATTTAGAGCCCCCCTGAGGCTAGATTTGTGCAAAATTTCAATTGAAAATAAGCAAAATTGAATGAGAATTTCATAAGTGTTTGAAAATTTTTAAAGTTGATTATCTCGAATAGTACGGGATAGAGGGGTCTCAAATTATGCACCCATTTAGAGCCCCCCTGAGGCTAGATTTGTGCAAAATTTCAATTGAAAATAAGCAAAATTGAATGAGAATTTCATAAGTGTTTGAAAATCTTTAAAGTTGATTATCTCGAATAGTACGGGATAGAGGGGTTCAATTGAAAATAAAGCGAATAGTACGGGATAGAGTCTCAAATTATGCACCCATTTAGAGCCCCCCTGAGGCTATTTGTGCACAATTGAAAATAAGCCATTTAGTTGATTATCTCAAACTATGCACCCATTTAGAGCCCCCCTGAGGCTAGATTTGTGCAAAATTTCAATTGAAAATAAGCAAAATTGAATGAGAATTTCATAAGTGTTTGAAAATCTTT
The DNA here is from genome assembly GCF_024763615.1 of Phlebotomus papatasi. Classification (NCBI taxonomy): domain Eukaryota; kingdom Metazoa; phylum Arthropoda; class Insecta; order Diptera; family Psychodidae; genus Phlebotomus; species Phlebotomus papatasi. Next base: position 237,187 of record NW_026604456.1, read on the forward strand.
AAAGTTGATTATCTCGAATAGTACGGGATAGAGGGGTCTCAAATTATGCACCCATTTAGAGCCCCCCTGAGGCTAGATTTGTGCAAAATTTCAATTGAAAATAAGCAAAATTGAAAGAGAATTTAATAAGTGTTTGAAAATCTTTAAAGTTGATTATCTCGAATAGTACGGGATAGAGGGGTCTCAAATTATGCACCCATTTAGAGCCCCCCTGAGGCTAGATTTGTGCAAAATTTCAATTGAAAATAAGCAAAATTGAATGAGAATTTCATAAGTGTTTGAAAATCTTTAAAGTTGATTATCTCGAATAGTACGGGATAGAGGGGTCTCAAATTATGCACCCATTTAGAGCCCCCCTTGAGGCTAGATTTGTGCAAAATTTCAATTGAAAATAAGCAAAATTGAATGAAAATTTCATAAGTGTTTGAAAATCTTTAAAGTTGATTATCTCTAATAGTACGGGATCGAGGGGTCTCAAATTATGCACCCATTTAGAGCCCCCCTGAGGCTAGATTTGTGCAAAATTTCAATTGAAAATAAGCAAAATTGAATGAGAATTTCATAAGTGTTTAAAAATCTTTAAAGTTGATTATCTCGAATAGTACGGGATAGAGGGGTCTCAAATTATGCACCCATATAGAGCCCCCCTGAGGCTAGATTTGTGCAGATTTTCAATTGAAAATAAGCAAAATTGAATGAGAATTTCATAAGTGTTTGAAAATCTTTAAAGTTGATTATCTCGAATAGTACGGGATGGAGGGGTCTCAAATTATGCACCCATTTAGAGCCCCCCTGAGGCTAGATTTGTGCAAAATTTCAATTGAAAATAAGCAAAATTGAATGAGAATTTCATAAGTGTTTGAAAATTTTTAAAGTTGATTATCTCGAATAGTACGGGATAGAGGGATCTCAAATTATGCACCCATTTAGAGCCCCCCTGAGGCTAGATTTGTGCAAAATTTCAATTGAAAACAAACAAAATTGAATGAGAATTTAATAAGTGTTTGAAAATCTTTAAAGTTGATTATCTCGAATAGTACGGGATAGAGGGGTCTCAAATTATGCACCCATTTAGAGCCCCCCTGAGGCTAGATTTGTGCAAAATTTCAATTGAAAATAAGCAAAATTTCAATTGAAAATAAGCAAAATTGAATGAGAATTTCATAAGTGTTTGAAAATCTTTAAAGTTGATTATCTCGAATAGTACGGGATAGAGGGGTCTCAAATTATGCACCCATTTAGAGCCCCCCTGAGGCTAGATTTGTGCAAAATTTCAATTGAAAATAAGCAAAATTGAATGAGAATTTCATAAGTGTTTGAAAATCTTTAAAGTTGATTATCTCGAATAGTACGGGATAGAGGGATCTCAAACTATGCACCCATTTAGAGCCCCCCTGAGGCTAGATTTGTGCAAAATTTCAATTGAAAATAAGCAAAATTAAATGAGAATTTCATAAGTGTTTGAAAATTTTTAAAGTTGATTATCTCGAATAGTACGGGATAGAGGGGTCTCAAATTATGCACCCATTTAGAGCCCCCCTGAGGCTAGATTTGTGCAAAATTTCAATTGAAAATAAGCAAAATTTCAATTGAAAATAAGCAAAATTGAATGAGAATTTCATAAGTGTTTGAAAATCTTTAAAGTTGATTATCTCGAATAGTACGGGATAGAGGGGTCTCAAATTATGCACCCATTTAGAGCCCCCCTGAGGCTAGATTTGTGCAAAATTTCAATTGAAAATAAGCAAAATTGAATGAGAATTTCATAAGTGTTTAAAAATCTTTAAAGTTGATTATCTCGAATAGTACGGGATAGAGGGGTCTCAAATTATGCACCCATATAGAGCCCCCCTGAGGCTAGATTTGTGCAAATTTTCAATTGAAAATAAGCAAAATTGAATGAGAATTTCATAAGTGTTTGAAAATCTTTAAAGTTGATTATCTCGAATAGTACGGGATAGAGGGGTCTCAAATTATACACCCATTTAGAGCCCCCCTGAGGCTAGATTTGTGCAAAATTTCAATTGAAAATAAGCAAAATTGAATGGGAATTTCATAAGTGTTTGAAAATCTTTAAAGTTGATTATCTCGAACAGTACGGGATAGAGGGGTCTCAAACTATGCACCCATTTAGAGCCCCCCTGAGGCTAGATTTGTGCAAAATTTCAATTGAAAATAAGCAAAATTAAATGAGAATTTCATAAGTGTTTGAAAATTTTTAAAGTTGATTATCTCGAATAGTACGGGATAGAGGGGTCTCAAATTATGCACCCATTTAGAGCCCCCCTGAGGCTAGATTTGTGCAAAATTTCAATTGAAAATAAGCAAAATTTCAATTGAAAATAAGCAAAATTTCAATTGAAAATAAGCAAAATTGAATGAGAATTTCATAAGTGTTTGAAAATCTTTAAAGTTGATTATCTCGAATAGTACGGGATAGAGGGGTCTCAAATTATGCACCCATTTAGAGCCCCCCTGAGGCTAGATTTGTGCAAAATTTCAATTGAAAATAAGCAAAATTGAATGAGAATTTCATAAGTGTTTGAAAATTTTTAAAGTTGATTATCTCGAATAGTACGGGATAGAGGGGTCTCAAATTATGCACCCATATAGAGCCCCCCTGAAGCTAGATATGTGCAAAATTTCAATTGAAAATAAGCAAAATTGAATGAGAATTTCATAAGTGTTTGAAAATCTTTAAAGTTGATTATCTCGAATAGTACGGGATAGAGGGGTCTCAAATTATGCACCCATATAGAGCCCCCCTTGAGGCTAGATTTGTGCAAAATTTCAATTGAAAATAAGCAAAATTGAATGAGAATTTCATAAGTGTTTGAAAATTTTTAAAGTTGATTATCTCGAATAGTACGGGATAGAGGGGTCTCAAATTATGCACCCATTTAGAGCCCCCCTGAGGCTAGATTTGTGCAAAATTTCAATTGAAAATAAGCAAAATTGAATGAGAATTTCATAAGTGTTTGAAAATTTTTAAAGTTGATTATCTCGAATAGTACGGGATAGAGGGGTCTCAAATTATGCACCCATTTAGAGCCCCCCTGAGGCTAGATTTGTGCAAAATTTCAATTGAAAATAAGCAAAATTGAATGAGAATTTCATAAGTGTTTGAAAATCTTTAAAGTTGATTATCTCGAATAGTACGGGATAGAGGGGTCTCAAACTATGCACCCATTTAGAGCCCCCCTGAGGCTAGATTTGTGCAAAATTTCAATTGAAAATAAGCAAAATTGAATGAGAATTTCATAAGTGTTTGAAAATCTTTAAAGTTGATTATCTCGAATAGTACGGGATAGAGGGGTCTCAAATTATGCACCCATTTAGAGCCCCCCTGAGGCTAGATTTGTGCAAAATTTCAATTGAAAATAAGCAAAATTGAATGAGAATTTCATAAGTGTTTGAAAATCTTTAAAGTTGATTATCTCGAATAGTACGGGATAGAGGGGTCTCAAATTATGCACCCATTTAGAGCCCCCCTTGAGGCTAGATTTGTGCAAAATTTCAATTGAAAATAAGCAAAATTGAATGAGAATTTCATAAGTGTTTGAAAATCTTTAAAGTTGATTATCTCTAATAGTACGGGATAGAGGGGTCTCAAATTATGCACCCATTTAGAGCCCCCCTGAGGCTAGATTTGTGCAAAATTTCAATTGAAAATAAGCAAAATTGAATGAGAATTTCATAAGTGTTTAAAAATCTTTAAAGTTGATTATCTCGAATAGTACGGGATAGAGGGGTCTCAAATTATGCACCCATATAGAGCCCCCCCTGAGGCTAGATTTGTGCAAATTTTCAATTGAAAATAAGCAAAATTGAATGAGAATTTCATAAGTGTTTGAAAATCTTTAAAGTTGATTATCTCGAATAGTACGGGATAGAGGGGTCTCAAATTATGCACCCATTTAGAGCCCCCCTGAGGCTAGATTTGTGCAAAATTTCAATTGAAAATAAGCAAAATTGAATGAGAATTTCATAAGTGTTTGAAAATCTTTAAAGTTGATTATCTCGAATAGTACGGGATAGAGGGATCTCAAATTATGCACCCATTTAGAGCCCCCCTGAGGCTAGATTTGTGCAAAATTTCAATTGAAAACAAACAAAATTGAATGAGAATTTAATAAGTGTTTGAAAATCTTTAAAGTTGATTATCTCGAATAGTACGGGATAGAGGGGTCTCAAATTATGCACCCATTTAGAGCCCCCCTGAGGCTAGATTTGTGCAAAATTTCAATTGAAAATAAGCAAAATTAAATGAGAATTTCATAAGTGTTTGAAAATTTTTAAAGTTGATTATCTCGAATAGTACGGGATAGAGGGGTCTCAAATTATGCACCCATTTAGAGCCCCCCTGAAGCTAGATTTGTGCAAAATTTCAATTGAAAATAAGCAAAATTGAATGAGAATTTCATAAGTGTTTGAAAATCTTTAAAGTTGATTATCTCGAATAGTACGGGATAAAGGGATCTCACACTATGCACCCATTTAGAGCCCCCCTGAGGCTAGATTTGTGCAAATAAGCAAAATTTCAATTGAAAATAAGCAAAATTGAATGAGAATTTCATAAGTGTTTGAAAATCTTTAAAGTTGATTATCTCGAATAGTACGGGATAAAGGGATCTCACACTATGCACCCATTTAGAGCCCCCCTGAGGCTAGATTTGTGCAAATTTTCAATTGAAAATAAGCAAAATTGAATGAGAATTTCATAAGTGTTTGAAAATCTTTAAAGTTGATTATCTCGAATAGTACGGGATAGAGGGGTCTCAAATTATACACCCATTTAGAGCCCCCCTGAGGCTAGATTTGTGCAAAATTTCAATTGAAAATAAGCAAAATTGAATGAGAATTTCATAAGTGTTTGAAAATCTTTAAAGTTGATTATCTCGAACAGTACGGGATAGAGGGGTCTCAAACTATGCACCCATTTAGAGCCCCCCTGAGGCTAGATTTGTGCAAAATTTCAATTGAAAATAAGCAAAATTGAATGAGAATTTCATAAGTGTTTGAAAATCTTTAAAGTTGATTATCTCGAATAGTACGGGATAGAGGGATCTCAAGTTATGCACCCATTTAGAGCCCCCCTGAGGCTAGATTTGTGCAAAATTTCAATTGAAAACAAACAAAATTGAATGAGAATTTAATAAGTGTTTGAAAATCTTTAAAGTTGATTATCTCTAATAGTACGGGATAGAGGGGTCTCAAATTATGCACCCATTTAGAGCCCCCCTGAGGCTAGATTTGTGCAAAATTTCAATTGAAAATAAGCAAAATTTCAATTGAAAATAAGCAAAATTGAATGAGAATTTCATAAGTGTTTGAAAATCTTTAAAGTTGATTATCTCGAATAGTACGGGATAGAGGGGTCTCAAATTATGCACCCATATAGAGCCCCCCTGAGGCTAGATTTGTGCAAAATTTCAAATGAAAATAAGCAAAATTGAATGAGAATTTCATAAGTGTTTGAAAATCTTTAAAGTTGATTATCTCGAATAGTACGGGATAGAGGGGTCTCAAATTATGCACCCATTTAGAGCCCCCCTTGAGGCTAGATTTGTGCAAAATTTCAATTGAAAATAAGCAAAATTGAATGAGAATTTCATAAGTGTTTGAAAATCTTTAAAGTTGATTATCTCGAATAGTACGGGATAGAGGGGTCTCAAATTATGCACCCATTTAGAGCCCCCCTGAGGCTAGATTTGTGCAAAATTTCAATTGAAAATAAGCAAAATTGAATGAGAATTTCATAAGTGTTTAAAAATCTTTAAAGTTGATTATCTCGAATAGTACGGGATAGATGGGTCTCAAATTATGCACCCATATAGAGCCCCCCTGAGGCTAGATTTGTGCAAAATTTCAATTGAAAATAAGCAAAATTGAATGAGAATTTCATAAGTGTTTGAAAATCTTTAAAGTTGATTATCTCGAATAGTACGGGATAGAGGGGTCTCAAATTATGCACCCATTTAGAGCCCCCCTGAGGCTAGATTTGTGCAAAATTTCAATTGAAAATAAGCAAAATTGAATGAGAATTTCATAAGTGTTTGAAAATCTTTAAAGTTGATTATCTCGAATAGTACGGGATAGAGGGATCTCAAATTATGCACCCATTTAGAGCCCCCCTGAGGCTAGATTTGTGCAAAATTTCAATTGAAAACAAACAAAATTGAATGAGAATTTAATAAGTGTTTGAAAATCTTTAAAGTTGATTATCTCGAATAGTACGGGATAGAGGGGTCTCAAATTATGCACCCATTTAGAGCCCCCCTGAGGCTAGATTTGTGCAAAATTTCAATTGAAAATAAGCAAAATTGAATGAGAATTTCATAAGTGTTTGAAAATCTTTAAAGTTGATTATCTCGAATAGTACGGGATAGAGGGGTCTCAAATTATGCACCCATTTAGAGCCCTTCTGAGGCTAGATTTGTGCAAAATTTCAATTGAAAATAAGCAAAATTGAATGAGAATTTCATAAGTGTTTGAAAATCTTTAAAGTTGATTATCTCGAATAGTACGGGATAGAGGGATCTCAAACTATGCACCCATTTAGAGCCCCCCTGAGGCTAGATTTGTGCAAAATTTCAATTGAAAATAAGCAAAATTAAATGAGAATTTCATAAGTGTTTGAAAATTTTTAAAGTTGATTATCTCGAATAGTACGGGATAGAGGGGTCTCAAATTATGCACCCATTTAGAGCCCCCCTGAGGCTAGATTTGTGCAAAATTTCAATTGAAAATAAGCAAAATTTCAATTGAAAATAAGCAAAATTTCAATTGAAAATAAGCAAAATTGAATGAGAATTTCATAAGTGTTTGAAAATCTTTAAAGTTGATTATCTCGAATAGTACGGGATAGAGGGGTCTCAAATTATGCACCCATTTAGAGCCCCCCTGAGGCTAGATTTGTGCAAAATTTCAATTGAAAATAAGCAAAATTGAATGAGAATTTCATAAGTGTTTAAAAATCTTTAAAGTTGATTATCTCGAATAGTACGGGATAGAGGGGTCTCAAATTATGCACCCATATAGAGCCCCCCTGAGGCTAGATTTGTGCAAATTTTCAATTGAAAATAAGCAAAATTGAATGAGAATTTCATAAGTGTTTGAAAATCTTTAAAGTTGATTATCTCGAATAGTACGGGATAGAGGGGTCTCAAATTATACACCCATTTAGAGCCCCCCTGAGGCTAGATTTGTGCAAAATTTCAATTGAAAATAAGCAAAATTGAATGAGAATTTCATAAGTGTTTGAAAATCTTTAAAGTTGATTATCTCGAACAGTACGGGATAGAGGGGTCTCAAACTATGCACCCATTTAGAGCCCCCCTGAGGCTAGATTTGTGCAAAATTTCAATTGAAAATAAGCAAAATTAAATGAGAATTTCATAAGTGTTTGAAAATCTTTAAAGTTGATTATCTCGAATAGTACGGGATAGAGGGGTCTCAAATTATGCACCCATTTAGAGCCCCCCTGAGGCTAGATTTGTGCAAAATTTCAATTGAAAATAAGCAAAATTGAATGAGAATTTCATAAGTGTTTAAAAATCTTTAAAGTTGATTATCTCGAATAGTACGGGATAGAGGGGTCTCAAATTATGCACCCATATAGAGCCCCCCTGAGGCTAGATTTGTGCAAATTTTCAATTGAAAATAAGCAAAATTGAATGAGAATTTCATAAGTGTTTGAAAATCTTTAAAGTTGATTATCTCGAATAGTACGGGATAGAGGGGTCTCAAATTATACACCCATTTAGAGCCCCCCTGAGGCTAGATTTGTGCAAAATTTCAATTGAAAATAAGCAAAATTGAATGAGAATTTCATAAGTGTTTGAAAATCTTTAAAGTTGATTATCTCGAACAGTACGGGATAGAGGAGTCTCAAACTATGCACCCATTTAGAGCCCCCCTGAGGCTAGATTTGTGCAAAATTTCAATTGAAAATAAACAAAATTAAATGAGAATTTCATAAGTGTTTGAAAATTTTTAAAGTTGATTATCTCGAATAGTACGGGATAGAGGGGTCTCAAATTATGCACCCATTTAGAGCCCCCCTGAGGCTAGATTTGTGCAAAATTTCAATTGAAAATAAGCAAAATTTCAATTGAAAATAAGCAAAATTTCAATTGAAAATAAGCAAAATTGAATGAGAATTTCATAAGTGTTTGAAAATCTTTAAAGTTGATTATCTCGAATAGTACGGGATAGAGGGGTCTCAAATTATGCACCCATTTAGAGCCCCCCTGAGGCTAGATTTGTGCAAAATTTCAATTGAAAATAAGCAAAATTGAATGAGAATTTCATAAGTGTTTGAAAATTTTTAAAGTTGATTATCTCGAATAGTACGGGATAGAGGGGTCTCAAATTATGCACCCAATTAGAGCCCCCCTGAGGCTAGATTTGTGCAAAATTTCAATTGAAAATAAGCAAAATTGAATGAGAATTTCATAAGTGTTTGAAAATTTTTAAAGTTGATTATCTCGAATAGTACGGGATAGAGGGGTCTCAAATTATGCACCCATTAGATGAGAATTGCACCCATTTAGAGCCCCCCTGAGGCTAGATTTGTGCAAAATTTCAATTGAAAATAAGCAAAATTGAATGAGAATTTCATAAGTGTTTGAAAATCTTTAAAGTTGATTATCTCGAATAGTACGGGATAGAGGGGTCTCAAACTATGCACCCATTTAGAGCCCCCCTGAGGCTAGATTTGTGCAAAATTTCAATTGAAAATAAGCAAAATTGAATGAGAATTTCATAAGTGTTTGAAAATCTTTAAAGTTGATTATCTCGAATAGTACGGGATAGAGGGGTCTCAAACTATGCACCCATTTAGAGCCCCCCTGAGGCTAGATTTGTGCAAAATTTCAATTGAAAATAAGCAAAATTGAATGAGAATTTCATAAGTGTTTGAAAATCTTTAAAGTTGATTATCTCAAATAGTACGGGATAGAGGGGTCTCAAATTATGCACCCATTTAGAGCCCCCCTGAGGCTAGATTTGTGCAAAATTTCAATTGAAAATAAGCAAAATTGAATGAGAATTTCATAAGTGTTTGAAAATCTTTAAAGTTGATTATCTCGAATAGTACGGGATAGAGGGGTCTCAAATTATGCACCCATTTAGAGCCCCCCTTGAGGCTAGATTTGTGCAAAATTTCAATTGAAAATAAGCAAAATTGAATGAGAATTTCATAAGTGTTTGAAAATCTTTAAAGTTGATTATCTCTAATAGTACGGGATAGAGGGGTCTCAAATTATGCACCCATTTAGAGCCCCCCTGAGGCTAGATTTGTGCAAAATTTCAATTGAAAATAAGCAAAATTGAATGAGAATTTCATAAGTGTTTAAAAATCTTTAAAGTTGATTATCTCGAATAGTACGGGATAGAGGGGTCTCAAATTATGCACCCATATAGAGCCCCCCTGAGGCTAGATTTGTGCAAATTTTCAATTGAAAATAAGCAAAATTGAATGAGAATTTCATAAGTGTTTGAAAATCTTTAAAGTTGATTATCTCGAATAGTACGGGATAGAGGGGTCTCAAATTATGCACCCATTTAGAGCCCCCCTGAGGCTAGATTTGTGCAAAATTTCAATTGAAAATAAGCAAAATTGAATGAGAATTTCATAAGTGTTTGAAAATCTTTAAAGTTGATTATCTCGAATAGTACGGGATAGAGGGATCTCAAATTATGCACCCATTTAGAGCCCCCCTGAGGCTAGATTTGTGCAAAATTTCAATTGAAAACAAACAAAATTGAATGAGAATTTCATAAGTGTTTGAAAATCTTTAAAGTTGATTATCTCGAATAGTACGGGATAGAGGGGTCTCAAATTATGCACCCATTTAGAGCCCCCCTGAGGCTAGATTTGTGCAAAATTTCAATTGAAAATAAGCAAAATTAAATGAGAATTTCATAAGTGTTTGAAAATTTTTAAAGTTGATTATCTCGAATAGTACGGGATAGAGGGGTCTCAAATTATGCACCCATTTAGAGCCCCCCTGAGGCTAGATTTGTGCAAAATTTCAATTGAAAATAAGCAAAATTTCAATTGAAAATAAGCAAAATTGAATGAGAATTTCATAAGTGTTTGAAAATCTTTAAAGTTGATTATCTCGAATAGTACGGGATAGAGGGATCTCAAACTATGCACCCATTTAGAGCCCCCCTGAGGCTAGATTTGTGCAAATTTTCAATTGAAAATAAGCAAAATTGAATGAGAATTTCATAAGTGTTTGAAAATCTTTAAAGTTGATTATCTCGAATAGTACGGGATAGAGGGGTCTCAAATTATGCACCCATTTAGAGCCCCCCTGAGGCTAGATTTGTGCAAAATTTCAATTGAAAATAAGCAAAATTGAATGAGAATTTCATAAGTGTTTGAAAATCTTTAAAGTTGATTATCTCGAATAGTACGGGATAGAGGGATCTCAAATTATGCACCCATTTAGAGCCCCCCTGAGGCTAGATTTGTGCAAAATTTCAATTGAAAACAAACAAAATTGAATGAGAATTTAATAAGTGTTTGAAAATCTTTAAAGTTGATTATCTCGAATAGTACGGGATAGAGGGGTCTCAAATTATGCACCCATTTAGAGCCCCCCTGAGGCTAGATTTGTGCAAAATTTCAATTGAAAATAAGCAAAATTTCAATTGAAAATAAGCAAAATTGAATGAGAATTTCATAAGTGTTTGAAAATCTTTAAAGTTGATTATCTCGAATAGTACGGGATAGAGGGGTCTCAAATTATGCACCCATTTAGAGCCCCCCTGAGGCTAGATTTGTGCAAAATTTCAATTGAAAATAAGCAAAATTGAATGAGAATTTCATAAGTGTTTGAAAATCTTTAAAGTTGATTATCTCGAATAGTACGGGATAGAGGGATCTCAAACTATGCACCCATTTAGAGCCCCCCTGAGGCTAGATTTGTGCAAAATTTCAATTGAAAATAAGCAAAATTAAATGAGAATTTCATAAGTGTTTGAAAATCTTTAAAGTTGATTATCTCGAATAGTACGGGATAGAGGGGTCTCAAATTATGCACCCATTTAGAGCCCCCCTTGAGGCTAGATTTGTGCAAAATTTCAATTGAAAATAAGCAAAATTTCAATTGAAAATAAGCAAAATTGAATGAGAATTTCATAAGTGTTTGAAAATCTTTAAAGTTGATTATCTCGAATAGTACGGGATAGAGGGGTCTCAAATTATGCACCCATTTAGAGCCCCCCTGAGGCTAGATTTGTGCAAAATTTCAATTGAAAATAAGCAAAATTGAATGAGAATTTCATAAGTGTTTGAAAATCTTTAAAGTTGATTATCTCGAATAGTACGGGATAGAGGGATCTCAAACTATGCACCCATTTAGAGCCCCCCTGAGGCTAGATTTGTGCAAAATTTCAATTGAAAATAAGCAAAATTAAATGAGAATTTCATAAGTGTTTGAAAATCTTTAAAGTTGATTATCTCTAATAGTACGGGATAGAGGGGTCTCAAATTATGCACCCATTTAGAGCCCCCCTGAGGCTAGATTTGTGCAAAATTTCAATTGAAAATAAGCAAAATTGAATGAGAATTTCATAAGTGTTTGAAAATCTTTAAAGTTGATTATCTCGAATAGTACGGGATAGAGGGGTCTCAAATTATGCACCCATTTAGAGCCCCCCTTGAGGCTAGATTTGTGCAAAATTTCAATTGAAAATAAGCAAAATTTCAATTGAAAATAAGCAAAATTGAATGAGAATTTCATAAGTGTTTGAAAATCTTTAAAGTTGATTATCTCGAATAGTACGGGATAGAGGGGTCTCAAATTATGCACCCATTTAGAGCCCCCCTGAGGCTAGATTTGTGCAAAATTTCAATTGAAAATAAGCAAAATTGAATGAGAATTTCATAAGTGTTTGAAAATCTTTAAAGTTGATTATCTCGAATAGTACGGGATAGAGGGATCTCAAATTATGCACCCATTTAGAGCCCCCCTGAGGCTAGATTTGTGCAAAATTTCAATTGAAAACAAACAAAATTGAATGAGAATTTAATAAGTGTTTGAAAATCTTTAAAGTTGATTATCTCGAATAGTACGGGATAGAGGGGTCTCAAATTATGCACCCATTTAGAGCCCCCCTGAGGCTAGATTTGTGCAAAATTTCAATTGAAAATAAGCAAAATTAAATGAGAATTTCATAAGTGTTTGAAAATTTTTAAAGTTGATTATCTCGAATAGTACGGGATAGAGGGGTCTCAAATTATGCACCCATTTAGAGCCCCCCTGAGGCTAGATTTGTGCAAAATTTCAATTGAAAATAAGCAAAATTTCAATTGAAAATAAGCAAAATTGAATGAGAATTTCATAAGTGTTTGAAAATCTTTAAAGTTGATTATCTCGAATAGTACGGGATAGAGGGGTCTCAAATTATGCACCCATTTAGAGCCCCCCTGAGGCTAGATTTGTGCAAAATTTCAATTGAAAATAAGCAAAATTTCAATTGAAAATAAGCAAAATTATGAGAATTTCATAAGTGTTTGAAAATCTTTAAAGTTGATTATCTCGAATAGTAGGGGATAGAGGGATCTCAAACTATGCACCCATTTAGAGCCCCCCTGAGGCTAGATTTGTGCAAATTTTCAATTGAAAATAAGCAAAATTGAATGAGAATTTCATAAGTGTTTGAAAATCTTTAAAGTTGATTATCTCGAATAGTACGGGATAGAGGGGTCTCAAATTATGCACCCATTTAGAGCCCCCCTGAGGCTAGATTTGTGCAAAATTTCAATTGAAAATAAGCAAAATTGAATGAGAATTTCATAAGTGTTTGAAAATCTTTAAAGTTGATTATCTCGAATAGTACGGGATAGAGGGATCTCAAATTATGCACCCATTTAGAGCCCCCCTGAGGCTAGATTTGTGCAAAATTTCAATTGAAAACAAACAAAATTGAATGAGAATTTAATAAGTGTTTGAAAATCTTTAAAGTTGATTATCTCGAATAGTACGGGATAGAGGGGTCTCAAATTATGCACCCATTTAGAGCCCCCCTGAGGCTAGATTTGTGCAAAATTTCAATTGAAAATAAGCAAAATTTCAATTGAAAATAAGCAAAATTGAATGAGAATTTCATAAGTGTTTGAAAATCTTTAAAGTTGATTATCTCGAATAGTACGGGATAGAGGGGTCTCAAATTATGCACCCATTTAGAGCCCCCCTGAGGCTAGATTTGTGCAAAATTTCAATTGAAAATAAGCAAAATTGAATGAGAATTTCATAAGTGTTTGAAAATCTTTAAAGTTGATTATCTCGAATAGTACGGGATAGAGGGATCTCAAACTATGCACCCATTTAGAGCCCCCCTGAGGCTAGATTTGTGCAAAATTTCAATTGAAAATAAGCAAAATTAAATGAGAATTTCATAAGTGTTTGAAAATCTTTAAAGTTGATTATCTCGAATAGTACGGGATAGAGGGGTCTCAAATTATGCACCCATTTAGAGCCCCCCTTGAGGCTAGATTTGTGCAAAATTTCAATTGAAAATAAGCAAAATTTCAATTGAAAATAAGCAAAATTGAATGAGAATTTCATAAGTGTTTGAAAATCTTTAAAGTTGATTATCTCGAATAGTACGGGATAGAGGGATCTCAAACTATGCACCCATTTAGAGCCCCCCTGAGGCTAGATTTGTGCAAAATTTCAATTGAAAATAAGCAAAATTAAATGAGAATTTCATAAGTGTTTGAAAATCTTTAAAGTTGATTATCTCTAATAGTACGGGATAGAGGGGTCTCAAATTATGCACCCATTTAGAGCCCCCCTGAGGCTAGATTTGTGCAAAATTTCAATTGAAAATAAGCAAAATTGAATGAGAATTTCATAAGTGTTTGAAAATCTTTAAAGTTGATTATCTCGAATAGTACGGGATAGAGGGGTCTCAAATTATGCACCCATTTAGAGCCCCCCTTGAGGCTAGATTTGTGCAAAATTTCTATTGAAAATAAGCAAAATTTCAATTGAAAATAAGCAAAATTGAATGAGAATTTCATAAGTGTTTGAAAATCTTTAAAGTTGATTATCTCGAATAGTACGGGATAGAGGGGTCTCAAATTATGCACCCATTTAGAGCCCCCCTGAGGCTAGATTTGTGCAAAATTTCAATTGAAAATAAGCAAAATTAAATGAGAATTTCATAAGTGTTTGAAAATCTTTAAAGTTGATTATCTCTAATAGTACGGGATAGAGGGGTCTCAAATTATGCACCCATTTAGAGCCCCCCTGAGGCTAGATTTGTGCAAAATTTCAATTGAAAATAAGCAAAATTTCAATTGAAAATAAGCAAAATTGAATGAGAATTTCATAAGTGTTTGAAAATCTTTAAAGTTGATTATCTCGAATAGTACGGGATAGAGGGATCTCAAACTATGCACCCATTTAGAGCCCCCCTGAGGCTAGATTTGTGCAAATTTTCAATTGAAAATAAGCAAAATTGAATGAGAATTTCATAAGTGTTTGAAAATCTTTAAAGTTGATTATCTCGAATAGTACGGGATAGAGGGGTCTCAAATTATGCACCCATTTAGAGCCCCCCTGAGGCTAGATTTGTGCAAAATTTCAATTGAAAATAAGCAAAATTGAATGAGAATTTCATAAGTGTTTGAAAATCTTTAAAGTTGATTATCTCGAATAGTACGGGATAGAGGGATCTCAAATTATGCACCCATTTAGAGCCCCCCTGAGGCTAGATTTGTGCAAAATTTCAATTGAAAACAAACAAAATTGAATGAGAATTTAATAAGTGTTTGAAAATCTTTAAAGTTGATTATCTCGAATAGTACGGGATAGAGGGGTCTCAAATTATGCACCCATTTAGAGCCCCCCTGAGGCTAGATTTGTGCAAAATTTCAATTGAAAATAAGCAAAATTTCAATTGAAAATAAGCAAAATTGAATGAGAATTTCATAAGTGTTTGAAAATCTTTAAAGTTGATTATCTCGAATAGTACGGGATAGAGGGGTCTCAAATTATGCACCCATTTAGAGCCCCCCTGAGGCTAGATTTGTGCAAAATTTCAATTGAAAATAAGCAAAATTGAATGAGAATTTCATAAGTGTTTGAAAATCTTTAAAGTTGATTATCTCGAATAGTACGGGATAGAGGGATCTCAAACTATGCACCCATTTAGAGCCCCCCTGAGGCTAGATTTGTGCAAAATTTCAATTGAAAATAAGCAAAATTAAATGAGAATTTCATAAGTGTTTGAAAATCTTTAAAGTTGATTATCTCGAATAGTACGGGATAGAGGGGTCTCAAATTATGCACCCATTTAGAGCCCCCCTTGAGGCTAGATTTGTGCAAAATTTCAATTGAAAATAAGCAAAATTTCAATTGAAAATAAGCAAAATTGAATGAGAATTTCATAAGTGTTTGAAAATCTTTAAAGTTGATTATCTCGAATAGTACGGGATAGAGGGGTCTCAAATTATGCACCCATTTAGAGCCCCCCTGAGGCTAGATTTGTGCAAAATTTCAATTGAAAATAAGCAAAATTGAATGAGAATTTCATAAGTGTTTGAAAATCTTTAAAGTTGATTATCTCGAATAGTACGGGATAGAGGGATCTCAAACTATGCACCCATTTAGAGCCCCCCTGAGGCTAGATTTGTGCAAAATTTCAATTGAAAATAAGCAAAATTAAATGAGAATTTCATAAGTGTTTGAAAATCTTTAAAGTTGATTATCTCTAATAGTACGGGATAGAGGGGTCTCAAATTATGCACCCATTTAGAGCCCCCCTGAGGCTAGATTTGTGCAAAATTTCAATTGAAAATAAGCAAAATTGAATGAGAATTTCATAAGTGTTTGAAAATCTTTAAAGTTGATTATCTCGAATAGTACGGGATAGAGGGGTCTCAAATTATGCACCCATTTAGAGCCCCCCTTGAGGCTAGATTTGTGCAAAATTTCTATTGAAAATAAGCAAAATTTCAATTGAAAATAAGCAAAATTGAATGAGAATTTCATAAGTGTTTGAAAATCTTTAAAGTTGATTATCTCGAATAGTACGGGATAGAGGGGTCTCAAATTATGCACCCATTTAGAGCCCCCCTGAGGCTAGATTTGTGCAAAATTTCAATTGAAAATAAGCAAAATTGAATGAGAATTTCATAAGTGTTTGAAAATCTTTAAAGTTGATTATCTCGAATAGTACGGGATAGCGGGATCTCAAACTATGCACCCATTTAGAGCCCCCCTGAGGCTAGATTTGTGCAAAATTTCAATTGAAAATAAGCAAAATTAAATGAGAATTTCATAAGTGTTTGAAAATCTTTAAAGTTGATTATCTCTAATAGTACGGGATAGAGGGGTCTCAAATTATGCACCCATTTAGAGCCCCCCTGAGGCTAGATTTGTGCAAAATTTCAATTGAAAATAAGCAAAATTGAATGAGAATTTCATAAGTGTTTGAAAATCTTTAAAGTTGATTATCTCGAATAGTACGGGATAGAGGGATCTCAAACTATGCACCCATTTAGAGCCCCCCTGAGGCTAGATTTGTGCAAAATTTCAATTGAAAATAAGCAAAATTAAATGAGAATTTCATAAGTGTTTGAAAATCTTTAAAGTTGATTATCTCTAATAGTACGGGATAGAGGGGTCTCAAATTATGCACCCATTTAGAGCCCCCCTGAGGCTAGATTTGTGCAAAATTTCAATTGAAAATAAGCAAAATTGAATGAGAATTTCATAAGTGTTTGAAAATCTTTAAAGTTGATTATCTCGAATAGTACGGGATAGAGGGGTCTCAAATTATGCACCCATTTAGAGCCCCCCTTGAGGCTAGATTTGTGCAAAATTTCAATTGAAAATAAGCAAAATTTCAATTGAAAATAAGCAAAATTGAATGAGAATTTCATAAGTGTTTGAAAATCTTTAAAGTTGATTATCTCGAATAGTACGGGATAGAGGGGTCTCAAATTATGCACCCATTTAGAGCCCCCCTGAGGCTAGATTTGTGCAAAATTTCAATTGAAAATAAGCAAAATTGAATGAGAATTTCATAAGTGTTTGAAAATCTTTAAAGTTGATTATCTCGAATAGTACGGGATAGAGGGATCTCAAATTATGCACCCATTTAGAGCCCCCCTGAGGCTAGATTTGTGCAAAATTTCAATTGAAAACAAACAAAATTGAATGAGAATTTAATAAGTGTTTGAAAATCTTTAAAGTTGATTATCTCGAATAGTACGGGATAGAGGGGTCTCAAATTATGCACCCATTTAGAGCCCCCCTGAGGCTAGATTTGTGCAAAATTTCAATTGAAAATAAGCAAAATTAAATGAGAATTTCATAAGTGTTTGAAAATTTTTAAAGTTGATTATCTCGAATAGTACGGGATAGAGGGGTCTCAAATTATGCACCCATTTAGAGCCCCCCTGAGGCTAGATTTGTGCAAAATTTCAATTGAAAATAAGCAAAATTTCAATTGAAAATAAGCAAAATTGAATGAGAATTTCATAAGTGTTTGAAAATCTTTAAAGTTGATTATCTCGAATAGTACGGGATAGAGGGATCTCAAACTATGCACCCATTTAGAGCCCCCCTGAGGCTAGATTTGTGCAAATTTTCAATTGAAAATAAGCAAAATTGAATGAGAATTTCATAAGTGTTTGAAAATCTTTAAAGTTGATTATCTCGAATAGTACGGGATAGAGGGGTCTCAAATTATGCACCCATTTAGAGCCCCCCTGAGGCTAGATTTGTGCAAAATTTCAATTGAAAATAAGCAAAATTGAATGAGAATTTCATAAGTGTTTGAAAATCTTTAAAGTTGATTATCTCGAATAGTACGGGATAGAGGGATCTCAAATTATGCACCCATTTAGAGCCCCCCTGAGGCTAGATTTGTGCAAAATTTCAATTGAAAACAAACAAAATTGAATGAGAATTTAATAAGTGTTTGAAAATCTTTAAAGTTGATTATCTCGAATAGTACGGGATAGAGGGGTCTCAAATTATGCACCCATTTAGAGCCCCCCTGAGGCTAGATTTGTGCAAAATTTCAATTGAAAATAAGCAAAATTTCAATTGAAAATAAGCAAAATTGAATGAGAATTTCATAAGTGTTTGAAAATCTTTAAAGTTGATTATCTCGAATAGTACGGGATAGAGGGGTCTCAAATTATGCACCCATTTAGAGCCCCCCTGAGGCTAGATTTGTGCAAAATTTCAATTGAAAATAAGCAAAATTGAATGAGAATTTCATAAGTGTTTGAAAATCTTTAAAGTTGATTATCTCGAATAGTACGGGATAGAGGGATCTCAAACTATGCACCCATTTAGAGCCCCCCTGAGGCTAGATTTGTGCAAAATTTCAATTGAAAATAAGCAAAATTAAATGAGAATTTCATAAGTGTTTGAAAATCTTTAAAGTTGATTATCTCGAATAGTACGGGATAGAGGGGTCTCAAATTATGCACCCATTTAGAGCCCCCCTTGAGGCTAGATTTGTGCAAAATTTCAATTGAAAATAAGCAAAATTTCAATTGAAAATAAGCAAAATTGAATGAGAATTTCATAAGTGTTTGAAAATCTTTAAAGTTGATTATCTCGAATAGTACGGGATAGAGGGGTCTCAAATTATGCACCCATTTAGAGCCCCCCTGAGGCTAGATTTGTGCAAAATTTCAATTGAAAATAAGCAAAATTGAATGAGAATTTCATAAGTGTTTGAAAATCTTTAAAGTTGATTATCTCGAATAGTACGGGATAGAGGGATCTCAAACTATGCACCCATTTAGAGCCCCCCTGAGGCTAGATTTGTGCAAAATTTCAATTGAAAATAAGCAAAATTAAATGAGAATTTCATAAGTGTTTGAAAATCTTTAAAGTTGATTATCTCTAATAGTACGGGATAGAGGGGTCTCAAATTATGCACCCATTTAGAGCACCCATTTAGAGCCCCCCTGAGGCTAGATTTGTGCAAAATTTCAATTGAAAATAAGCAAAATTGAATGAGAATTTCATAAGTGTTTGAAAATCTTTAAAGTTGATTATCTCGAATAGTACGGGATAGAGGGGTCTCAAATTATGCACCCATTTAGAGCCCCCCTTGAGGCTAGATTTGTGCAAAATTTCTATTGAAAATAAGCAAAATTTCAATTGAAAATAAGCAAAATTGAATGAGAATTTCATAAGTGTTTGAAAATCTTTAAAGTTGATTATCTCGAATAGTACGGGATAGAGGGGTCTCAAATTATGCACCCATTTAGAGCCCCCCTGAGGCTAGATTTGTGCAAAATTTCAATTGAAAATAAGCAAAATTGAATGAGAATTTCATAAGTGTTTGAAAATCTTTAAAGTTGATTATCTCGAATAGTACGGGATAGAGGGATCTCAAACTATGCACCCATTTAGAGCCCCCCTGAGGCTAGATTTGTGCAAAATTTCAATTGAAAATAAGCAAAATTAAATGAGAATTTCATAAGTGTTTGAAAATCTTTAAAGTTGATTATCTCTAATAGTACGGGATAGAGGGGTCTCAAATTATGCACCCATTTAGAGCCCCCCTGAGGCTAGATTTGTGCAAAATTTCAATTGAAAATAAGCAAAATTGAATGAGAATTTCATAAGTGTTTAAAAATCTTTAAAGTTGATTATCTCGAATAGTACGGGATAGAGGGGTCTCAAATTATGCACCCATATAGAGCCCCCCTGAGGCTAGATTTGTGCAAATTTTCAATTGAAAATAAGCAAAATTGAATGAGAATTTCATAAGTGTTTGAAAATCTTTAAAGTTGATTATCTCGAATAGTACGGGATAGAGGGGTCTCAAATTATGCACCCATTTAGAGCCCCCCTGAGGCTAGATTTGTGCAAAATTTCAATTGAAAATAAGCAAAATTGAATGAGAATTTCATAAGTGTTTGAAAATCTTTAAAGTTGATTATCTCGAATAGTACGGGATAGAGGGATCTCAAATTATGCACCCATTTAGAGCCCCCCTGAGGCTAGATTTGTGCAAAATTTCAATTGAAAACAAACAAAATTGAATGAGAATTTAATAAGTGTTTGAAAATCTTTAAAGTTGATTATCTCGAATAGTACGGGATAGAGGGGTCTCAAATTATGCACCCATTTAGAGCCCCCCTGAGGCTAGATTTGTGCAAAATTTCAATTGAAAATAAGCAAAATTAAATGAGAATTTCATAAGTGTTTGAAAATTTTTAAAGTTGATTATCTCGAATAGTACGGGATAGAGGGGTCTCAAATTATGCACCCATTTAGGGCCCCCCTGAGGCTAGATTTGTGCAAAATTTCAATTGAAAATAAGCAAAATTTCAATTGAAAATAAGCAAAATTGAATGAGAATTTCATAAGTGTTTGAAAATCTTTAAAGTTGATTATCTCGAATAGTACGGGATAGAGGGGTCTCAAATTATGCACCCATTTAGAGCCCCCCTGAGGCTAGATTTGTGCAAAATTTCAATTGAAAATAAGCAAAATTGAATGAGAATTTCATAAGTGTTTGAAAATCTTTAAAGTTGATTATCTCGAATAGTACGGGATAGAGGGATCTCAAATTATGCACCCATTTAGAGCCCCCCTGAGGCTAGATTTGTGCAAAATTTCAATTGAAAACAAACAAAATTGAATGAGAATTTAATAAGTGTTTGAAAATCTTTAAAGTTGATTATCTCGAATAGTACGGGATAGAGGGGTCAAATTATGCACCCATTTAGCCCCCCTGAGGCTAGATTTGTGCAAAATTTCAATTGAAAATAAGCAAAATTTCAATTGAAAATAAGCAAAATTGAGCATAAGTGTTTGATTTAAAGTTGATTATCTCGAATAGTACGGGATTCTCAAATTATGATTTAGAGCCCCCCTGAGGCTAGATTTGTGCAAAATTTCAATTGAAAATAAGCAAAATTCATAAGTGTTTGAAAATCTTTAAAGTTGATTATCTCATAGTAATTCTCAAATATGAAGAGCCCCCCTGAGGCTAGATTTGTGCAAAATTTCAATTTATTGAATGAATTTCATAAAATTATGCACCCATTTAGAGCCCCCCTGAGGCTAGATTTGTGCAAAATTTCAATTGAAAATAAGCAAAATTAAATGAGAATTTCATAAGTGTTTGAAAATTTTTAAAGTTGATTATCTCGAATAGTACGGGATAGAGGGGTCTCAAATTATGCACCCATTTAGAGCCCCCCTGAGGCTAGATTTGTGCAAAATTTCAATTGAAAATAAGCAAAATTTCAATTGAAAATAAGCAAAATTGAATGAGAATTTCATAAGTGTTTGAAAATCTTTAAAGTTGATTATCTCGAATAGTACGGGATAGAGGGATCTCAAACTATGCACCCATTTAGAGCCCCCCTGAGGCTAGATTTGTGCAAATTTTCAATTGAAAATAAGCAAAATTGAATGAGAATTTCATAAGTGTTTGAAAATCTTTAAAGTTGATTATCTCGAATAGTACGGGATAGAGGGGTCTCAAATTATGCACCCATTTAGAGCCCCCCTGAGGCTAGATTTGTGCAAAATTTCAATTGAAAATAAGCAAAATTGAATGAGAATTTCATAAGTGTTTGAAAATCTTTAAAGTTGATTATCTCGAATAGTACGGGATAGAGGGATCTCAAATTATGCACCCATTTAGAGCCCCCCTGAGGCTAGATTTGTGCAAAATTTCAATTGAAAACAAACAAAATTGAATGAGAATTTAATAAGTGTTTGAAAATCTTTAAAGTTGATTATCTCGAATAGTACGGGATAGAGGGGTCTCAAATTATGCACCCATTTAGAGCCCCCCTGAGGCTAGATTTGTGCAAAATTTCAATTGAAAATAAGCAAAATTTCAATTGAAAATAAGCAAAATTGAATGAGAATTTCATAAGTGTTTGAAAATCTTTAAAGTTGATTATCTCGAATAGTACGGGATAGAGGGGTCTCAAATTATGCACCCATTTAGAGCCCCCCTGAGGCTAGATTTGTGCAAAATTTCAATTGAAAATAAGCAAAATTGAATGAGAATTTCATAAGTGTTTGAAAATCTTTAAAGTTGATTATCTCGAATAGTACGGGATAGAGGGATCTCAAACTATGCACCCATTTAGAGCCCCCCTGAGGCTAGATTTGTGCAAAATTTCAATTGAAAATAAGCAAAATTAAATGAGAATTTCATAAGTGTTTGAAAATCTTTAAAGTTGATTATCTCGAATAGTACGGGATAGAGGGGTCTCAAATTATGCACCCATTTAGAGCCCCCCTTGAGGCTAGATTTGTGCAAAATTTCAATTGAAAATAAGCAAAATTTCAATTGAAAATAAGCAAAATTGAATGAGAATTTCATAAGTGTTTGAAAATCTTTAAAGTTGATTATCTCGAATAGTACGGGATAGAGGGGTCTCAAATTATGCACCCATTTAGAGCCCCCCTGAGGCTAGATTTGTGCAAAATTTCAATTGAAAATAAGCAAAATTGAATGAGAATTTCATAAGTGTTTGAAAATCTTTAAAGTTGATTATCTCGAATAGTACGGGATAGAGGGATCTCAAACTATGCACCCATTTAGAGCCCCCCTGAGGCTAGATTTGTGCAAAATTTCAATTGAAAATAAGCAAAATTAAATGAGAATTTCATAAGTGTTTGAAAATCTTTAAAGTTGATTATCTCTAATAGTACGGGATAGAGGGGTCTCAAATTATGCACCCATTTAGAGCCCCCCTGAGGCTAGATTTGTGCAAAATTTCAATTGAAAATAAGCAAAATTGAATGAGAATTTCATAAGTGTTTGAAAATCTTTAAAGTTGATTATCTCGAATAGTACGGGATAGAGGGGTCTCAAATTATGCACCCATTTAGAGCCCCCCTTGAGGCTAGATTTGTGCAAAATTTCTATTGAAAATAAGCAAAATTTCAATTGAAAATAAGCAAAATTGAATGAGAATTTCATAAGTGTTTGAAAATCTTTAAAGTTGATTATCTCGAATAGTACGGGATAGAGGGGTCTCAAATTATGCACCCATTTAGAGCCCCCCTGAGGCTAGATTTGTGCAAAATTTCAATTGAAAATAAGCAAAATTGAATGAGAATTTCATAAGTGTTTGAAAATCTTTAAAGTTGATTATCTCGAATAGTACGGGATAGAGGGATCTCAAACTATGCACCCATTTAGAGCCCCCCTGAGGCTAGATTTGTGCAAAAAATTTAAGCAAAATTGAGAATTTCATAATGAAAATCTTTAAAGTTGCAAAACTATTAGATTTGTGCAAAATTTCAAAATGAGAATTTCATAAGTGTTTGAAAATCTTTAAAGTTGATTATCTCTAATAGTACGGGATAGAGGGGTCTCAAATTATGCACCCATTTAGAGCCCCCCTGAGGCTAGATTTGTGCAAAATTTCAATTGAAAATAAGCAAAATTGAATGAGAATTTCATAAGTGTTTGAAAATCTTTAAAGTTGATTATCTCGAATAGTACGGGATAGAGGGGTCTCAAATTATGCACCCATTTAGAGCCCCCCTTGAGGCTAGATTTGTGCAAAATTTCAATTGAAAATAAGCAAAATTTCAATTGAAAATAAGCAAAATTGAATGAGAATTTCATAAGTGTTTGAAAATCTTTAAAGTTGATTATCTCGAATAGTACGGGATAGAGGGGTCTCAAATTATGCACCCATTTAGAGCCCCCCTGAGGCTAGATTTGTGCAAAATTTCAATTGAAAATAAGCAAAATTGAATGAGAATTTCATAAGTGTTTGAAAATCTTTAAAGTTGATTATCTCGAATAGTACGGGATAGAGGGATCTCAAATTATGCACCCATTTAGAGCCCCCCTGAGGCTAGATTTGTGCAAAATTTCAATTGAAAACAAACAAAATTGAATGAGAATTTAATAAGTGTTTGAAAATCTTTAAAGTTGATTATCTCGAATAGTACGGGATAGAGGGGTCTCAAATTATGCACCCATTTAGAGCCCCCCTGAGGCTAGATTTGTGCAAAATTTCAATTGAAAATAAGCAAAATTAAATGAGAATTTCATAAGTGTTTGAAAATTTTTAAAGTTGATTATCTCGAATAGTACGGGATAGAGGGGTCTCAAATTATGCACCCATTTAGAGCCCCCCTGAGGCTAGATTTGTGCAAAATTTCAATTGAAAATAAGCAAAATTTCAATTGAAAATAAGCAAAATTGAATGAGAATTTCATAAGTGTTTGAAAATCTTTAAAGTTGATTATCTCGAATAGTACGGGATAGAGGGATCTCAAACTATGCACCCATTTAGAGCCCCCCTGAGGCTAGATTTGTGCAAATTTTCAATTGAAAATAAGCAAAATTGAATGAGAATTTCATAAGTGTTTGAAAATCTTTAAAGTTGATTATCTCGAATAGTACGGGATAGAGGGGTCTCAAATTATGCACCCATTTAGAGCCCCCCTGAGGCTAGATTTGTGCAAAATTTCAATTGAAAATAAGCAAAATTGAATGAGAATTTCATAAGTGTTTGAAAATCTTTAAAGTTGATTATCTCGAATAGTACGGGATAGAGGGATCTCAAATTATGCACCCATTTAGAGCCCCCCTGAGGCTAGATTTGTGCAAAATTTCAATTGAAAACAAACAAAATTGAATGAGAATTTAATAAGTGTTTGAAAATCTTTAAAGTTGATTATCTCGAATAGTACGGGATAGAGGGGTCTCAAATTATGCACCCATTTAGAGCCCCCCTGAGGCTAGATTTGTGCAAAATTTCAATTGAAAATAAGCAAAATTTCAATTGAAAATAAGCAAAATTGAATGAGAATTTCATAAGTGTTTGAAAATCTTTAAAGTTGATTATCTCGAATAGTACGGGATAGAGGGGTCTCAAATTATGCACCCATTTAGAGCCCCCCTGAGGCTAGATTTGTGCAAAATTTCAATTGAAAATAAGCAAAATTGAATGAGAATTTCATAAGTGTTTGAAAATCTTTAAAGTTGATTATCTCGAATAGTACGGGATAGAGGGATCTCAAACTATGCACCCATTTAGAGCCCCCCTGAGGCTAGATTTGTGCAAAATTTCAATTGAAAATAAGCAAAATTAAATGAGAATTTCATAAGTGTTTGAAAATCTTTAAAGTTGATTATCTCGAATAGTACGGGATAGAGGGGTCTCAAATTATGCACCCATTTAGAGCCCCCCTTGAGGCTAGATTTGTGCAAAATTTCAATTGAAAATAAGCAAAATTGAATGAGAATTTCATAAGTGTTTGAAAATCTTTAAAGTTGATTATCTCGAATAGTACGGGATAGAGGGGTCTCAAATTATGCACCCATTTAGAGCCCCCCTGAGGCTAGATTTGTGCAAAATTTCAATTGAAAATAAGCAAAATTGAATGAGAATTTCATAAGTGTTTGAAAATCTTTAAAGTTGATTATCTCGAATAGTACGGGATAGAGGGATCTCAAACTATGCACCCATTTAGAGCCCCCCTGAGGCTAGATTTGTGCAAAATTTCAATTGAAAATAAGCAAAATTAAATGAGAATTTCATAAGTGTTTGAAAATCTTTAAAGTTGATTATCTCTAATAGTACGGGATAGAGGGGTCTCAAATTATGCACCCATTTAGAGCCCCCCTGAGGCTAGATTTGTGCAAAATTTCAATTGAAAATAAGCAAAATTGAATGAGAATTTCATAAGTGTTTGAAAATCTTTAAAGTTGATTATCTCGAATAGTACGGGATAGAGGGGTCTCAAATTATGCACCCATTTAGAGCCCCCCTTGAGGCTAGATTTGTGCAAAATTTCTATTGAAAATAAGCAAAATTTCAATTGAAAATAAGCAAAATTGAATGAGAATTTCATAAGTGTTTGAAAATCTTTAAAGTTGATTATCTCGAATAGTACGGGATAGAGGGGTCTCAAATTATGCACCCATTTAGAGCCCCCCTGAGGCTAGATTTGTGCAAAATTTCAATTGAAAATAAGCAAAATTGAATGAGAATTTCATAAGTGTTTGAAAATCTTTAAAGTTGATTATCTCGAATAGTACGGGATAGAGGGATCTCAAACTATGCACCCATTTAGAGCCCCCCTGAGGCTAGATTTGTGCAAAATTTCAATTGAAAATAAGCAAAATTAAATGAGAATTTCATAAGTGTTTGAAAATCTTTAAAGTTGATTATCTCTAATAGTACGGGATAGAGGGGTCTCAAATTATGCACCCATTTAGAGCCCCCCTGAGGCTAGATTTGTGCAAAATTTCAATTGAAAATAAGCAAAATTGAATGAGAATTTCATAAGTGTTTGAAAATCTTTAAAGTTGATTATCTCGAATAGTACGGGATAGAGGGGTCTCAAATTATGCACCCATTTAGAGCCCCCCTGAGGCTAGATTTGTGCAAAATTTCAATTGAAAATAAGCAAAATTGAATGAGAATTTCATAAGTGTTTGAAAATCTTTAAAGTTGATTATCTCGAATAGTACGGGATAGAGGGATCTCAAATTATGCACCCATTTAGAGCCCCCCTGAGGCTAGATTTGTGCAAAATTTCAATTGAAAACAAACAAAATTGAATGAGAATTTAATAAGTGTTTGAAAATCTTTAAAGTTGATTATCTCGAATAGTACGGGATAGAGGGGTCTCAAATTATGCACCCATTTAGAGCCCCCCTGAGGCTAGATTTGTGCAAAATTTCAATTGAAAATAAGCAAAATTTCAATTGAAAATAAGCAAAATTGAATGAGAATTTCATAAGTGTTTGAAAATCTTTAAAGTTGATTATCTCGAATAGTACGGGATAGAGGGGTCTCAAATTATGCACCCATTTAGAGCCCCCCTGAGGCTAGATTTGTGCAAAATTTCAATTGAAAATAAGCAAAATTTCAATTGAAAATAAGCAAAATTGAATGAGAATTTCATAAGTGTTTGAAAATCTTTAAAGTTGATTATCTCGAATAGTACGGGATAGAGGGGTCTCAAATTATGCACCCATTTAGAGCCCCCCTGAGGCTAGATTTGTGCAAAATTTCAATTGAAAACAAACAAAATTGAATGAGAATTTAATAAGTGTTTGAAAATCTTTAAAGTTGATTATCTCGAATAGTACGGGATAGAGGGGTCTCAAATTATGCACCCATTTAGAGCCCCCCTGAGGCTAGATTTGTGCAAAATTTCAATTGAAAATAAGCAAAATTTCAATTGAAAATAAGCAAAATTGAATGAGAATTTCATAAGTGTTTGAAAATCTTTAAAGTTGATTATCTCGAATAGTACGGGATAGAGGGGTCTCAAATTATGCACCCATTTAGAGCCCCCCTGAGGCTAGATTTGTGCAAAATTTCAATTGAAAATAAGCAAAATTTCAATTGAAAACAAACAAAATTGAATGAGAATTTAATAAGTGTTTGAAAATCTTTAAAGTTGATTATCTCGAATAGTACGGGATAGAGGGGTCTCAAATTATGCACCCATTTAGAGCCCCCCTGAGGCTAGATTTGTGCAAAATTTCAATTGAAAATAAGCAAAATTTCAATTGAAAATAAGCAAAATTGAATGAGAATTTCATAAGTGTTTGAAAATCTTTAAAGTTGATTATCTCGAATAGTACGGGATAGAGGGGTCTCAAATTATGCACCCATTTAGAGCCCCCCTGAGGCTAGATTTGTGCAAAATTTCAATTGAAAACAAACAAAATTGAATGAGAATTTAATAAGTGTTTGAAAATCTTTAAAGTTGATTATCTCGAATAGTACGGGATAGAGAGGTCTCAAATTATGCACCCATTTAGAGCCCCCCTGAGGCTAGATTTGTGCAAAATTTCAATTGAAAATAAGCAAAATTTCAATTGAAAATAAGCAAAATTGAATGAGAATTTCATAAGTGTTTGAAAATCTTTAAAGTTGATTATCTCGAATAGTACGGGATAGAGGGGTCTCAAATTATGCACCCATTTAGAGCCCCCCTGAGGCTAGATTTGTGCAAAATTTCAATTGAAAATAAGCAAAATTGAATGAGAATTTCATAAGTGTTTGAAAATCTTTAAAGTTGATTATCTCGAATAGTACGGGATAGAGGGATCTCAAACTATGCACCCATTTAGAGCCCCCCTGAGGCTAGATTTGTGCAAAATTTCAATTGAAAATAAGCAAAATTAAATGAGAATTTCATAAGTGTTTGAAAATCTTTAAAGTTGATTATCTCGAATAGTACGGGATAGAGGGGTCTCAAATTATGCACCCATTTAGAGCCCCCCTTGAGGCTAGATTTGTGCAAAATTTCAATTGAAAATAAGCAAAATTTCAATTGAAAATAAGCAAAATTGAATGAGAATTTCATAAGTGTTTGAAAATCTTTAAAGTTGATTATCTCGAATAGTACGGGATAGAGGGGTCTCAAATTATGCACCCATTTAGAGCCCCCCTGAGGCTAGATTTGTGCAAAATTTCAATTGAAAATAAGCAAAATTGAATGAGAATTTCATAAGTGTTTGAAAATCTTTAAAGTTGATTATCTCGAATAGTACGGGATAGAGGGATCTCAAACTATGCACCCATTTAGAGCCCCCCTGAGGCTAGATTTGTGCAAAATTTCAATTGAAAATAAGCAAAATTAAATGAGAATTTCATAAGTGTTTGAAAATCTTTAAAGTTGATTATCTCTAATAGTACGGGATAGAGGGGTCTCAAATTATGCACCCATTTAGAGCCCCCCTGAGGCTAGATTTGTGCAAAATTTCAATTGAAAATAAGCAAAATTGAATGAGAATTTCATAAGTGTTTGAAAATCTTTAAAGTTGATTATCTCGAATAGTACGGGATAGAGGGGTCTCAAATTATGCACCCATTTAGAGCCCCCCTTGAGGCTAGATTTGTGCAAAATTTCTATTGAAAATATGCAAAATTTCAATTGAAAATAAGCAAAATTGAATGAGAATTTCATAAGTGTTTGAAAATCTTTAAAGTTGATTATCTCGAATAGTACGGGATAGAGGGGTCTCAAATTATGCACCCATTTAGAGCCCCCCTGAGGCTAGATTTGTGCAAAATTTCAATTGAAAATAAGCAAAATTGAATGAGAATTTCATAAGTGTTTGAAAATCTTTAAAGTTGATTATCTCGAATAGTACGGGATAGAGGGATCTCAAACTATGCACCCATTTAGAGCCCCCCTGAGGCTAGATTTGTGCAAAATTTCAATTGAAAATAAGCAAAATTAAATGAGAATTTCATAAGTGTTTGAAAATCTTTAAAGTTGATTATCTCTAATAGTACGGGATAGAGGGGTCTCAAATTATGCACCCATTTAGAGCCCCCCTGAGGCTAGATTTGTGCAAAATTTCAATTGAAAATAAGCAAAATTGAATGAGAATTTCATAAGTGTTTAAAAATCTTTAAAGTTGATTATCTCGAATAGTACGGGATAGAGGGGTCTCAAATTATGCACCCATATAGAGCCCCCCTGAGGCTAGATTTGTGCAAATTTTCAATTGAAAATAAGCAAAATTGAATGAGAATTTCATAAGTGTTTGAAAATCTTTAAAGTTGATTATCTCGAATAGTACGGGATAGAGGGGTCTCAAATTATGCACCCATTTAGAGCCCCCCTGAGGCTAGATTTGTGCAAAATTTCAATTGAAAACAAACAAAATTGAATGAGAATTTAATAAGTGTTTGAAAATCTTTAAAGTTGATTATCTCGAATAGTACGGGATAGAGGGGTCTCAAATTATGCACCCATTTAGAGCCCCCCTGAGGCTAGATTTCTGCAAAATTTCAATTGAAAATAAGCAAAATTTCAATTGAAAATAAGCAAAATTGAATGAGAATTTCATAAGTGTTTGAAAATCTTTAAAGTTGATTATCTCGAATAGTACGGGATAGAGGGGTCTCAAATTATGCACCCATTTAGAGCCCCCCTGAGGCTAGATTTGTGCAAAATTTCAATTGAAAATAAGCAAAATTGAATGAGAATTTCGTAAGTGTTTGAAAATCTTTAAAGTTGATTATCTCGAATAGTACGGGATAGAGGGATCTCAAACTATGCACCCATTTAGAGCCCCCCTGAGGCTAGATTTGTGCAAAATTTCAATTGAAAATAAGCAAAATTAAATGAGAATTTCATAAGTGTTTGAAAATTTTTAAAGTTGATTATCTCGAATAGTACGGGATAGAGGGGTCTCAAATTATGCACCCATTTAGAGCCCCCCTGAGGCTAGATTTGTGCAAAATTTCAATTGAAAATAAGCAAAATTTCAATTGAAAATAAGCAAAATTGAATGAGAATTTCATAAGTGTTTGAAAATCTTTAAAGTTGATTATCTCGAATAGTACGGGATAGAGGGGTCTCAAATTATGCACCCATTTAGAGCCCCCCTGAGGCTAGATTTGTGCAAAATTTCAATTGAAAATAAGCAAAATTGAATGAGAATTTCATAAGTGTTTAAAAATCTTTAAAGTTGATTATCTCGAATAGTACGGGATAGAGGGGTCTCAAATTATGCACCCATATAGAGCCCCCCTGAGGCTAGATTTGTGCAAATTTTCAATTGAAAATAAGCAAAATTGAATGAGAATTTCATAAGTGTTTGAAAATCTTTAAAGTTGATTATCTCGAATAGTACGGGATAGAGGGGTCTCAAATTATGCACCCATTTAGAGCCCCCCTGAGGCTAGATTTGTGCAAAATTTCAATTGAAAATAAGCAAAATTTCAATTGAAAATAAGCAAAATTTCAATTGAAAATAAGCAAAATTGAATGAGAATTTCATAAGTGTTTGAAAATCTTTAAAGTTGATTATCTCGAATAGTACGGGATAGAGGGGTCTCAAATTATGCACCCATTTAGAGCCCCCCCTGAGGCTAGATTTGTGCAAAATTTCAATTGAAAATAAGCAAAATTGAATGAGAATTTCATAAGTGTTTGAAAATTTTTAAAGTTGATTATCTCGAATAGTACGGGATAGAGGGGTCTCAAATTATGCACCCATATAGAGCCCCCCTGAAGCTAGATATGTGCAAAATTTCAATTGAAAATAAGCAAAATTGAATGAGAATTTCATAAGTGTTTGAAAATCTTTAAAGTTGATTATCTCGAATAGTACGGGATAGAGGGGTCTCAAATTATGCACCCATATAGAGCCCCCCTTGAGGCTAGATTTGTGCAAAATTTCAATTGAAAATAAGCAAAATTGAATGAGAATTTCATAAGTGTTTGAAAATTTTTAAAGTTGATTATCTCGAATAGTACGGGATAGAGGGGTCTCAAATTATGCACCCATTTAGAGCCCCCCTGAGGCTAGATTTGTGCAAAATTTCAATTGAAAATAAGCAAAATTGAATGAGAATTTCATAAGTGTTTGAAAATCTTTAAAGTTGATTATCTCGAATAGTACGGGATAGAGGGGTCTCAAATTATGCACCCATTTAGAGCCCCCCTGAGGCTAGATTTGTGCAAAATTTCAATTGAAAATAAGCAAAATTGAATGAGAATTTCATAAGTGTTTGAAAATCTTTAAAGTTGATTATCTCGAATAGTACGGGATAGAGGGGTCTCAAATTATGCACCCATTTAGAGCCCCCCTTGAGGCTAGATTTGTGCAAAATTTCAATTGAAAATAAGCAAAATTGAATGAGAATTTCATAAGTGTTTGAAAATCTTTAAAGTTGATTATCTCGAATAGTACGGGATAGAGGGGTCTCAAATTATGCACCCATTTAGAGCCCCCCTGAGGCTAGATTTGTGCAAAATTTCAATTGAAAATAAGCAAAATTGAATGAGAATTTCATAAGTGTTTGAAAATCTTTAAAGTTGATTATCTCGAATAGTACGGGATAGAGGGGTCTCAAATTATGCACCCATTTAGAGCCCCCCTGAGGCTAGATTTGTGCAAAATTTCAATTGAAAACAAACAAAATTGAATGAGAATTTAATAAGTGTTTGAAAATCTTTAAAGTTGATTATCTCGAATAGTACGGGATAGAGGGGTCTCAAATTATGCACCCATTTAGAGCCCCCCTGAGGCTAGATTTGTGCAAAATTTCAATTGAAAATAAGCAAAATTTCAATTGAAAATAAGCAAAATTGAATGAGAATTTCATAAGTGTTTGAAAATCTTTAAAGTTGATTATCTCGAATAGTACGGGATAGAGGGGTCTCAAATTATGCACCCATTTAGAGCCCCCCTGAGGCTAGATTTGTGCAAAATTTCAATTGAAAATAAGCAAAATTGAATGAGAATTTCATAAGTGTTTAAAAATCTTTAAAGTTGATTATCTCGAATAGTACGGGATAGAGGGGTCTCAAATTATGCACCCATATAGAGCCCCCCTGAGGCTAGATTTGTGCAAATTTTCAATTGAAAATAAGCAAAATTGAATGAGAATTTCATAAGTGTTTGAAAATCTTTAAAGTTGATTATCTCGAATAGTACGGGATAGAGGGGTCTCAAATTATGCACCCATTTAGAGCCCCCCTGAGGCTAGATTTGTGCAAAATTTCAATTGAAAATAAGCAAAATTTCAATTGAAAATAAGCAAAATTTCAATTGAAAATAAGCAAAATTGAATGAGAATTTCATAAGTGTTTGAAAATCTTTAAAGTTGATTATCTCGAATAGTACGGGATAGAGGGGTCTCAAATTATGCACCCATTTAGAGCCCCCCCTGAGGCTAGATTTGTGCAAAATTTCAATTGAAAATAAGCAAAATTGAATGAGAATTTCATAAGTGTTTGAAAATTTTTAAAGTTGATTATCTCGAATAGTACGGGATAGAGGGGTCTCAAATTATGCACCCATATAGAGCCCCCCTGAAGCTAGATATGTGCAAAATTTCAATTGAAAATAAGCAAAATTGAATGAGAATTTCATAAGTGTTTGAAAATCTTTAAAGTTGATTATCTCGAATAGTACGGGATAGAGGGGTCTCAAATTATGCACCCATATAGAGCCCCCCTTGAGGCTAGATTTGTGCAAAATTTCAATTGAAAATAAGCAAAATTGAATGAGAATTTCATAAGTGTTTGAAAATCTTTAAAGTTGATTATCTCGAATAGTACGGGATAGAGGGGTCTCAAACTATGCACCCATTTAGAGCCCCCCTGAGGCTAGATTTGTGCAAAATTTCAATTGAAAATAAGCAAAATTGAATGAGAATTTCATAAGTGTTTGAAAATCTTTAAAGTTGATTATCTCGAATAGTACGGGATAGAGGGGTCTCAAATTATGCACCCATTTAGAGCCCCCCTGAGGCTAGATTTGTGCAAAATTTCAATTGAAAATAAGCAAAATTGAATGAGAATTTCATAAGTGTTTGAAAATCTTTAAAGTTGATTATCTCGAATAGTACGGGATAGAGGGGTCTCAAATTATGCACCCATTTAGAGCCCCCCTTGAGGCTAGATTTGTGCAAAATTTCAATTGAAAATAAGCAAAATTGAATGAGAATTTCATAAGTGTTTGAAAATCTTTAAAGTTGATTATCTCGAATAGTACGGGATAGAGGGGTCTCAAATTATGCACCCATTTAGAGCCCCCCTGAGGCTAGATTTGTGCAAAATTTCAATTGAAAATAAGCAAAATTGAATGAGAATTTCATAAGTGTTTGAAAATCTTTAAAGTTGATTATCTCGAATAGTACGGGATAGAGGGGTCTCAAATTATGCACCCATTTAGAGCCCCCCTGAGGCTAGATTTGTGCAAAATTTCAATTGAAAATAAACAAAATTGAATGAGAATTTAATAAGTGTTTGAAAATCTTTAAAGTTGATTATCTCGAATAGTACGGGATAGAGGGGTCTCAAATTATGCACCCATTTAGAGCCCCCCTGAGGCTAGATTTGTGCAAAATTTCAATTGAAAATAAGCAAAATTTCAATTGAAAATAAGCAAAATTGAATGAGAATTTCATAAGTGTTTGAAAATCTTTAAAGTTGATTATCTCGAATAGTACGGGATAGAGGGGTCTCAAATTATGCACCCATTTAGAGCCCCCCTGAGGCTAGATTTGTGCAAAATTTCAATTGAAAATAAGCAAAATTGAATGAGAATTTCATAAGTGTTTGAAAATCTTTAAAGTTGATTATCTCGAATAGTACGGGATAGAGGGATCTCAAACTATGCACCCATTTAGAGCCCCCCTGAGGCTAGATTTGTGCAAAATTTCAATTGAAAATAAGCAAAATTAAATGAGAATTTCATAAGTGTTTGAAAATTTTTAAAGTTGATTATCTCGAATAGTACGGGATAGAGGGGTCTCAAATTATGCACCCATTTAGAGCCCCCCTGAGGCTAGATTTGTGCAAAATTTCAATTGAAAATAAGCAAAATTTCAATTGAAAATAAGCAAAATTTCAATTGAAAATAAGCAAAATTGAATGAGAATTTCATAAGTGTTTGAAAATTTTTAAAGTTGATTATCTCGAATACTACGGGATAGAGGGGTCTCAAATTATGCACCCATTTAGAGCCCCCCTGAGGCTAGATTTGTGCAAAATTTCAATTGAAAATAAGCAAAATTGAATGAGAATTTCATAAGTGTTTGAAAATCTTTAAAGTTGATTATCTCGAATAGTACGGGATAGAGGGGTCTCAAATTATGCACCCATATAGAGCCCCCCTTGAGGCTAGATTTCTGCAAAATTTCAATTGAAAATAAGCAAAATTGAATGAGAATTTCATAAGTGTTTGAAAATCTTTAAAGTTGATTATCTCGAATAGTACGGGATAGAGGGGTCTCAAATTATGCACCCATTTAGAGCCCCCCTGAGGCTAGATTTGTGCAAATTTTCAATTGAAAATAAGCAAAATTGAATGAGAGTTTCATAAGTGTTTGAAAATCTTTAAAGTTGATTATCTCGAATAGTACGGGATAGAGGGATCTCAAATTATGCACCCATTTAGAGCCCCCCTGAGGCTAGATTTGTGCAAAATTTCAATTGAAAACAAACAAAATTGAATGAGAATTTAATAAGTGTTTGAAAATCTTTAAAGTTGATTATCTCGAATAGTACGGGATAGAGGGGTCTCAAATTATGCACCCATTTAGAGCCCCCCTGAGGCTAGATTTGTGCAAAATTTCAATTGAAAATAAGCAAAATTTCAATTGAAAATAAGCAAAATTGAATGAGAATTTCATAAGTGTTTGAAAATCTTTAAAGTTGATTATCTCGAATAGTACGGGATAGAGGGGTCTCAAATTATGCACCCATTTAGAGCCCCCCTGAGGCTAGATTTGTGCAAAATTTCAATTGAAAATAAGCAAAATTGAATGAGAATTTCATAAGTGTTTGAAAATCTTTAAAGTTGATTATCTCGAATAGTACGGGATAGAGGGGTCTCAAATTATGCACCCATTTAGAGCCCCCCTGAGGCTAGATTTGTGCAAATTTGCAATTGAAAATAAGCAAAATTGAATGAGAATTTCATAAGTGTTTGAAAATCTTTAAAGTTGATTATCTCGAACAGTACGGGATAAAGGGGTCTCAAACTATGCACCCATTTAGAGCCCCCCTGAGGCTAGATTTGTGCAAAATTTCAATTGAAAATAAGCAAAATTAAATGAGAATTTCATAAGTGTTTGAAAATTTTTAAAGTTGATTATCTCGAATAGTACGGGATAGAGGGGTCTCAAATTATGCACCCATTTAGAGCCCCCCTGAGGCTAGATTTGTGCAAAATTTCAATTGAAAATAAGCAAAATTGAATGAGAATTTCATAAGTGTTTGAAAATTTTTAAAGTTGATTATCTCGAATAGTACGGGATAGAGGGGTCTCAAATTATGCACCCACATAGAGCCCCCCTGAGGCTAGATTTGTGCAAAATTTCAATTGAAAACAAACAAAATTGAATGAGAATTTCATAAGTGTTTGAAAATCTTTAAAGTTGATTATCTCGAATAGTACGGGATAGAGGGGTCTCAAATTATGCACCCATATAGAGCCCCCCTGAAGCTAGATTTGTGCAAAATTTCAATTGAAAATAAGCAAAATTGAATGAGAATTTCATAAGTGTTTGAAAATCTTTAAAGTTGATTATCTCGAATAGTACGGGATAGAGGGGTCTCAAATTATGCACCCATTTAGAGCCCCCCTGAGGCTAGATTTGTGCAAAATTTCAATTGAAAATAAGCAAAATTGAATGAGAATTTAATAAGTGTTTGAAAATCTTTAAAGTTGATTATCTCGAATAGTACGGGATAGAGGGGTCTCAAATTATGCACCCATTTAGAGCCCCCCTGAGGCTAGATTTGTGCAAAATTTCAATTGAAAATAAGCAAAATTGAATGAGAATTTCATAAGTGTTTAAAAATCTTTAAAGTTGATTATCTCGAATAGTACGGGATAGAGGGGTCTCAAATTATGCACCCATATAGAGCCCCCCTGAGGCTAGATTTGTGCAAAATTTCAATTGAAAACAAACAAAATTGAATGAGAATTTCATAAGTGTTTGAAAATCTTTAAAGTTGATTATCTCGAATAGTACGGGATAGAGGGGTCTCAAATTATGCACCCATTTAGAGCCCCCCTGAGGCTAGATTTGTGCAAAATTTCAATTGAAAATAAGCAAAATTGAATGAGAATTTCATAAGTGTTTGAAAATCTTTAAAGTTGATTATCTCGAATAGTACGGGATAGAGGGGTCTCAAATTATGCACCCATTTAGAGCCCCCCTTGAGGCTAGATTTGTGCAAAATTTCAATTGAAAATAAGCAAAATTGAATGAGAATTTCATAAGTGTTTGAAAATCTTTAAAGTTGATTATCTCGAATAGTACGGGATAGAGGGGTCTCAAATTATGCACCCATTTAGAGCCCCCCTGAGGCTAGATTTGTGCAAAATTTCAATTGGAAATAAGCAAAATTGAATGAGAATTTCATAAGTGTTTAAAAATCTTTAAAGTTGATTATCTCGAATAGTACGGGATAGAGGGATCTCAAATTATGCACCCATATAGAGCCCCCCCTGAGGCTAGATTTGTGCAAATTTTCAATTGAAAATAAGCAAAATTGAATGAGAATTTCATAAGTGTTTGAAAATCTTTAAAGTTGATTATCTCGAATAGTACGGGATAGAGGGGTCTCAAATTATGCACCCATTTAGAGCCCCCCTGAGGCTAGATTTGTGCAAAATTTCAATTGAAAATAAGCAAAATTGAATGAGAATTTCATAAGTGTTTGAAAATCTTTAAAGTTGATTATCTCGAACAGTACGGGATAGAGGGGTCTCAAACTATGCACCCATTTAGAGCCCCCCTGAGGCTAGATTTGTGCAAAATTTCAATTGAAAATAAGCAAAATTAAATGAGAATTTCATAAGTGTTTGAAAATTTTTAAAGTTGATTATCTCGAATAGTACGGGATAGAGGGGTCTCAAATTATGCACCCATTTAGAGCCCCCCTGAGGCTAGATTTGTGCAAAATTTCAATTGAAAATAAGCAAAATTTCAATTGAAAATAAGCAAAATTTCAATTGAAAATAAGCAAAATTGAATGAGAATTTCATAAGTGTTTGAAAATCTTTAAAGTTGATTATCTCGAATAGTACGGGATAGAGGGGTCTCAAACTATGCACCCATTTAGAGCCCCCCTGAGGCTAGATTTGTGCAAAATTTCAATTGAAAATAAGCAAAATTGAATGAGAATTTCATAAGTGTTTGAAAATTTTTAAAGTTGATTATCTCGAATAGTACGGGATAGAGGGGTCTCAAATTATGCACCCATATAGAGCCCCCCTGAAGCTAGATATGTGCAAAATTTCAATTGAAAATAAGCAAAATTGAATGAGAATTTCATAAGTGTTTGAAAATCTTTAAAGTTGATTATCTCGAATAGTACGGGATAGAGGGGTCTCAAATTATGCACCCATTTAGAGCCCCCCTGAGGCTAGATTTGTGCAAAATTTCAATTGAAAATAAGCAAAATTGAATGAGAATTTCATAAGTGTTTGAAAATCTTTAAAGTTGATTATCTCGAATAGTACGGGATAGAGGGGTCTCAAATTATGCACCCATATAGAGCCCCCCTTGAGGCTAGATTTGTGCAAAATTTCAATTGAAAATAAGCAAAATTGAATGAGAATTTCATAAGTGTTTGAAAATTTTTAAAGTTGATTATCTCGAATAGTACGGGATAGAGGGGTCTCAAATTATGCACCCATTTAGAGCCCCCCTGAGGCTAGATTTGTGCAAAATTTCAATTGAAAATAAGCAAAATTTCAATTGAAAATAAGCAAAATTGAATGAGAATTTCATAAGTGTTTGAAAATCTTTAAAGTTGATTATCTCGAATAGTACGGGATAGAGGGGTCTCAAATTATGCACCCATTTAGAGCCCCC
The DNA here is from genome assembly GCF_024763615.1 of Phlebotomus papatasi. Classification (NCBI taxonomy): domain Eukaryota; kingdom Metazoa; phylum Arthropoda; class Insecta; order Diptera; family Psychodidae; genus Phlebotomus; species Phlebotomus papatasi. The sequence goes on from NW_026604456.1 coordinate 275,513, forward strand.
CTGAGGCTAGATTTGTGCAAAATTTCAATTGAAAATAGAGGGGTCTCAAATTATGCACCCATTTAGAGCCCCCCTGAGGCTAGATTTGTGCAAAATTTCAATTGAAAATAAGCAAAATTTCAATTGAAAATAAGCAAAATTGAATGAGAATTTCATAAGTGTTTGAAAATCTTTAAAGTTGATTATCTCGAATAGTACGGGATAGAGGGGTCTCAAATTATGCACCCATTTAGAGCCCCCCTGAGGCTAGATTTGTGCAAAATTTCAATTGAAAATAAGCAAAATTAAATGAGAATTTCATAAGTGTTTGAAAATTTTTAAAGTTGATTATCTCGAATAGTACGGGATAGAGGGGTCTCAAATTATGCACCCATTTAGAGCCCCCCTGAGGCTAGATTTGTGCAAAATTTCAATTGAAAATAAGCAAAATTTCAATTGAAAATAAGCAAAATTTCAATTGAAAATAAGCAAAATTGAATGAGAATTTCATAAGTGTTTGAAAATCTTTAAAGTTGATTATCTCGAATAGTACGGGATAGAGGGGTCTCAAATTATGCACCCATTTAGAGCCCCCCTGAGGCTAGATTTGTGCAAAATTTCAATTGAAAATAAGCAAAATTGAATGAGAATTTCATAAGTGTTTGAAAATCTTTAAAGTTGATTATCTCGAATAGTACGGGATAGAGGGATCTCAAATTATGCACCCATTTAGAGCCCCCCTGAGGCTAGATTTGTGCAAAATTTCAATTGAAAACAAACAAAATTGAATGAGAATTTAATAAGTGTTTGAAAATCTTTAAAGTTGATTATCTCGAATAGTACGGGATAGAGGTGTCTCAAATTATGCACCCATTTAGAGCCCCCCTGAGGCTAGATTTGTGCAAAATTTCAATTGAAAATAAGCAAAATTGAATGAGAATTTCATAAGTGTTTGAAAATCTTTAAAGTTGATTATCTCGAATAGTACGGGATAGAGGGGTCTCAAATTATGCACCCATTTAGAGCCCCCCTGAGGCTAGATTTGTGCAAAATTTCAATTGAAAATAAGCAAAATTGAATGAGAATTTCATAAGTGTTTGAAAATCTTTAAAGTTGATTATCTCGAATAGTACGGGATAGAGGGGTCTCAAATTATGCACCCATTTAGAGCCCCCCTTGAGGCTAGATTTGTGCAAAATTTCAATTGAAAATAAGCAAAATTGAATGAGAATTTCATAAGTGTTTGAAAATCTTTAAAGTTGATTATCTCGAATAGTACGGGATAGAGGGGTCTCAAATTATGCACCCATTTAGAGCCCCCCTGAGGCTAGATTTGTGCAAAATTTCAATTGAAAATAAGCAAAATTGAATGAGAATTTCATAAGTGTTTGAAAATCTTTAAAGTTGATTATCTCGAATAGTACGGGATAGAGGGGTCTCAAATTATGCACCCATTTAGAGCCCCCCTGAGGCTAGATTTGTGCAAAATTTCAATTGAAAATAAACAAAATTGAATGAGAATTTAATAAGTGTTTGAAAATCTTTAAAGTTGATTATCTCGAATAGTACGGGATAGAGGGGTCTCAAATTATGCACCCATTTAGAGCCCCCCTGAGGCTAGATTTGTGCAAAATTTCAATTGAAAATAAGCAAAATTTCAATTGAAAATAAGCAAAATTGAATGAGAATTTCATAAGTGTTTGAAAATCTTTAAAGTTGATTATCTCGAATAGTACGGGATAGAGGGGTCTCAAATTATGCACCCATTTAGAGCCCCCCTGAGGCTAGATTTGTGCAAAATTTCAATTGAAAATAAGCAAAATTGAATGAGAATTTCATAAGTGTTTGAAAATCTTTAAAGTTGATTATCTCGAATAGTACGGGATAGAGGGATCTCAAACTATGCACCCATTTAGAGCCCCCCTGAGGCTAGATTTGTGCAAAATTTCAATTGAAAATAAGCAAAATTAAATGAGAATTTCATAAGTGTTTGAAAATTTTTAAAGTTGATTATCTCGAATAGTACGGGATAGAGGGGTCTCAAATTATGCACCCATTTAGAGCCCCCCTGAGGCTAGATTTGTGCAAAATTTCAATTGAAAATAAGCAAAATTTCAATTGAAAATAAGCAAAATTTCAATTGAAAATAAGCAAAATTGAATGAGAATTTCATAAGTGTTTGAAAATTTTTAAAGTTGATTATCTCGAATACTACGGGATAGAGGGGTCTCAAATTATGCACCCATTTAGAGCCCCCCTGAGGCTAGATTTGTGCAAAATTTCAATTGAAAATAAGCAAAATTGAATGAGAATTTCATAAGTGTTTGAAAATCTTTAAAGTTGATTATCTCGAATAGTACGGGATAGAGGGGTCTCAAATTATGCACCCATATAGAGCCCCCCTTGAGGCTAGATTTCTGCAAAATTTCAATTGAAAATAAGCAAAATTGAATGAGAATTTCATAAGTGTTTGAAAATCTTTAAAGTTGATTATCTCGAATAGTACGGGATAGAGGGGTCTCAAATTATGCACCCATTTAGAGCCCCCCTGAGGCTAGATTTGTGCAAATTTTCAATTGAAAATAAGCAAAATTGAATGAGAGTTTCATAAGTGTTTGAAAATCTTTAAAGTTGATTATCTCGAATAGTACGGGATAGAGGGATCTCAAATTATGCACCCATTTAGAGCCCCCCTGAGGCTAGATTTGTGCAAAATTTCAATTGAAAACAAACAAAATTGAATGAGAATTTAATAAGTGTTTGAAAATCTTTAAAGTTGATTATCTCGAATAGTACGGGATAGAGGGGTCTCAAATTATGCACCCATTTAGAGCCCCCCTGAGGCTAGATTTGTGCAAAATTTCAATTGAAAATAAGCAAAATTTCAATTGAAAATAAGCAAAATTGAATGAGAATTTCATAAGTGTTTGAAAATCTTTAAAGTTGATTATCTCGAATAGTACGGGATAGAGGGGTCTCAAATTATGCACCCATTTAGAGCCCCCCTGAGGCTAGATTTGTGCAAAATTTCAATTGAAAATAAGCAAAATTGAATGAGAATTTCATAAGTGTTTGAAAATCTTTAAAGTTGATTATCTCGAATAGTACGGGATAGAGGGGTCTCAAATTATGCACCCATTTAGAGCCCCCCTGAGGCTAGATTTGTGCAAATTTGCAATTGAAAATAAGCAAAATTGAATGAGAATTTCATAAGTGTTTGAAAATCTTTAAAGTTGATTATCTCGAACAGTACGGGATAAAGGGGTCTCAAACTATGCACCCATTTAGAGCCCCCCTGAGGCTAGATTTGTGCAAAATTTCAATTGAAAATAAGCAAAATTAAATGAGAATTTCATAAGTGTTTGAAAATTTTTAAAGTTGATTATCTCGAATAGTACGGGATAGAGGGGTCTCAAATTATGCACCCATTTAGAGCCCCCCTGAGGCTAGATTTGTGCAAAATTTCAATTGAAAATAAGCAAAATTGAATGAGAATTTCATAAGTGTTTGAAAATTTTTAAAGTTGATTATCTCGAATAGTACGGGATAGAGGGGTCTCAAATTATGCACCCACATAGAGCCCCCCTGAGGCTAGATTTGTGCAAAATTTCAATTGAAAACAAACAAAATTGAATGAGAATTTCATAAGTGTTTGAAAATCTTTAAAGTTGATTATCTCGAATAGTACGGGATAGAGGGGTCTCAAATTATGCACCCATATAGAGCCCCCCTGAAGCTAGATTTGTGCAAAATTTCAATTGAAAATAAGCAAAATTGAATGAGAATTTCATAAGTGTTTGAAAATCTTTAAAGTTGATTATCTCGAATAGTACGGGATAGAGGGGTCTCAAATTATGCACCCATTTAGAGCCCCCCTGAGGCTAGATTTGTGCAAAATTTCAATTGAAAATAAGCAAAATTGAATGAGAATTTAATAAGTGTTTGAAAATCTTTAAAGTTGATTATCTCGAATAGTACGGGATAGAGGGGTCTCAAATTATGCACCCATTTAGAGCCCCCCTGAGGCTAGATTTGTGCAAAATTTCAATTGAAAATAAGCAAAATTGAATGAGAATTTCATAAGTGTTTAAAAATCTTTAAAGTTGATTATCTCGAATAGTACGGGATAGAGGGGTCTCAAATTATGCACCCATATAGAGCCCCCCTGAGGCTAGATTTGTGCAAAATTTCAATTGAAAACAAACAAAATTGAATGAGAATTTCATAAGTGTTTGAAAATCTTTAAAGTTGATTATCTCGAATAGTACGGGATAGAGGGGTCTCAAATTATGCACCCATTTAGAGCCCCCCTGAGGCTAGATTTGTGCAAAATTTCAATTGAAAATAAGCAAAATTGAATGAGAATTTCATAAGTGTTTGAAAATCTTTAAAGTTGATTATCTCGAATAGTACGGGATAGAGGGGTCTCAAATTATGCACCCATTTAGAGCCCCCCTTGAGGCTAGATTTGTGCAAAATTTCAATTGAAAATAAGCAAAATTGAATGAGAATTTCATAAGTGTTTGAAAATCTTTAAAGTTGATTATCTCGAATAGTACGGGATAGAGGGGTCTCAAATTATGCACCCATTTAGAGCCCCCCTGAGGCTAGATTTGTGCAAAATTTCAATTGGAAATAAGCAAAATTGAATGAGAATTTCATAAGTGTTTAAAAATCTTTAAAGTTGATTATCTCGAATAGTACGGGATAGAGGGATCTCAAATTATGCACCCATATAGAGCCCCCCCTGAGGCTAGATTTGTGCAAATTTTCAATTGAAAATAAGCAAAATTGAATGAGAATTTCATAAGTGTTTGAAAATCTTTAAAGTTGATTATCTCGAATAGTACGGGATAGAGGGGTCTCAAATTATGCACCCATTTAGAGCCCCCCTGAGGCTAGATTTGTGCAAAATTTCAATTGAAAATAAGCAAAATTGAATGAGAATTTCATAAGTGTTTGAAAATCTTTAAAGTTGATTATCTCGAACAGTACGGGATAGAGGGGTCTCAAACTATGCACCCATTTAGAGCCCCCCTGAGGCTAGATTTGTGCAAAATTTCAATTGAAAATAAGCAAAATTAAATGAGAATTTCATAAGTGTTTGAAAATTTTTAAAGTTGATTATCTCGAATAGTACGGGATAGAGGGGTCTCAAATTATGCACCCATTTAGAGCCCCCCTGAGGCTAGATTTGTGCAAAATTTCAATTGAAAATAAGCAAAATTTCAATTGAAAATAAGCAAAATTTCAATTGAAAATAAGCAAAATTGAATGAGAATTTCATAAGTGTTTGAAAATCTTTAAAGTTGATTATCTCGAATAGTACGGGATAGAGGGGTCTCAAACTATGCACCCATTTAGAGCCCCCCTGAGGCTAGATTTGTGCAAAATTTCAATTGAAAATAAGCAAAATTGAATGAGAATTTCATAAGTGTTTGAAAATTTTTAAAGTTGATTATCTCGAATAGTACGGGATAGAGGGGTCTCAAATTATGCACCCATATAGAGCCCCCCTGAAGCTAGATATGTGCAAAATTTCAATTGAAAATAAGCAAAATTGAATGAGAATTTCATAAGTGTTTGAAAATCTTTAAAGTTGATTATCTCGAATAGTACGGGATAGAGGGGTCTCAAATTATGCACCCATTTAGAGCCCCCCTGAGGCTAGATTTGTGCAAAATTTCAATTGAAAATAAGCAAAATTGAATGAGAATTTCATAAGTGTTTGAAAATCTTTAAAGTTGATTATCTCGAATAGTACGGGATAGAGGGGTCTCAAATTATGCACCCATATAGAGCCCCCCTTGAGGCTAGATTTGTGCAAAATTTCAATTGAAAATAAGCAAAATTGAATGAGAATTTCATAAGTGTTTGAAAATTTTTAAAGTTGATTATCTCGAATAGTACGGGATAGAGGGGTCTCAAATTATGCACCCATTTAGAGCCCCCCTGAGGCTAGATTTGTGCAAAATTTCAATTGAAAATAAGCAAAATTTCAATTGAAAATAAGCAAAATTGAATGAGAATTTCATAAGTGTTTGAAAATCTTTAAAGTTGATTATCTCGAATAGTACGGGATAGAGGGGTCTCAAATTATGCACCCATTTAGAGCCCCCCTGAGGCTAGATTTGTGCAAAATTTCAATTGAAAATAAGCAAAATTAAATGAGAATTTCATAAGTGTTTGAAAATTTTTAAAGTTGATTATCTCGAATAGTACGGGATAGAGGGGTCTCAAATTATGCACCCATTTAGAGCCCCCCTGAGGCTAGATTTGTGCAAAATTTCAATTGAAAATAAGCAAAATTTCAATTGAAAATAAGCAAAATTTCAATTGAAAATAAGCAAAATTGAATGAGAATTTCATAAGTGTTTGAAAATCTTTAAAGTTGATTATCTCGAATAGTACGGGATAGAGGGGTCTCAAATTATGCACCCATTTAGAGCCCCCCTGAGGCTAGATTTGTGCAAAATTTCAATTGAAAATAAGCAAAATTGAATGAGAATTTCATAAGTGTTTGAAAATCTTTAAAGTTGATTATCTCGAATAGTACGGGATAGAGGGATCTCAAATTATGCACCCATTTAGAGCCCCCCTGAGGCTAGATTTGTGCAAAATTTCAATTGAAAACAAACAAAATTGAATGAGAATTTAATAAGTGTTTGAAAATCTTTAAAGTTGATTATCTCGAATAGTACGGGATAGAGGGGTCTCAAATTATGCACCCATTTAGAGCCCCCCTGAGGCTAGATTTGTGCAAAATTTCAATTGAAAATAAGCAAAATTGAATGAGAATTTCATAAGTGTTTGAAAATCTTTAAAGTTGATTATCTCGAATAGTACGGGATAGAGGGGTCTCAAATTATGCACCCATTTAGAGCCCCCCTGAGGCTAGATTTGTGCAAAATTTCAATTGAAAATAAGCAAAATTGAATGAGAATTTCATAAGTGTTTGAAAATCTTTAAAGTTGATTATCTCGAATAGTACGGGATAGAGGGATCTCAAACTATGCACCCATTTAGAGCCCCCCTGAGGCTAGATTTGTGCAAAATTTCAATTGAAAATAAGCAAAATTAAATGAGAATTTCATAAGTGTTTGAAAATTTTTAAAGTTGATTATCTCGAATAGTACGGGATAGAGGGGTCTCAAATTATGCACCCATTTAGAGCCCCCCTGAGGCTAGATTTGTGCAAAATTTCAATTGAAAATAAGCAAAATTTCAATTGAAAATAAGCAAAATTTCAATTGAAAATAAGCAAAATTGAATGAGAATTTCATAAGTGTTTGAAAATTTTTAAAGTTGATTATCTCGAATACTACGGGATAGAGGGGTCTCAAATTATGCACCCATTTAGAGCCCCCCTGAGGCTAGATTTGTGCAAAATTTCAATTGAAAATAAGCAAAATTGAATGAGAATTTCATAAGTGTTTGAAAATCTTTAAAGTTGATTATCTCGAATAGTACGGGATAGAGGGGTCTCAAATTATGCACCCATATAGAGCCCCCCTTGAGGCTAGATTTCTGCAAAATTTCAATTGAAAATAAGCAAAATTGAATGAGAATTTCATAAGTGTTTGAAAATCTTTAAAGTTGATTATCTCGAATAGTACGGGATAGAGGGGTCTCAAATTATGCACCCATTTAGAGCCCCCCTGAGGCTAGATTTGTGCAAATTTTCAATTGAAAATAAGCAAAATTGAATGAGAGTTTCATAAGTGTTTGAAAATCTTTAAAGTTGATTATCTCGAATAGTACGGGATAGAGGGATCCCAAATTATGCACCCATTTAGAGCCCCCCTGAGGCTAGATTTGTGCAAAATTTCAATTGAAAACAAACAAAATTGAATGAGAATTTAATAAGTGTTTGAAAATCTTTAAAGTTGATTATCTCGAATAGTACGGGATAGAGGGGTCTCAAATTATGCACCCATTTAGAGCCCCCCTGAGGCTAGATTTGTGCAAAATTTCAATTGAAAATAAGCAAAATTTCAATTGAAAATAAGCAAAATTGAATGAGAATTTCATAAGTGTTTGAAAATCTTTAAAGTTGATTATCTCGAATAGTACGGGATAGATGGGTCTCAAATTATGCACCCATTTAGAGCCCCCCTGAGGCTAGATTTGTGCAAAATTTCAATTGAAAATAAGCAAAATTGAATGAGAATTTCATAAGTGTTTGAAAATCTTTAAAGTTGATTATCTCGAATAGTACGGGATAGAGGGGTCTCAAATTATGCACCCATTTAGAGCCCCCCTGAGGCTAGATTTGTGCAAATTTGCAATTGAAAATAAGCAAAATTGAATGAGAATTTCATAAGTGTTTGAAAATCTTTAAAGTTGATTATCTCGAACAGTACGGGATAAAGGGGTCTCAAACTATGCACCCATTTAGAGCCCCCCTGAGGCTAGATTTGTGCAAAATTTCAATTGAAAATAAGCAAAATTAAATGAGAATTTCATAAGTGTTTGAAAATTTTTAAAGTTGATTATCTCGAATAGTACGGGATAGAGGGGTCTCAAATTATGCACCCATTTAGAGCCCCCCTGAGGCTAGATTTGTGCAAAATTTCAATTGAAAATAAGCAAAATTGAATGAGAATTTCATAAGTGTTTGAAAATTTTTAAAGTTGATTATCTCGAATAGTACGGGATAGAGGGGTCTCAAATTATGCACCCATATAGAGCCCCCCTGAGGCTAGATTTGTGCAAAATTTCAATTTAAAACAAACAAAATTGAATGAGAATTTCATAAGTGTTTGAAAATCTTTAAAGTTGATTATCTCGAATAGTACGGGATAGAGGGGTCTCAAATTATGCACCCATATAGAGCCCCCCCTGAAGCTAGATTTGTGCAAAATTTCAATTGAAAATAAGCAAAATTGAATGAGAATTTCATAAGTGTTTGAAAATCTTTAAAGTTGATTATCTCGAATAGTACGGGATAGAGGGGTCTCAAATTATGCACCCATTTAGAGCCCCCCCTGAGGCTAGATTTGTGCAAAATTTCAATTGAAAATAAGCAAAATTGAATGAGAATTTAATAAGTGTTTGAAAATCTTTAAAGTTGATTATCTCGAATAGTACGGGATAGAGGGGTCTCAAATTATGCACCCATTTAGAGCCCCCCTGAGGCTAGATTTGTGCAAAATTTCAATTGAAAATAAGCAAAATTGAATGAGAATTTCATAAGTGTTTGAAAATCTTTAAAGTTGATTATCTCGAATAGTACGGGATAGAGGGGTCTCAAATTATGCACCCATTTAGAGCCCCCCTTGAGGCTAGATTTGTGCAAAATTTCAATTGAAAATAAGCAAAATTGAATGAGAATTTCATAAGTGTTTGAAAATCTTTAAAGTTGATTATCTCGAATAGTACGGGATAGAGGGGTCTCAAATTATGCACCCATTTAGAGCCCCCCTGAGGCTAGATTTGTGCAAAATTTCAATTGAAAATAAGCAAAATTGAATGAGAATTTCATAAGTGTTTAAAAATCTTTAAAGTTGATTATCTCGAATAGTACGGGATAGAGGGATCTCAAATTATGCACCCATATAGAGCCCCCCTGAGGCTAGATTTGTGCAAATTTTCAATTGAAAATAAGCAAAATTGAATGAGAATTTCATAAGTGTTTGAAAATCTTTAAAGTTGATTATCTCGAATAGTACGGGATAGAGGGGTCTCAAATTATGCACCCATTTAGAGCCCCCCTGAGGCTAGATTTGTGTAAAATTTCAATTGAAAATAAGCAAAATTGAATGAGAATTTCATAAGTGTTTGAAAATCTTTAAAGTTGATTATCTCGAACAGTACGGGATAGAGGGGTCTCAAACTATGCACCCATTTAGAGCCCCCCTGAGGCTAGATTTGTGCAAAATTTCAATTGAAAATAAGCAAAATTAAATGAGAATTTCATAAGTGTTTGAAAATTTTTAAAGTTGATTATCTCGAATAGTACGGGATAGAGGGGTCTCAAATTATGCACCCATTTAGAGCCCCCCTGAGGCTAGATTTGTGCAAAATTTCAATTGAAAATAAGCAAAATTTCAATTGAAAATAAGCAAAATTTCAATTGAAAATAAGCAAAATTGAATGAGAATTTCATAAGTGTTTGAAAATCTTTAAAGTTGATTATCTCGAATAGTACGGGATTAGAGATGATAAATTTTCAGAAATTTCTCAGCAGTCGCCATCTACTTTAGGCGGAAATTCATGAAATTTCATGAAATTTACCAACTCTATACGGGATAGAGGGGTCTCAAATTATGCACCCATTTAGAGCCCCCCTGAGGCTAGATTTGTGCAAAATTTCAATTGAAAATAAGCAAAATTGAATGAGAATTTCATAAGTGTTTGAAAATTTTTAAAGTTGATTATCTCGAATAGTACGGGATAGAGGGGTCTCAAATTATGCACCCATATAGAGCCCCCCTGAAGCTAGATATGTGCAAAATTTCAATTGAAAATAAGCAAAATTGAATGAGAATTTCATAAGTGTTTGAAAATCTTTAAAGTTGATTATCTCGAATAGTACGGGATAGAGGGGTCTCAAATTATGCACCCATTTAGAGCCCCCCTGAGGCTAGATTTGTGCAAAATTTCAATTGAAAATAAGCAAAATTGAATGAGAATTTCATAAGTGTTTGAAAATCTTTAAAGTTGATTATCTCGAATAGTACGGGATAGAGGGGTCTCAAATTATGCACCCATATAGAGCCCCCCTTGAGGCTAGATTTGTGCAAAATTTCAATTGAAAATAAGCAAAATTGAATGAGAATTTCATAAGTGTTTGAAAATTTTTAAAGTTGATTATCTCGAATAGTACGGGATAGAGGGGTCTCAAATTATGCACCCATTTAGAGCCCCCCTGAGGCTAGATTTGTGCAAAATTTCAATTGAAAATAAGCAAAATTGAATGAGAATTTCATAAGTGTTTGAAAATCTTTAAAGTTGATTATCTCGAATAGTACGGGATAGAGGGGTCTCAAATTATGCACCCATTTAGAGCCCCCCTGAGGCTAGATTTGTGCAAATTTTCAATTGAAAATAAGCAAAATTGAATGAGAGTTTCATAAGTGTTTGAAAATCTTTAAAGTTGATTATCTCGAATAGTACGGGATAGAGGGATCTCAAATTATGCACCCATTTAGAGCCCCCCTGAGGCTAGATTTGTGCAAAATTTCAATTGAAAACAAACAAAATTGAATGAGAATTTAATAAGTGTTTGAAAATCTTTAAAGTTGATTATCTCGAATAGTACGGGATAGAGGGGTCTCAAATTATGCACCCATTTAGAGCCCCCCTGAGGCTAGATTTGTGCAAAATTTCAATTGAAAATAAGCAAAATTGAATGAGAATTTCATAAGTGTTTGAAAATCTTTAAAGTTGATTATCTCGAATAGTACGGGATAGAGGGGTCTCAAATTATGCACCCATTTAGAGCCCCCCTGAGGCTAGATTTGTGCAAATTTTCAATTGAAAATAAGCAAAATTGAATGAGAATTTCATAAGTGTTTGAAAATCTTTAAAGTTGATTATCTCGAATAGTACGGGATAGAGGGGTCTCAAATTATGCACCCATTTAGAGCCCCCACTTGAGGCTAGATTTGTGCAAAATTTCAATTGAAAATAAGCAAAATTGAATGAGAATTTCATAAGTGTTTGAAAATCTTTAAAGTTGATTATCTCGAATAGTACGGGATAGAGGGGTCTCAAATTATGCACCCATTTAGAGCCCCCCCTTGAGGCTAGATTTGTGCAAAATTTCAATTGAAAATAAGCAAAATTGAATGAGAATTTCATAAGTGTTTGAAATTCTTTAAAGTTGATTATCTCGAATAGTACGGGATAGAGGGGTCTCAAATTATGCACCCATTTAGAGCCCCCCTGAGGCTAGATTTGTGCAAAATTTCAATTGAAAATAAGCAAAATTGAATGAGAATTTCATAAGTGTTTAAAAATCTTTAAAGTTGATTATCTCGAATAGTACGGGATAGAGGGGTCTCAAATTATGCACCCATATAGAGCCCCCCTGAGGCTAGATTTGTGCAAAATTTCAATTGAAAATAAGCAAAATTGAATGAGAATTTCATAAGTGTTTGAAAATCTTTAAAGTTGATTATCTCGAATAGTACGGGATAGAGGGGTCTCAAATTATGCACCCATTTAGAGCCCCCCTGAGGCTAGATTTGTGCAAAATTTCAATTGAAAATAAGCAAAATTGAATGAGAATTTCATAAGTGTTTGAAAATCTTTAAAGTTGATTATCTCGAATAGTACGGGATAGAGGGGTCTCAAACTATGCACCCATTTAGAGCCCCCCTGAGGCTAGATTTGTGCAAAATTTCAATTGAAAATAAGCAAAATTAAATGAGAATTTCATAAGTGTTTGAAAATTTTTAAAGTTGATTATCTCGAATAGTACGGGATAGAGGGGTCTCAAATTATGCACCCATTTAGAGCCCCCCTGAGGCTAGATTTGTGCAAAATTTCAATTGAAAATAAGCAAAATTTCAATTGAAAATAAGCAAGATTTGTGCAAATTTTCAATTGAAAATAAGCAAAATTGAATGAGAATTTCATAAGTGTTTGAAAATCTTTAAAGTTGATTATCTCGAATAGTACGGGATAGAGGGGTCTCAAATTATGCACCCATTTAAAGCCCCCCTGAGGCTAGATTTGTGCAAAATTTCAATTGAAAATAAGCAAAATTGAATGAGAATTTCATAAGTGTTTGAAAATCTTTAAAGTTGATTATCTCGAATAGTACGGGATAGAGGGGTCTCAAATTATGCACCCATATAGAGCCCCCCTGAGGCTAGATTTGTGCAAAATTTCAATTGAAAATAAGCAAAATTGAATGAGAATTTCATAAGTGTTTGAAAATCTTTAAAGTTGATTATCTCGAATAGTACGGGATAGAGGGGTCTCAAATTATGCACCCATTTAGAGCCCCCCTTGAGGCTAGATTTGTGCAAAATTTCAATTGAAAATAAGCAAAATTGAATGAGAATTTCATAAGTGTTTGAAAATCTTTAAAGTTGATTATCTCGAATAGTACGGGATAGAGGGGTCTCAAATTATGCACCCATTTAGAGCCCCCCTGAGGCTAGATTTGTGCAAAATTTCAATTGAAAATAAGCAAAATTGAATGAGAATTTCATAAGTGTTTGAAAATCTTTAAAGTTGATTATCTCGAATAGTACGGGATAGATGGGTCTCAAATTATGCACCCATATAGAGCCCCCCTGAGGCTAGATTTGTGCAAAATTTCAATTGAAAATAAGCAAAATTGAATGAGAATTTCATAAGTGTTTGAAAATCTTTAAAGTTGATTATCTCGAATAGTACGGGATAGAGGGGTCTCAAATTATGCACCCATTTAGAGCCCCCCTGAGGCTAGATTTGTGCAAAATTTCAATTGAAAATAAGCAAAATTGAATGAGAATTTCATAAGTGTTTGAAAATCTTTAAAGTTGATTATCTCGAATAGTACGGGATAGAGGGATCTCAAATTATGCACCCATTTAGAGCCCCCCTGAGGCTAGATTTGTGCAAAATTTCAATTGAAAACAAACAAAATTGAATGAGAATTTAATAAGTGTTTGAAAATCTTTAAAGTTGATTATCTCGAATAGTACGGGATAGAGGGGTCTCAAATTATGCACCCATTTAGAGCCCCCCTGAGGCTAGATTTGTGCAAAATTTCAATTGAAAATAAGCAAAATTTCAATTGAAAATAAGCAAAATTGAATGAGAATTTCATAAGTGTTTGAAAATCTTTAAAGTTGATTATCTCGAATAGTACGGGATAGAGGGGTCTCAAATTATGCACCCATTTAGAGCCCTTCTGAGGCTAGATTTGTGCAAAATTTCAATTGAAAATAAGCAAAATTGAATGAGAATTTCATAAGTGTTTGAAAATCTTTAAAGTTGATTATCTCGAATAGTACGGGATAGAGGGATCTCAAACTATGCACCCATTTAGAGCCCCCCTGAGGCTAGATTTGTGCAAAATTTCAATTGAAAATAAGCAAAATTAAATGAGAATTTCATAAGTGTTTGAAAATTTTTAAAGTTGATTATCTCGAATAGTACGGGATAGAGGGGTCTCAAATTATGCACCCATTTAGAGCCCCCCTGAGGCTAGATTTGTGCAAAATTTCAATTGAAAATAAGCAAAATTTCAATTGAAAATAAGCAAAATTTCAATTGAAAATAAGCAAAATTGAATGAGAATTTCATAAGTGTTTGAAAATCTTTAAAGTTGATTATCTCGAATAGTACGGGATAGAGGGGTCTCAAATTATGCACCCATTTAGAGCCCCCCTGAGGCTAGATTTGTGCAAAATTTCAATTGAAAATAAGCAAAATTGAATGAGAATTTCATAAGTGTTTAAAAATCTTTAAAGTTGATTATCTCGAATAGTACGGGATAGAGGGGTCTCAAATTATGCACCCATATAGAGCCCCCCTGAGGCTAGATTTGTGCAAATTTTCAATTGAAAATAAGCAAAATTGAATGAGAATTTCATAAGTGTTTGAAAATCTTTAAAGTTGATTATCTCGAATAGTACGGGATAGAGGGGTCTCAAATTATACACCCATTTAGAGCCCCCCTGAGGCTAGATTTGTGCAAAATTTCAATTGAAAATAAGCAAAATTGAATGAGAATTTCATAAGTGTTTGAAAATCTTTAAAGTTGATTATCTCGAACAGTACGGGATAGAGGGGTCTCAAACTATGCACCCATTTAGAGCCCCCCTGAGGCTAGATTTGTGCAAAATTTCAATTGAAAATAAGCAAAATTAAATGAGAATTTCATAAGTGTTTGAAAATCTTTAAAGTTGATTATCTCGAATAGTACGGGATAGAGGGGTCTCAAATTATGCACCCATTTAGAGCCCCCCTGAGGCTAGATTTGTGCAAAATTTCAATTGAAAATAAGCAAAATTGAATGAGAATTTCATAAGTGTTTAAAAATCTTTAAAGTTGATTATCTCGAATAGTACGGGATAGAGGGGTCTCAAATTATGCACCCATATAGAGCCCCCCTGAGGCTAGATTTGTGCAAATTTTCAATTGAAAATAAGCAAAATTGAATGAGAATTTCATAAGTGTTTGAAAATCTTTAAAGTTGATTATCTCGAATAGTACGGGATAGAGGGGTCTCAAATTATACACCCATTTAGAGCCCCCCTGAGGCTAGATTTGTGCAAAATTTCAATTGAAAATAAGCAAAATTGAATGAGAATTTCATAAGTGTTTGAAAATCTTTAAAGTTGATTATCTCGAACAGTACGGGATAGAGGGGTCTCAAACTATGCACCCATTTAGAGCCCCCCTGAGGCTAGATTTGTGCAAAATTTCAATTGAAAATAAGCAAAATTAAATGAGAATTTCATAAGTGTTTGAAAATTTTTAAAGTTGATTATCTCGAATAGTACGGGATAGAGGGGTCTCAAATTATGCACCCATTTAGAGCCCCCCTGAGGCTAGATTTGAGCAAAATTTCAATTGAAAATAACAATTGAAAATAAGCAAAATTGAATGAGAATTTCATAAGTGTTTGAAAATTTTTAAAGTTGATTATCTCGAATAGTACGGGATAGAGGGGTCTCAAATTATGCACCCATTTAGAGCCCCCCTGAGGCTAGATTTGTGCAAAATTTCAATTGAAAATAAGCAAACGGGATAGAGCTAGAAAATTTTCAATTGGCAAAATTGAATGAGAATTTCATAAGTGTTTGTCGGGATAGAGGGGTCTCTCAAATGAGGCTAGATGCAATTGAAAATAACCATAAGTGTTTGCAAAATTGAATGAGAATTTCATAAGTGTTTGAAAATCTTTAAAGTTGCAAAATTTCAATTGAAAATAAGCAAAATTTCAATTGAAAATAAGCAAAATTGAATGAGAATTTCATAAGTGTTTGAAAATCTTTAAAGTTGATTATCTCGAATAGTACGGGATAGAGGGGTCTCAAATTATGCACCCATTTAGAGCCCCCCTGAGGCTAGATTTGTGCAAAATTTCAATTGAAAATAAGCAAAATTGAATGAGAATTTCATAAGTGTTTGAAAATTTTTAAAGTTGATTATCTCGAATAGTACGGGATAGAGGGGTCTCAAATTATGCACCCAATTAGAGCCCCCCTGAGGCTAGATTTGTGCAAAATTTCAATTGAAAATAAGCAAAATTGAATGAGAATTTCATAAGTGTTTGAAAATTTTTAAAGTTGATTATCTCGAATAGTACGGGATAGAGGGGTCTCAAATTATGCACCCATTTAGAGCCCCCCTGAGGCTAGATTTGTGCAAAATTTCAATTGAAAATAAGCAAAATTGAATGAGAATTTCATAAGTGTTTGAAAATCTTTAAAGTTGATTATCTCGAATAGTACGGGATAGAGGGGTCTCAAACTATGCACCCATTTAGAGCCCCCCTGAGGCTAGATTTGTGCAAAATTTCAATTGAAAATATGCAAAATTGAATGAGAATTTCATAAGTGTTTGAAAATCTTTAAAGTTGATTATCTCGAATAGTACGGGATAGAGGGGTCTCAAACTATGCACCCATTTAGAGCCCCCCTGAGGCTAGATTTGTGCAAAATTTCAATTGAAAATAAGCAAAATTGAATGAGAATTTCATAAGTGTTTGAAAATCTTTAAAGTTGATTATCTCGAATAGTACGGGATAGAGGGGTCTCAAATTATGCACCCATTTAGAGCCCCCCTGAGGCTAGATTTGTGCAAAATTTCAATTGAAAATAAGCAAAATTGAATGAGAATTTCATAAGTGTTTGAAAATCTTTAAAGTTGATTATCTCGAATAGTACGGGATAGAGGGGTCTCAAATTATGCACCCATTTAGAGCCCCCCTTGAGGCTAGATTTGTGCAAAATTTCAATTGAAAATAAGCAAAATTGAATGAGAATTTCATAAGTGTTTGAAAATCTTTAAAGTTGATTATCTCTAATAGTACGGGATAGAGGGGTCTCAAATTATGCACCCATTTAGAGCCCCCCTGAGGCTAGATTTGTGCAAAATTTCAATTGAAAATAAGCAAAATTGAATGAGAATTTCATAAGTGTTTAAAAATCTTTAAAGTTGATTATCTCGAATAGTACGGGATAGAGGGGTCTCAAATTATGCACCCATATAGAGCCCCCCTGAGGCTAGATTTGTGCAAATTTTCAATTGAAAATAAGCAAAATTGAATGAGAATTTCATAAGTGTTTGAAAATCTTTAAAGTTGATTATCTCGAATAGTACGGGATAGAGGGGTCTCAAATTATGCACCCATTTAGAGCCCCCCTGAGGCTAGATTTGTGCAAAATTTCAATTGAAAATAAGCAAAATTGAATGAGAATTTCATAAGTGTTTGAAAATCTTTAAAGTTGATTATCTCGAATAGTACGGGATAGAGGGATCTCAAATTATGCACCCATTTAGAGCCCCCCTGAGGCTAGATTTGTGCAAAATTTCAATTGAAAACAAACAAAATTGAATGAGAATTTAATAAGTGTTTGAAAATCTTTAAAGTTGATTATCTCGAATAGTACGGGATAGAGGGGTCTCAAATTATGCACCCATTTAGAGCCCCCCTGAGGCTAGATTTGTGCAAAATTTCAATTGAAAATAAGCAAAATTAAATGAGAATTTCATAAGTGTTTGAAAATTTTTAAAGTTGATTATCTCGAATAGTACGGGATAGAGGGGTCTCAAATTATGCACCCATTTAGAGCCCCCCTGAGGCTAGATTTGTGCAAAATTTCAATTGAAAATAAGCAAAATTTCAATTGAAAATAAGCAAAATTGAATGAGAATTTCATAAGTGTTTGAAAATCTTTAAAGTTGATTATCTCGAATAGTACGGGATAGAGGGATCTCAAACTATGCACCCATTTAGAGCCCCCCTGAGGCTAGATTTGTGCAAATTTTCAATTGAAAATAAGCAAAATTGAATGAGAATTTCATAAGTGTTTGAAAATCTTTAAAGTTGATTATCTCGAATAGTACGGGATAGAGGGGTCTCAAATTATGCACCCATTTAGAGCCCCCCTGAGGCTAGATTTGTGCAAAATTTCAATTGAAAATAAGCAAAATTGAATGAGAATTTCATAAGTGTTTGAAAATCTTTAAAGTTGATTATCTCGAATAGTACGGGATAGAGGGATCTCAAATTATGCACCCATTTAGAGCCCCCCTGAGGCTAGATTTGTGCAAAATTTCAATTGAAAACAAACAAAATTGAATGAGAATTTAATAAGTGTTTGAAAATCTTTAAAGTTGATTATCTCGAATAGTACGGGATAGAGGGGTCTCA
The DNA here is from genome assembly GCF_024763615.1 of Phlebotomus papatasi. Classification (NCBI taxonomy): domain Eukaryota; kingdom Metazoa; phylum Arthropoda; class Insecta; order Diptera; family Psychodidae; genus Phlebotomus; species Phlebotomus papatasi. Next base: position 293,820 of record NW_026604456.1, read on the forward strand.
AATTATGCACCCATTTAGAGCCCCCCTGAGGCTAGTACGGGAATAGAGGGGTCTCAAACTATGCACCCATTTAGAGCCCCCCTGAGGCTAGATTTGTGCAAAATTTCAATTGAAAATAAGCAAAATTGAATGAGAATTTCATAAGTGTTTGAAAATCTTTAAAGTTGATTATCTCGAATAGTACGGGATAGAGGGGTCTCAAACTATGCACCCATTTAGAGCCCCCCTGAGGCTAGATTTGTGCAAAATTTCAATTGAAAATAAGCAAAATTGAATGAGAATTTCATAAGTGTTTGAAAATCTTTAAAGTTGATTATCTCGAATAGTACGGGATAGAGGGGTCTCAAATTATGCACCCATTTAGAGCCCCCCTGAGGCTAGATTTGTGCAAAATTTCAATTGAAAATAAGCAAAATTGAATGAGAATTTCATAAGTGTTTGAAAATCTTTAAAGTTGATTATCTCGAATAGTACGGGATAGAGGGGTCTCAAATTATGCACCCATTTAGAGCCCCCCTTGAGGCTAGATTTGTGCAAAATTTCAATTGAAAATAAGCAAAATTGAATGAGAATTTCATAAGTGTTTGAAAATCTTTAAAGTTGATTATCTCTAATAGTACGGGATAGAGGGGTCTCAAATTATGCACCCATTTAGAGCCCCCCTGAGGCTAGATTTGTGCAAAATTTCAATTGAAAATAAGCAAAATTGAATGAGAATTTCATAAGTGTTTAAAAATCTTTAAAGTTGATTATCTCGAATAGTACGGGATAGAGGGGTCTCAAATTATGCACCCATATAGAGCCCCCCTGAGGCTAGATTTGTGCAAATTTTCAATTGAAAATAAGCAAAATTGAATGAGAATTTCATAAGTGTTTGAAAATCTTTAAAGTTGATTATCTCGAATAGTACGGGATAGAGGGGTCTCAAATTATGCACCCATTTAGAGCCCCCCTGAGGCTAGATTTGTGCAAAATTTCAATTGAAAATAAGCAAAATTGAATGAGAATTTCATAAGTGTTTGAAAATCTTTAAAGTTGATTATCTCGAATAGTACGGGATAGAGGGATCTCAAATTATGCACCCATTTAGAGCCCCCCTGAGGCTAGATTTGTGCAAAATTTCAATTGAAAACAAACAAAATTGAATGAGAATTTAATAAGTGTTTGAAAATCTTTAAAGTTGATTATCTCGAATAGTACGGGATAGAGGGGTCTCAAATTATGCACCCATTTAGAGCCCCCCTGAGGCTAGATTTGTGCAAAATTTCAATTGAAAATAAGCAAAATTTCAATTGAAAATAAGCAAAATTGAATGAGAATTTCATAAGTGTTTGAAAATCTTTAAAGTTGATTATCTCGAATAGTACGGGATAGAGGGATCTCAAACTATGCACCCATTTAGAGCCCCCCTGAGGCTAGATTTGTGCAAATTTTCAATTGAAAATAAGCAAAATTGAATGAGAATTTCATAAGTGTTTGAAAATCTTTAAAGTTGATTATCTCGAATAGTACGGGATAGAGGGGTCTCAAATTATGCACCCATTTAGAGCCCCCCTGAGGCTAGATTTGTGCAAAATTTCAATTGAAAATAAGCAAAATTGAATGAGAATTTCATAAGTGTTTGAAAATCTTTAAAGTTGATTATCTCGAATAGTACGGGATAGAGGGATCTCAAATTATGCACCCATTTAGAGCCCCCCTGAGGCTAGATTTGTGCAAAATTTCAATTGAAAACAAACAAAATTGAATGAGAATTTAATAAGTGTTTGAAAATCTTTAAAGTTGATTATCTCGAATAGTACGGGATAGAGGGGTCTCAAATTATGCACCCATTTAGAGCCCCCCTGAGGCTAGATTTGTGCAAAATTTCAATTGAAAATAAGCAAAATTTCAATTGAAAATAAGCAAAATTGAATGAGAATTTCATAAGTGTTTGAAAATCTTTAAAGTTGATTATCTCGAATAGTACGGGATAGAGGGGTCTCAAATTATGCACCCATTTAGAGCCCCCCTGAGGCTAGATTTGTGCAAAATTTCAATTGAAAATAAGCAAAATTGAATGAGAATTTCATAAGTGTTTGAAAATCTTTAAAGTTGATTATCTCGAATAGTACGGGATAGAGGGGTCTCAAATTATGCACCCATTTAGAGCCCCCCTGAGGCTAGATTTGTGCAAAATTTCAATTGAAAATAAGCAAAATTAAATGAGAATTTCATAAGTGTTTGAAAATCTTTAAAGTTGATTATCTCGAATAGTACGGGATAGAGGGGTCTCAAATTATGCACCCATTTAGAGCCCCCCTTGAGGCTAGATTTGTGCAAAATTTCAATTGAAAATAAGCAAAATTTCAATTGAAAATAAGCAAAATTGAATGAGAATTTCATAAGTGTTTGAAAATCTTTAAAGTTGATTATCTCGAATAGTACGGGATAGAGGGGTCTCAAATTATGCACCCATTTAGAGCCCCCCTGAGGCTAGATTTGTGCAAAATTTCAATTGAAAATAAGCAAAATTGAATGAGAATTTCATAAGTGTTTGAAAATCTTTAAAGTTGATTATCTCGAATAGTACGGGATAGAGGGATCTCAAACTATGCACCCATTTAGAGCCCCCCTGAGGCTAGATTTGTGCAAAATTTCAATTGAAAATAAGCAAAATTAAATGAGAATTTCATAAGTGTTTGAAAATCTTTAAAGTTGATTATCTCTAATAGTACGGGATAGAGGGGTCTCAAATTATGCACCCATTTAGAGCCCCCGTGAGGCTAGATTTGTGCAAAATTTCAATTGAAAATAAGCAAAATTGAATGAGAATTTCATAAGTGTTTGAAAATCTTTAAAGTTGATTATCTCGAATAGTACGGGATAGAGGGGTCTCAAATTATGCACCCATTTAGAGCCCCCCTTGAGGCTAGATTTGTGCAAAATTTCAATTGAAAATAAGCAAAATTTCAATTGAAAATAAGCAAAATTGAATGAGAATTTCATAAGTGTTTGAAAATCTTTAAAGTTGATTATCTCGAATAGTACGGGATAGAGGGGTCTCAAATTATGCACCCATTTAGAGCCCCCCTGAGGCTAGATTTGTGCAAAATTTCAATTGAAAATAAGCAAAATTGAATGAGAATTTCATAAGTGTTTGAAAATCTTTAAAGTTGATTATCTCGAATAGTACGGGATAGAGGGATCTCAAATTATGCACCCATTTAGAGCCCCCCTGAGGCTAGATTTGTGCAAAATTTCAATTGAAAACAAACAAAATTGAATGAGAATTTAATAAGTGTTTGAAAATCTTTAAAGTTGATTATCTCGAATAGTACGGGATAGAGGGGTCTCAAATTATGCACCCATTTAGAGCCCCCCTGAGGCTAGATTTGTGCAAAATTTCAATTGAAAATAAGCAAAATTTCAATTGAAAATAAGCAAAATTGAATGAGAATTTCATAAGTGTTTGAAAATCTTTAAAGTTGATTATCTCGAATAGTACGGGATAGAGGGATCTCAAACTATGCACCCATTTAGAGCCCCCCTGAGGCTAGATTTGTGCAAAATTTCAATTGAAAATAAGCAAAATTGAATGAGAATTTCATAAGTGTTTGAAAATCATAAGTGTTTGAAAATCTTTAAAGTTGATTATCTCGAATAGTACGGGATAGAGGGATCTCAAACTATGCACCCATTTAGATGAGCTAGGGCAAAATTTCTCAAATTATGCACCCATTTAGAGCACCCATTTAGAGCCCCCCTGAGGCTAGATTTGTGCAAAATTTCAATTGAAAACAAACAAAATTGAATGAGAATTTAATAAGTGTTTGAAAATCTTTAAAGTTGATTATCTCGAATAGTACGGGATAGAGGGGTCTCAAATTATGCACCCATTTAGAGCCCCCCTGAGGCTAGATTTGTGCAAAATTTCAATTGAAAATAAGCAAAATTTCAATTGAAAATAAGCAAAATTGAATGAGAATTTCATAAGTGTTTGAAAATCTTTAAAGTTGATTATCTCGAATAGTACGGATAGAGGGGTCTCAAATTATGCACCCATTTAGAGCCCCCCTGAGGCTAGATTTGTGCAAAATTTCAATTGAAAATAAGCAAAATTGAATGAGAATTTCATAAGTGTTTGAAAATCTTTAAAGTTGATTATCTCGAATAGTACGGGATAGAGGGATCTCAAACTATGCACCCATTTAGAGCCCCCCTGAGGCTAGATTTGTGCAAAATTTCAATTGAAAATAAGCAAAATTAAATGAGAATTTCATAAGTGTTTGAAAATTTTTAAAGTTGATTATCTCGAATAGTACGGGATAGAGGGGTCTCAAATTATGCACCCATTTAGAGCCCCCCTGAGGCTAGATTTGTGCAAAATTTCAATTGAAAATAAGCAAAATTTCAATTGAAAATAAGCAAAATTTCAATTGAAAATAAGCAAAATTGAATGAGAATTTCATAAGTGTTTGAAAATTTTTAAAGTTGATTATCTCGAATACTACAATTGAAAATAAGGATAGAGGGGTCTCAAATTATGGGATAGAGGGGTCTCAAAGTGTTTGAAAATTTTTAAAGTTGATTATCTCGAATACGAATAGTACGGGATAGAGGGGTCTCAAATTATGCACCCATTTAGAGCCCCCCTGAGGCTAGATTTGTGCAAAATTTCAATTGAAAATAAGCAAAATTGAATGAGAATTTCATAAGTGTTTGAAAATCTTTAAAGTTGATTATCTCGAATAGTACGGGATAGAGGGGTCTCAAATTATGCACCCATATAGAGCCCCCCTTGAGGCTAGATTTCTGCAAAATTTCAATTGAAAATAAGCAAAATTGAATGAGAATTTCATAAGTGTTTGAAAATCTTTAAAGTTGATTATCTCGAATAGTACGGGATAGAGGGGTCTCAAATTATGCACCCATTTAGAGCCCCCCTGAGGCTAGATTTGTGCAAATTTTCAATTGAAAATAAGCAAAATTGAATGAGAGTTTCATAAGTGTTTGAAAATCTTTAAAGTTGATTATCTCGAATAGTACGGGATAGAGGGATCTCAAATTATGCACCCATTTAGAGCACCCCTGAGGCTAGATTTGTGCAAAATTTCAATTGAGAACAAACAAAATTGAATGAGAATTTAATAAGTGTTTGAAAATCTTTAAAGTTGATTATCTCGAATAGTACGGGATAGAGGGGTCTCAAATTATGCACCCATTTAGAGTTCCCCTGAGGCTAGATTTGTGCAAAATTTCAATTGAAAATAAGCAAAATTTCAATTGAAAATAAGCAAAATTGAATGAGAATTTCATAAGTGTTTGAAAATCTTTAAAGTTGATTATCTCGAATAGTACGGGATAGAGGGGTCTCAAATTATGCACCCATTTAGAGCCCCCCTGAGGCTAGATTTGTGCAAAATTTCAATTGAAAATAAGCAAAATTGAATGAGAATTTCATAAGTGTTTGAAAATCTTTAAAGTTGATTATCTCGAATAGTACGGGATAGAGGGGTCTCAAATTATGCACCCATTTAGAGCCCCCCTGAGGCTAGATTTGTGCAAATTTGCAATTGAAAATAAGCAAAATTGAATGAGAATTTCATAAGTGTTTGAAAATCTTTAAAGTTGATTATCTCGAACAGTACGGGATAAAGGGGTCTCAAACTATGCACCCATTTAGAGCCCCCCTGAGGCTAGATTTGTGCAAAATTTCAATTGAAAATAAGCAAAATTAAATGAGAATTTCATAAGTGTTTGAAAATTTTTAAAGTTGATTATCTCGAATAGTACGGGATAGAGGGGTCTCAAATTATGCACCCATTTAGAGCCCCCCTGAGGCTAGATTTGTGCAAAATTTCAATTGAAAATAAGCAAAATTGAATGAGAATTTCATAAGTGTTTGAAAATTTTTAAAGTTGATTATCTCGAATAGTACGGGATAGAGGGGTCTCAAATTATGCACCCATATAGAGCCCCCCTGAGGCTAGATTTGTGCAAAATTTCAATTGAAAACAAACAAAATTGAATGAGAATTTCATAAGTGTTTGAAAATCTTTAAAGTTGATTATCTCGAATAGTACGGGATAGAGGGGTCTCAAATTATGCACCCATATAGAGCCCCCCTGAAGCTAGATTTGTGCAAAATTTCAATTGAAAATAAGCAAAATTGAATGAGAATTTCATAAGTGTTTGAAAATCTTTAAAGTTGATTATCTCGAATAGTACGGGATAGAGGGGTCTCAAATTATGCACCCATTTAGAGCCCCCCTGAGGCTAGATTTGTGCAAAATTTCAATTGAAAATAAGCAAAATTGAATGAGAATTTCATAAGTGTTTGAAAATCTTTAAAGTTGATTATCTCGAATAGTACGGGATAGAGGGGTCTCAAATTATGCACCCATTTAGAGCCCCCCTGAGGCTAGATTTGTGCAAAATTTCAATTGAAAATAAGCAAAATTGAATGAGAATTTCATAAGTGTTTAAAAATCTTTAAAGTTGATTATCTCGAATAGTACGGGATAGAGGGGTCTCAAATTATGCACCCATATAGAGCCCCCCTGAGGCTAGATTTGTGCAAAATTTCAATTGAAAACAAACAAAATTGAATGAGAATTTCATAAGTGTTTGAAAATCTTTAAAGTTGATTATCTCGAATAGTACGGGATAGAGGGGTCTCAAATTATGCACCCATATAGAGCCCCCCTGAGGCTAGATTTGTGCAAAATTTCAATTGAAAATAAGCAAAATTGAATGAGAATTTCATAAGTGTTTGAAAATCTTTAAAGTTGATTATCTCGAATAGTACGAGATAGAGGGGTCTCAAATTATGCACCCATTTAGAGCCCCCCTTGAGGCTAGATTTGTGCAAAATTTCAATTGAAAATAAGCAAAATTGAATGAGAATTTCATAAGTGTTTGAAAATCTTTAAAGTTGATTATCTCGAATAGTACGGGATAGAGGGGTCTCAAATTATGCACCCATTTAGAGCCCCCCTGAGGCTAGATTTGTGCAAAATTTCAATTGAAAATAAGCAAAATTGAATGAGAATTTCATAAGTGTTTAAAAATCTTTAAAGTTGATTATCTCGAATAGTACGGGATAGAGGGATCTCAAATTATGCACCCATATAGAGCCCCCCTGAGGCTAGATTTGTGCAAATTTTCAATTGAAAATAAGCAAAATTGAATGAGAATTTCATAAGTGTTTGAAAATCTTTAAAGTTGATTATCTCGAATAGTACGGGATAGAGGGGTCTCAAATTATGCACCCATTTAGAGCCCCCCTGAGGCTAGATTTGTGCAAAATTTCAATTGAAAATAAGCAAAATTGAATGAGAATTTCATAAGTGTTTGAAAATCTTTAAAGTTGATTATCTCGAATAGTACGGGATAGAGGGGTCTCAAACTATGCACCCATTTAGAGCCCCCCTGAGGCTAGATTTGTGCAAAATTTCAATTGAAAATAAGCAAAATTAAATGAGAATTTCATAAGTGTTTGAAAATTTTTAAAGTTGATTATCTCGAATAGTACGGGATAGAGGGGTCTCAAATTATGCACCCATTTAGAGCCCCCCTGAGGCTAGATTTGTGCAAAATTTCAATTGAAAATAAGCAAAATTTCAATTGAAAATAAGCAAAATTTCAATTGAAAATAAGCAAAATTGAATGAGAATTTCATAAGTGTTTGAAAATCTTTAAAGTTGATTATCTCGAATAGTACGGGATAGAGGGGTCTCAAATTATGCACCCATATAGAGCCCCCCTGAGGCTAGATTTGTGCAAATTTTCAATTGAAAATAAGCAAAATTGAATGAGAATTTCATAAGTGTTTGAAAATCTTTAAAGTTGATTATCTCGAATAGTACGGGATAGAGGGGTCTCAAATTATGCACCCATTTAGAGCCCCCCTGAGGCTAGATTTGTGCAAAATTTCAATTGAAAATAAGCAAAATTAAATGAGAATTTCATAAGTGTTTGAAAATTTTTAAAGTTGATTATCTCGAATAGTACGGGATAGAGGGGTCTCAAATTATGCACCCATTTAGAGCCCCCCTGAGGCTAGATTTGTGCAAAATTTCAATTGAAAATAAGCAAAATTTCAATTGAAAATAAGCAAAATTTCAATTGAAAATAAGCAAAATTGAATGAGAATTTCATAAGTGTTTGAAAATCTTTAAAGTTGATTATCTCGAATAGTACGGGATAGAGGGGTCTCAAATTATGCACCCATTTAGAGCCCCCCTGAGGCTAGATTTGTGCAAAATTTCAATTGAAAATAAGCAAAATTGAATGAGAATTTCATAAGTGTTTGAAAATCTTTAAAGTTGATTATCTCGAATAGTACGGGATAGATGGGTCTCAAATTATGCACCCATATAGAGCCCCCCTGAGGCTAGATTTGTGCAAAATTTCAATTGAAAATAAGCAAAATTGAATGAGAATTTCATAAGTGTTTGAAAATCTTTAAAGTTGATTATCTCGAATAGTACGGGATAGAGGGGTCTCAAATTATGCACCCATTTAGAGCCCCCCTGAGGCTAGATTTGTGCAAAATTTCAATTGAAAATAAGCAAAATTGAATGAGAATTTCATAAGTGTTTGAAAATCTTTAAAGTTGATTATCTCGAATAGTACGGGATAGAGGGATCTCAAATTATGCACCCATTTAGAGCCCCCCTGAGGCTAGATTTGTGCAAAATTTCAATTGAAAACAAACAAAATTGAATGAGAATTTAATAAGTGTTTGAAAATCTTTAAAGTTGATTATCTCGAATAGTACGGGATAGAGGGGTCTCAAATTATGCACCCATTTAGAGCCCCCCTGAGGCTAGATTTGTGCAAAATTTCAATTGAAAATAAGCAAAATTTCAATTGAAAATAAGCAAAATTGAATGAGAATTTCATAAGTGTTTGAAAATCTTTAAAGTTGATTATCTCGAATAGTACGGGATAGAGGGGTCTCAAATTATGCACCCATTTAGAGCCCTTCTGAGGCTAGATTTGTGCAAAATTTCAATTGAAAATAAGCAAAATTGAATGAGAATTTCATAAGTGTTTGAAAATCTTTAAAGTTGATTATCTCGAATAGTACGGGATAGAGGGATCTCAAACTATGCACCCATTTAGAGCCCCCCTGAGGCTAGATTTGTGCAAAATTTCAATTGAAAATAAGCAAAATTAAATGAGAATTTCATAAGTGTTTGAAAATCTTTAAAGTTGATTATCTCGAATAGTACGGGATAGAGGGGTCTCAAATTATGCACCCATTTAGAGCCCCCCTGAGGCTAGATTTGTGCAAAATTTCAATTGAAAATAAGCAAAATTTCAATTGAAAATAAGCAAAATTTCAATTGAAAATAAGCAAAATTGAATGAGAATTTCATAAAAATCTTTAAAGTTGATTATCTCGAATAGTACGGGATAGAGGGGTCTCAAATTATGCACCCATTTAGAGCCCCCCTGAGGCTAGATTTGTGCAAAATTTCAATTGAAAATAAGCAAAATTGAATGAGAATTTCATAAGTGTTTGAAAATCTTTAAAGTTGATTATCTCGAATAGTACGGGATAGAGGGGTCTCAAATTATACACCCATTTAGAGCCCCCCTGAGGCTAGATTTGTGCAAAATTTCAATTGAAAATAAGCAAAATTGAATGAGAATTTCATAAGTGTTTGAAAATCTTTAAAGTTGATTATCTCGAACAGTACGGGATAGAGGGGTCTCAAACTATGCACCCATTTAGAGCCCCCCTG